>NC_041390.1:454950967-454958119 GCF_002162155.2 Triticum dicoccoides
GCGCCCCAGCGCACCCGTCGCCCCGCACCGTCTCTCCCCGTGCGCCTCGTCGTATCCTTCGACGACCGGAGCCGCCGCCGGAGCCCCGCGCCGCCTCGCCGGAGAGCCACCGGAAAACCGCCACTGCTGCCGGTTTATTTTGCCCGAGCCGGTAAAAGCCGCCGTTTTTTTCTTTCGGTAAAAAAAAACCTAGATCGGTTTTCCACAGAAAACCTAGATCTGATTTTTTTGTTTAGTTATGTAGTGAGCGTTCACTAGTTATGCCTTTGGAGTGAACAGTTTTCGTCGGTTTTGTTTCTGAAGCGAACGTTCGTTAGATAGGTTTTCTCTTTTTCTATTAATTTCGGCCAGGGACCTATTCGTGATAATTTTCTTTACAGATTAGTCCCTGTACTTCAATCTATCACTACTTTTTACTCGTTAGTCCAAATCCAACGAAACCAACGCTCACGTCTTCGTTACAATCTCCTCTATCCAGTAAAACAACTCAAACATGTTTTTGAAAAGTTTAAAATTTGAATTTTATCAGATTTGAATTCAAACTTCGTTTGATCATAACTTGAGTTTCGTAGCTCCGTTTGAGTTTATTCTTTTTGCAAATCGAAGCTCTTGACCTAAACATTCTAATAAGGCCAAATTCACATAATTTTGGTACTGTTAGAAATTGTTTTATGTTGCAAGAGTTATTTGCTTGGTTTTGAAGTTTTCTGAATCGTCTTCTTCGTTCTTTCTGATCTTTTGAGTGATTGCTTATGTGTGGTTACTATTGTTTGCTTACGATAGATTGACCGGAGTGTGATGAGTAGAACTATCAAGAGTTTTGAGTGCGAATCATCTTCATCAACATTGCAGGCAAGTTCACACTTTGATCATACCTCTTTCATACCCAGTCTTTATTGCATTAGATCAAACCTCAAACATTGCATGATTAGGATCTAATTAAACTGTGGGATGGGAAGTAGATGAGGTAGTACCTATTACCTGTTTATTATCAAACCTTTGGGAGTTACTTCTACGTTTGCTTTTTTTGCCCTGCTATGCTAGTAGACGTAGATTGGGTGAGTGATATCCATGACAGATGTGAGATTGTTAATTAATGGTTTATCTAAGGTGGCAACCTAAACACACATCTGGGTGGATTGAGGCACCTGGGTATTCCAGGACTTGCCTGTTTTTCTTTTGGACCGCCACCCAGGCTCAAAGGGATCATGAGATTTTTCAAACTAGAAACTTCCATGTGCAGCCACAAGCCATTATGGGCTCTGGCATAGTTGATTAAGTTGTGCGAACTCTTACAGTGGTAGACTAGCAGATGTAGGGGATGTAGGTGGTACGGTCTACCCGATCGTAAGGTGCTAGCGCTTCTGAAAGACTATGTCTCGGTCATCCGTTTCTCAAACACCATGTAGTGCGAGAAATCAAATGGAGGCGATCGAGTCTTGTGGGGAAAAGTGCGCAAACCTCTGCAGAGTGTAACAAACTAATCATGATTAGCCGTGTCCCCGGTTATGGACGTCTTGAGTATCTAGTTCTTGGATTATCCTATTGATCTCATCACGTTACCTTAAATGAATATTGTTGGGTTTAATGATGTTACTTAATTGGGATTGAGAATGCTGTCAACCATTCTCAATGTTCAACAACCACCATGATAGTTAAATAAAATTTATTCCTTTGCAATAGGGAAAAATTGGCTTTACGCAAAAACCTTATAACCATAGAGCTTTTCCACCAGCCAAATATGCATGTAGTGATAGTCTTTATTCATCATTCTCTATGGTGTGAATTTTCCAGTACATTCAATGTACTGACCCTCTGTGGCTGCAACGTCTCATGTTGCAGGATTATCTTACGACGAGTAAGTGATATGTTAGGGTTACGATTTCTACACTCAACTTTGCCGTTGGTGTTGATGGGAATCCACAACCTTGTTACTTTCGCTATTTTGGATTTGAGGTAATAGTATTTACGTTACTTTTACATGTGATTTACCTCTGTTATAAATCCTCGAGTACTGTGTGTGTCAGCATACCGATCCAGGGATGACACTTAAGCACAGAGACTTGACCCATTCGGGTCGGGTCGCTACAAGATGGTATCAGAGCACATGTTGACTGTAGGACGTGACCCTAGAAACTGGCAAGCCCATAGCAAAGATTTTTCTCTACAACTTTCCCTTTCAAAAAGATCTTTTACCTCTCTGCTCTTCCGAGCTTATTCAAAAATTTCCTTTTAGTGAGACTATACCCCTTTCCCCTTTTGACCACACGAAGATTCGACTGATGAGACCACTCCAAGAAGTACAAGATATCGGACAACTAAGACCACTTCGGAATGAAGAGTATTTTCCATGCATCTAAATAATGGAAACTACAACGGTTGAAGACCGAAGACAAGTAGAATTTGAAGGCTCTGAAGAATTCCCAGATTTGTATGACCTAGGAAGGCTACCCTTATGGAACTTGGCAGACTATGGAAGTTGTCAATACCCGAGATCAAGGTGTATCAGAGAAAGACCAAGCATGGAGAGTTAAAAACCTCAAAGTTTTGTCAAGAAAACCCTAAGGCAGGGGATATCAATTATGGAAGATAGCTCATGGCAATGACAAGGGCAGAAACACGGTTATCCGTGATGTCATCGCCGCTGATGCTATTGTCACCGTACTAAGTTAAGGATGCATGTCTTCAGAATGGATTTGATGGAAGAAGGCTGATGGAGTACCTATTAGTAAGATGAAGTTTTAACCTTAGCCGGTGTATCACCAGGATCTGGAGTAGTACATCAAGAAGTTTAAGGTGGAGCTCCATGAAGCCGTATTAGACAAGGAAGCAATTCGTGGAGAACTCAGGAACCAAAAGCTGAAAGTAGCCAAGCTGGAGGAGTTACAACCTCGAGATACCGGAGATTTGTCAGGAACTGAAGGATAGTATGACCATGGTTCATGCCAAGGATGTTGAAACCTAGAAGTTTGAAATACAACTCCAGAATATTAAAGGATGTCAGGAGAGATTTCACGTCAACAGAGATGATCTGGCAAAAGAACTTGAGAAGACAAGCATGATCAGAAGAAGCCATTGGAGGCATGAACAAGGCTTGAAGAGTTGGAGACGTTGAAGATTTATTGACCTCTAGAAGACCAAACCCCTGTTATATACATACGTTAGATGCGATGGTTGTGAGCTGTCATTTGATTGATGTTTTTTCGACAGCCACAACAAAAATCTGTCTTTTCAAAACTTTTGTTTGTATTGTGTGTATCCCTCTCTATCCCTCTTATCTCACCCCAAAACCCTTGGACCCAATAGAGGATGAATGGAGATGAGCTTGTATTTTCTGGACCGATGAGTCAATTGGAGACGGACCGATGGATTCAGAACATGGAGGATCACATGGAGAATAACCCTATAGTTAGAAATGATATGACCCAGCATGCTCTTTAGTGCTTTGAAAGAGGTGCTGCTACTTGGTGGAGGATATACCAAACCATGAATGGATGGCAAGGAGTAACCACTTGGAGAGAATTTAAGTTGACTATGCCAAAGCCTCGGCTTGTGTCCCAGAAGTTGAAGCCTTATGGAAAGGATATGAAGAAACCTTGTGCATGCAAGATTTGTGGAGAAATAGGACACACCCATAAAGAACACAAGGATAAATGCCCTAATTGTGAAGGAAGTCACCCAGTTGAAGAATGCCCAAATAGGCAGATTACTTGTTTCTTGTGTGAAGGGACTACCCACTATCCCTCTCGGTGTCACATTTACCCCATGGTACAAAGAACCATACAACAAAAGAAAGAAGTAAAGAAAGGAGCCCTTATGAAAATTTTAGAAGAACACGTGATGAAGGAAGATGTGGAGGACACACCTAAAGAGGACCCGAGTAAACCCTGCACCAAGTCTTGCTATTCATGTGGAGAAGAAGGACACATCTCCTAGAATTGTATGAATGGGGATCTAGTAGAATTCCCGACAGAGGAAGTAGAATATGACCCACAGGAAATAGAAGCCCTGATTGGAATGGAAAAGTCCAGGAAGAGAAACCGATTGGATTCCAGGAAGGACCAGAGTCATATCACCTGTTATAGGTGCAAGGAGTCAGGGCACTACCTCAACAATTGCCAAAAAAGGAAACCTCGATACTTGTCAGAAGTAGTATGTTTTAGTTGTAAAGGAGCAGGGCACTTTGCTAGAGAATGCCCCAAGGAGAAGGAAACTTGTGCTAGATAGTTGAGTTTGCAACAAAAGAAATGGAGTAGTAGAAGTGAGAACATTTTTCTTTTATATTGAGGTGTTGAGTTGAGACATGTAATGGAGAAGCGAGAGATTGTAATCATTTGAGAATGAATAAAGTAGCATCGTTGGTACTGATATGGATTTTATGAGTTGTTACTCTATGAAGAAGGATTTTGACCATTTTTGAGGATAAGAGAAATATGGTCTATGGAAGATTTGTGCATTTTAAGGGTGGTAGTACCCTATAATGGATTTCGGACAAAATGAATACGAGTTTTGTCTCGATATGTGTGATGCCCCAAGAGTATGTGGGATGAAGTTGGAGACCGACAGTTGTTGGACCAAAGGTGATCAAAGGAGTCAGAAGAGAATGTTAAGTTGATTTGAGATAGACTGAAGGTAGCTCAGTCCAGGCAGAAGAGTTATGTAGACTCAAAAACTCAAGGAGGTAGTCTATGAAATTGGAGACAGAGCATGTCTTCATGTGTTCCCTCTGCGAGGAGTTAAACGAATTGGAGTTAAGGTAAAGTTAGCCCCGAGATTTGTAGGACCATATCGAGTTTTGGAGCATATGAGAGAAGTGGCCTACAAGTTGGAGTTACCCGAAGGACTGTCAGGAGTTCATGAAGTGTTTCATGTTTCTCAGTTGAAGAGTGCCATGCAGAGATGGCCAATATTTCCCTGTAAGGATGCTTGACCCTGGAAAGGATACTGATGTTCCACGAAGTGGAATATGGACTCCATAAGTATAAGTTTATATCTCGGTATGAGGGATATCCCACGAGGATGAAGAGATAAATTACTATTGGATATAAAGGAGGTATGATGTCAGAAATATCGATCAATGGAAACTCCATGATGAGTCTGAGTAATCATGTCCTAGTTTGGTGCCAATAGAAGGAAGGAAGACAGTACAATTGGAATGATTTACGTATGCTAGGAAGCTAGAAGCTGGATGATGGAATAATGACTAGTTGCCCAGAGGATAAGTTGAAGGTTTACAAGTGATGAGATGGGCCATAACCCACAGGCCCCAGGACCTGCCAAGAAGCAAGCACATTCTTGCTGAAGGAAAAACCCTGGAAGTGGATATACCTTTGTCGACAGACGATCTTATAGGAGTAACGCAAAACCTGAGAGTTGTGAAGGAACGATAGATGTTTGTTTGGCTTGCAGAATCTATGGATATATCCGAACTTGGTTCGTCGACAAGAGAAATTCTGCAATGCTTGTGAGGATGAGCGAGTGTTAGAATGCGAGATTCGCTAAACCATATACAAGGTAATGATTTGGGTGCGGGATGGATTGATCACCATACCGACTTACTCTTATTATTTGCCTTGCTATATGGGATGGTAAATCTGAGTGACTTACCTATAGTGGAGAGACGACGATCAAAACCTTGTTTAAGCCTTAGAATGGTATAGGTATTTTTCCCTTGTACAAGGCAGCTTTGCCAACCGTAGGTTATACGGTGAGGATCAACCCAGACCCATTTCCTGCAGGAGAAACCATAAATTATTAACCACCATGAGATATTGATGGTTATTTAGTACTGGCGCCAGACCCGTCAGCTAAGAAGACCCAGCCACAGAAGAACCTTACCAAGATGAAAGGATAGAAAAATTGTGGTAAGGTTATGCCACTACCGGAAGAGCCCGGATAAGGAATTATCCTGAAGATCTAAGAAGACCGACACTTTCAAGAATAAGGATGGAGTATATGAGTTTTGCTAGAACCGTAACCATGTTTCTAAGGGTGGTAGCACCGCAGACCCCATGTGATGATCGATGGATTTCGAGAAGACCCCAAACCCTAACCTTTTTCTTGCTAGCCTCTCCGAATCTCAAGGACGAGATTCCTTTTAAGGGTGGTAGGTTTGTAACATCCCAAAATTCTAAAATTTGGAATGTTATAATAAATAGATAGATTTGATTGATTGTTTGATTGATTGACTGAAAGTGAGTGAATTCGAAACTTTTGAAAGTTAAATGAGAGGGAATAAAAGGACTTTCCAAACTTTCACATTTGCTTTCCGATCTCCATGAATTCAAATTCTTTTCAACACAAAACCCTAGAGAGAAGATGACATGACTTCTGCCATTTAAAATGAAAAGGGTGTTTGAAAAATATTTGAATTCCATTGGGAAATATTTTCCAAATCAGAAACTTTATGCAACTCAATGATTTTCACGAGAGAAGATAAAATGACTTCTTCAAATTATGAAATATGAGCTGGGAGTTTCAAAGGATCAATTTCAAGTCCTTTTGGAATTAATTTTCAATTTGGATTTATTTGAGTTTTATTCAAATTATTTTTCTCCAAAAATAAAATATATGGAAAATAGGGTAACATGATTCCCTACATTAGAAAATTGGAGACAAATTAATTTGAAATCATTTTGGTATTTTTAAAATGATTTTTGTTGGATTTTAATAGACCAGTAGCACTCTTTGAATTATCTGAATTTGTGTGAATTTTATTTAAAGTTATAAAAATGTTCATGTCATAGAGAATCTTTTTCTGAAAATTTTGATATATTATATGCCTATATAATATTTTTAGTTATTTTGTTTTTATTATTTTAGTTCTCTGAAAAAATTAAAAAAAAGAGCTTCCCTCCGCCGAACTGGGCAGGCCCAGCTCCTGCCAGGCCACGGCCCAGCCCAGCGCACCGCCCTGCGCCCGTCCCCGAGCTCCCGCCGGACTCCGTTGCTCGCACGACAGCGCCGCCGCCGTGGTCGCCATGGACACCGCCACCGCCTCCCTTGCCCCTCCTCCACGCCACCTCCTCCCCTCCCTATATATCCGGAGCCCCGGGCCCCGTTTCCCCTCTCTGCCGCGCCGCGCCGACCCTCCCGCCGCATCTCGCCGCCGCCGCGCTGCATCACCGCCGCAGCCGCCCCTCGCCCGCGCCT
>NC_041390.1:454958903-454984289 GCF_002162155.2 Triticum dicoccoides
GCCCGCGCCTCGCTCTCCACCCCGCCCGCGCCCCAGCACACCCGTCGCCCTGCGCCGCCTCTCCCCGTGCGCCTCGTCGTCTCCTTCGACGACCGGAGCCGCCAACGGAGCCCCGCGCCGCCTCGTCGGAGAGCCACCGGAAAACCGCCACCGCTGCCGGTTTATTTCGCCCTAGCCGGTAAAAGCCGCCGCTTTTTCTTTCGGTTAAAAAAAAACCTAGATCGGTTTTCCACAGAAAACCTAGATCTGATTTTTTTGTTTAGTTATGTAGTTAGCGTTTACTAGTTATGCCTTTGGAGTGAACGGTTTTCGTCGGTTTTGTTTCTGAAGCGAACGTTCGTTAGATAGGTTTTCTCTTTTTCTATTAATTTCGGCCAAGGACCTATTCGTGATAATTTTCTTTATAAATTAGTCCCTGTACTTCAATCTATCACTACTTTTTACTCGTTAGTCCAAATCCAACGAAACCAACGCTCACGTCTTCGTTACGATCTCCTCTATCCAGTAAAACAACTCAGACATGTTTTTGAAAAGTTTAAAATTTGAATTTGATCAGATTTGAATTCAAACTTCGTTTGATCATAACTTGAGTTTCGTAGCTCCGTTTGAGTTTATTCTTTTTGCAAATCGAAGCTCTTGACCTAAACATTCTAATAAGGCCAAATTCACATAATTTTGGTACTGTTAGAATTGTTTTATGTTGCAAGAGTTATTTGCTTGGTTTTGAAGTTTTCTGAATCGTCTTCTTCGTTCTTTCTGATCTTTTGAGTGATTGCTTATGTGTGGTTACTATTGTTTGCTTACGATAGATTGACCGGAGTGTGACGAGTAGAACTATCAAGAGTTTTGAGTGCGAATCATCTTCATCAACATGCTCCCGTGCACCAAAGTTGGTTGAAAAATCACATGTGTGTCCTCGGGTGAGTTTCTAGGTTCCATGCAAGAAATGGGAATGAAATTCAAACATCTGGCATCGTGGCTCGGTAGAGAACATTGAGAAACTTGGTTTTAAAATTCTTGTAAATCCAAAACACGCCTGAAAATCATGAAACTTGGCACGGTGTCATGTCATGGTACTACCATGCCCTGGTAAAAAATGGCTGAATAGGAACAAATTTTGGTATAAGCTTCTTGCAAACCGGAGCTTCTCTCAAGAAGGCTCGTGGTTCTGAGAGGGAACGTGTCACCTTTGAGTGCGAAACAATATACGCTGCCCTATTAAATTTTGGAATTATTCTGGGTTCTTTTGGCCATTTTTATACATTAATTGATTTTCTGGTCATTTAATATGCATAATCCAAATTTGAACTACAAGCACATGCTCCCGTGCACCAAAGTTGGTTGAAAAATCACATGTGTGTCCTCGGGTGAATTTCTAGGTCCCATGCAAGAAATGGGAATGAAATTCAAATATCTGGACATCGTGGCTCCGCCGAGAACATGAGAAACTTGGTTTAAAATTCTTGTAAATCCAAAACACGCCTGAAAATCATGAAACTTGGCATATGTCATGTCATGGTACTACCATGCTGTGCTAAAAAAATTGGCCGAATAGGAACAAGTTTTAGTATAAGCCTCTTGCAAACCGGAGCTTCTCTCAAGAAGGCTCGTGGTTCTGAGAGGGAACTTGTCACCTTTGAGTGCGAAACAATATACGCTGCCCCCCTTGAGTTTCTTTATAGAGGCAACATAGAACTATATGAGTGCCCTATTAAATTTTGGAATTATTCCGGGTTCTTTTGGCCATTTTTATACATTAATTGATTTTCTGGTCATTTAATGTGCATAATTCAAATTTGAACTACAAGCACATGCTCCCGTGCACCAAAGTTGGTTGAAAAATCACATGTGTGTCCTCGGGTGAATTTCTAGGTCCCATGCAAGAAATGGGAATGAAATTCAAATATCTAGACATCGTGGCTCGGCCGAGAACATGAGAAACTTGGTTTTAAAATTCTTGTAAATCCAAAACACGCCTGAAAATCATGAAACTTGGCATATGTCATGTCATGGTACTACCATGCTGTGGTAAAAAAATTGGCCGAATAGGAACAAGTTTTAGTATAAGCCTCTTGCAAACCGGAGCTTCTCTCAAGAAGGCTCGTGGTTCTGAGAGGGAACTTTTCACCTTTGAGTGTGAAACAATATACGCTGCCCCCCTTGAGTTTCTTTATAGAGGCAACATAGAACTACATGAGTGCTCTATTAAATTTTGGAATTATTCCGGGTTTGTTTGGCCTTTTATACATTAATTGAGTTTATGGTCATTTAGTGTGCATAATTCAAATTTAAACTACAAGCACATGCTCCCGTGCACCAAAGTTGGTTGAAAAATGACATGTGTGTCCTCGGGTGAATTTCTAGGTCTCATGCAAGAAATGGGAATGAAATTCAAACATCGGCTGAGAACATTGAGAAGCTTGGTTTTAAAATTCTTGTAAATCCAAAAAACGCCTGAAAATCATGAAACTTGGCATGGTGTCATGTCATTGTACTACCATGTTGTGGTAAAAAAATTGGCAGAATAGGAACAAGTTTTGGTATAAGTTTCTTGCAAACCGGAGCTTCTCTCAAGAAGGCTCGTGGTTCTGAGAGGGAACGTGTCACCTTTGTGTGCATAATTCAAATTTGAAATACAAGCACATGCTCTAGTGCACCAAAGCTGGTTGAAAATTGCATGTGTGTCCTTCGGTAAATTTCTAGGTCCCATGCAAGAAATGGGAATGAAATTCAAACATCTAGGCGTCGTGGCTCAGCTGGAAACATTGAGAAACTTGGTTTTTTAATTCCTACAAATCCAAAACACGCATGAAAATCATTAAAAATGGCTTAGTGTCATGACATGGCACCAACATGTTGTGGTAATTTTGCTGTCTGATTTGCGAAGGCGCACACATTAACAATCAACAAAGTCATTTTGGAACAAGTGTTGTCACGTTACAATCGAAAACAAAAGTATTATTGAAACCCTGGGCATTCTATTTACCATTTATGTGCCGCGACGCGTCCCCTTTTTTTATTAGCTAGGAGGCGCCGTGCAGGGTAGCTATTTGATTACGGGAGGCGTGTGATCAGACCCCTGCGCGTGCTTATCAGGAGGAGAGCCCTTTAACCTCCATCTTCCGTCCACCTCTCTTCCAAGGTCTCCATTAATGGCGCATGAGCCTCTATTTAATGGCGTGGCAATGTCTCACTCGACTAAGATTTAAGAGAGAAAAAAGAAAATCTGAAAAGAAATTTTTGCACGGATCTTGATGTAAGATCCGACGGACCTATATAGCATCTACTCTGACTTATAGCAAGACTGATGAATATATATAAGGACAATGAGAGTGGATAATAATTGTCTTACATAATTAGGAAGATAATTAAAAAAGCCACATGCGGCTACGCCCGAAATAGACAAGGGCAAAAGAAGAAGGAAGACACATACAATGATCTGGCTCGCTGATCTCTACTCTATGCGCTCTAGGTCGCGGAGACTAGTTCTCGCCGCGAGCGGTGATGATCTCTTTCACCAGTTTCATGTCCTTAATACGCTGCTTGGCAGCATCCACGGATTCCTCCACCAGCCTGTTGCACTCGATGTGGAGCATGGCATTCTCGTCCATAAGTTTCTTGATGATGATGCCCGTCCTCTGCAACAAGGCAGCAGTCTCCTCCGCATGCTTCGCCCTTCCGATGATCTTCGCCCTCAGCAGGTCGCGCTCGACCCGGAGCTTCGAATTGCCTCCCCTAGTTGCCGGATGACGCCGGTAGCCTCGTCCTGCAACCTTGCCCAGCCGGAGATCTGATCCATCTGGCTATGGACCATCGCATGCATGCGCCTGTAAGAGTCCTCGCCTGCCCGCAAGAAATTTTCCCAGGCGGCCGCGGCACGGCGGGACCTCCGTGCTGCTTGGGCGGCGCGGCGGGGCATCTCTGCTGCTTCTACAGCGTGGCCGGATCAGTCTGCTACATCGACGGTGTCGCGGGACCTTTGTGCTGCTCCGGCGGCGCGGCGGGACTTCTGTGCTGCTACTGCTGCGCGGCTGGACATGTCGGCTGCTTTCGCAGCGAGGCGGAACATCTCTCGTGCTTCCTCTTCCATGCTCGCCTCTCCCTGGTGGAAATCTCTCGACCCAGAACTCACGCTGGCCATGGGTTGATTGACTCGATTGTTTTTTGTGGATGAGGAGTTGAGGAGGAATGTGCAGTCATCTTGGCATAGTGGTATTTATAACCGAGTACTACTAATACGCTCCTAAGTGGGAAATCGTTTAGGTTGCGATCATTGTGAACAAGTTTGCAATTAAATATAGCGTGGTAGTAGTAGTAATTTGGAATGTGACGAGATGCGCTCAAAATTTATTGACGGCTCTAGTTTCAAAGTGCGGCACTATTCTCGAATGGCGTAACGTGGGCACGTGTTCTCAGCCGTGGTGTAGCATATGCCATGGTACTAGTTCTTTTTCTACTGCTGGGTACGTGCAAAACCTGGCACCGTCGGATACATATCTTACGCTTATTGGGGCATTCGACAGGAATAGCCTCATGGCGAGCTATCGACTAGTCTTTTTTTCAGACGCATTACACCTATCTCTCGGGACTTCTCGCACGCACCATCACTGCTCCCTAGGTCGATGCCACCCACATACACTTGTACTCTGAGTTTAGTACGTTATACAGGAAGAGACGAGGTGCATGCACGCACTCGTCCTCTCTCACACACGCATCTGTAGCTATGAATTTGTAGTGTTCTCAATCATCCTATTGGCTCTATCATAGGTCTCATGTTGCTCCTTGGCCTTGAGATTGAGAAGTTTAAAACGCGGAGGCTAAGACGGAGGCACGAGGTTTTGGTTAATGTGCGGGCCGCACATGGCACCAACACGAAACGAGCTTCATCTGCCTGGTGCGCATGCAGTCGGGTGAGTTGTCCATGTATAGACACAACCAGGCCCTCGTTGGTATCCGCAGCTCGACTTAGGCTGGTCATAGTGGAGAGTAACATAGTCTACTTACTATTCTATGTTACTAGTACCTTCATAGTGGGTAGTGTCATATATGTAATGACATAGTACTACATGCCTTCATTTATTACTTTGTAGACTCATTTTGCATTGGAAAGCGCTATGTGATGGTAACATATTAGGCTAGTCAGAATGGGAGTAACTTAACTAGTAACATAGCGCACTTCGAGAAAATTATGCTTATGTGGCAAGTAATTAATAAGAGGTGGTAACATAATATGTTATTGTAACATAGCGCTTTCCAAGACAAGATGAGTCTACGAGCTAATAAATGAAGCCATCTATGATACTACTATTATGTTACTTTGCATTATGAAGGTAATAACTTAGACTAGTGTCATATGCATAACACTAGTCTAAGTTACTCCCCTCTATGACGAGCCTTATGTTACTCTATTTGCCTCTCTCCTCATTAATTACTTGCCACCTCATCATTTTTTCTTATGTGGCATCTATGTTACTACCTATGTTATTCCCACTATGACCAGCCTCATGCGTAGAGAAATTAGGATCGGAGGGAGTACTACTAGTAGTACTACTTTGATGTGTCGCGTCAACTCGCACAAGTATGCAACACTTCACTACAAAAAAAGACACATCCATGACATTTTGGGCCGAACGAATTTTTTTCTGTCATACATATCACACTTCTATGATGATAATTGTGACAAAACCCGGTATAATCATAGATGTGGTGGGCTCCTACTTCTATGAAAAAAATCATGACAGAAAATGGGCTTTTTGTCCTGGGCGGGCCGGAGACGCAGCTGCATGACATTCTTTGGTCCGTCCATGGCAGAAAAAACTGTGGTAGAAGCGAGGGGGAGGAAAATTTCGGGGAGTTCCCGGTTATGGTGGGAGGTCGGGGGCCGAGCGATGCACGTTTCTCTCGTACACGTACGCGCGTGTGTGCGAGGCGTTGGCTCTAACTGAACCAGAGCGAGGCGTTGGGCTCTAACTGAACCCGAGCGATTGCACTGCAGGCTACGCGTTACTGAACCCGAGCGATCGATCGTTGGCTGTTAACTGAACCCGATCGAGCGATTCCTTCGCTACTACTGCTAACTGAAGCCGATCGATTGGATGAACAGTGAGCGTTGCGGGGGGTTTGGATGAACGGTGAGCGGTGGCGTTGCCTCTGGATGAAGAGGACCCCGTGGTGTGGAGGACTGGATAAACAGTAGACGGTGGAGGGGTGCCCGTGGAGGGGTGGTTGAACAAGACCCCGTGGTGTGGAGGGCTGGATGAACAGTAGACGGTGGAGGGGTGCCCGTGGAGGGGTGGTTGAACAGTAGCCGGTGGAGTAGCGTGCGGTGGAGGCTGGATGAACAGGAGCCCATGGAGGCTGGAGGAGGTCGACGGTAGCCCGTGGAGGCTGGAGGAGGTTGACGGTGGAGATGAACAGTATCCCGTAGAGTCTCGTTTTGCGGTACGCCACACCCCTCCCGATCAACAGGACCCCGTTTCGACCGTAGCGCTCCAACACAAGTCCATTTCCTCCATTTTGTGGTACGCCACACCCCTCCCGATCAACAGGACCCCTGTTTCGACCGTAGGAGGTCCGTTTCCTCCATTTTGCGGTACGCCAGACCCCTCCCGATGAATAGGATCCCGTTGCGAACATGGCTGGTCGACCACAAGGCCGTTTCCTCCGTTTTGTGGTACGCCAGGCCTCGTTTCCATCGCCTGTTCCGTCCAAGCCCTCCCGATGAACACGACCACGCATTCCGTTCTGACCCAGCCGGTTGGCTCGCACGCGTTCCGTTGCCTCCCGATGAACACGACGCATTTTGTTGCCTCCCGATGAACACGACGACGACGTAGTTTCTCCGTTCCAACCCAGCCATGTACACGAGCCCTGGCCGTACGTATGCGCGAGTAGGCGTTCGAGACCCTGCCCATATGTAAGTACGTGGCCGTATTTTCTTTCTTGCACCCTGGCCGTTGTACGTACGTGTACATGCTACATGCGCGCCTCTACTACGACACGTACGCGCCTCTACTATGACACGTGCGCGCCTCTACATCGACCAGTATATATGTACGTACACGTTTGCGACCAGAATGACAATGCTACGTACGCTTTGACCAGGTGGGTCCCGACTGTCAGGCACTTCCTTGCCTGCGAAGATGTAGCTGGTGGGTCCCATCAATCAGAGGGGCGAAACATTTTGTGTTTTTTGCCCGGACGCACTTCCTTGCGTGCGAAGGTGTAGCTGTTGTGTCCTAGCAGTCAGGGGGGAATCGTTTTGTTTTGTTTTGCCCGAACACACTTCCTTGCATGCGAAGATGTAGCTGGTGGGTCCCAGCAGTCAGGGGGGCGAATCGTTTTTTTGGACGCACTTCCTTGCGTGCGAAGATGTAGCTGGTGGGTCCCAACAGTCAGGCGGGCGAATTGGTTTTTTTGGACGCACTTCCTTGCGTGCGAAGATGTAGCTGGTGGGTCCCAGCAGTTAGGGGGAAACGTTTTTTTCACGAAATACGGTGGCCTGTCTGGTGGGTCCCCGCTGTCAGGTGGAAGAATAATTATTTTGCGCGTAATTAGGAGGCACTTCCTTGCTGCGGCCGTGGACCCAGCTGTCAGCCTCTCCACGTACAGTCCACGTCCGACGGAAGCCATTCCTTGACCACCTTGACCACGCCGCGCTGAGAGCACCAGGGCGGTGGACGACCGCGAGGCCTAGGAAGGGGACGACGCGGAGCCAGGGAAGACGCGGCAGTGGATGCCCATGCGTAGAGGAGTATGAGGGTTCACTCGTTCGGCTGCGGTGTGAGGCTGCCGTCGCTGCAGAATAACAGGGGGTGTGGGTGCATAGAGGAATGGCCTGGCTAGCGGTGGGAGTAGTAGGGGACGGTGAGGCCTCTGCGGCATCACAGCCGGCCATGGGCGGCTGGAGCAGGCGACATTACCGGCGCTGCTTTGGGCAGCTGGAGCAAGAAGACCAGAGGTTGAAGAAGCACTACGGCCGTTGGATGGACAGCTCATGCTCACTGGAGCTAGAATCGTTCATATATTGACTAAAGTTGACAAAGGCCTCCATCCCAGTCAACTTAGTAGGCCCACAAGTCAGCCTCCCACCAAGGTGGGTCCCAGCTAGGTGGAGGTATTCATTTTTTTGTGCTTAATAAGGAGGCACTTTCGGTGGGTCCGAGCTGACAGCGGGGGGAACATTTTTTTCGTGAAATACGGTGGCCCGTCCTGTGGGTCCCAGCAGTCAGGGGGAAACTTTTTTTCACGAAATACTGGTGGCCCGTCCAGTGGGTCCCTGTTGTCAGGTGGAGGAATAATTATTTTCCGCGTAATAAGGAGGCACTTCCTTGCGGCTGCCGTGGACCCAGCTGCAAGCCTCTCCACGTAAAGTACTCTTCCAATGGAAGTCGATCGTTGACCACATTGACCACGCTGCGCCGAGAGCACCACGGCGGTGGACGACGGCGAGGGCTAGGAAGGGGACGGCGCAGAGCCGGGGAAGACGCGGCAGTGGAAGCCCGCGTGGAGAGGAGTACAAGGGTTCACCAGTTCGGCTGCGGTGTGAGGCTGCCGTCTCCACAGAATAACAAGGGGTGTGGGTGAGTAGAGGGATGCCCTGGCCAGCGATGGGAGTTGTAGGGGGCACTGAGGCCTCCGCGGCAGCACAGCTGGCCACGGGAGGCGGGAGTAGGCGGTCCCGCCGGTGCTGCGTTGGCGGCTGGAGCAAGAAGATCAGAGATTGAAGAAACAGGACGGCCGTTGGATTGACATCCAACGGTTACGTCTGCTAGAATCGTTTGTTGATGTATATAATAACTAAAAAAACCTTGCATGCGCGTCAACTAAACAGGCCCACAAATCAGACCACTCCCTCTTTTTTTAATAATTTATATATAGCTCATGGCAACTTCTTATGAAATTTATTGCAGTCGTTTATTTGGTTGGCAAGGGCCAATTTCACATATTTCTGTGGGTTCCAAACTATTTTTAATACCAAAATGTCGAGCCAGATGTAAAGTACTTTGAAGATATATTTAAATTAGGTTAATGCCCAGTGAAATAGGAATCTGAAAATGTGAAGAAATTCAGAAATTATAAAGTAATTGCCACTTTGTCATCTGTTTTTATATTTACAACCAATTTCATATTACTTTCAAGATTTGCAGGCGTCTTGAAAGAGTTGCAGCCCATCAGGGCATAGAAAAATAAGTAGGCCTGGATTGGGTATTCTTCAGAAAAAATAAACTGGGATCATTTTCACAAAGAAAAAATAGCTGGGCTGGTCACATGGTGAACATAAAATATAATCCTGGGCTAGACGGGCCATAGCCCAGTTCAAACCCTGCTCCGTCTCAACAATACCAAACAATAAAAAATACTGCTCGAGTAGGTACATCCCAGGTGTCACCCGATCTTGTGTTGTTCTCTTGTCTATTGACTATATACGCTCACAATGTCGTGGGTCCCAGATGTCAAGAAAACACTAGGAGGAAGCATTTTATTTTTCCATACACTGACGTGGTGGGCCCCTACTATCATCCTCTCCACGTACTTCTGCCGATTCCTGTTGTTTGTTGACCATGTTGACAACGCGAGAGGGCGGTGCCGCGGCGAGCGCACCAAAGCTCACGGAGGACGTCGGCGTTAACGATTTAGGAGATGGTGGGGCGGCAATGTGTGCGCTGAGGCGCAGCCAGCCGTGGGAGGCGGAAGCAGGTGGCCCCGCTGGCGCTGGTTTGGTTTTGGCGGCTGGAGGAAGACATGACTGAAGAAACGCGACAGACTGTGAAAGCAGCAGGAGTACTTAACAACCTTAACTGAAACCAGCAGGGGACCTTAACAACCAAAGCTGAAAGCAATATGAGTACTTATACAGGTTCAACCGTACAAAGCACGCCTCGAACAGTGCTACTTTGCCTACAGTTAACCAAGCGTGAGACCGCCAAGCCCCAGGACAATGCCCAGGCGCCACCCCGCGCATCTGAAACCTTCTGAAAGCGGCTTCATCTCGCAACGTGGTCAACAAACAGGATATTCGCTTTAGAGCCATGGAAAAGCATGAACATAATCTTCTGTCCTATTCTCCAAGATGGACGGGCCTTCATTATTTGAGACTACCCATGAATAAGTATCTTTTCACCTCCAAGGGGAATTAAGTAGGTCGACATAAACATCTTGTTGTGACCAAGGGCAAGTCTGACCCGACCATGGTTAGGCATCTGTATAGGAACAATAGAACTTGACAGTTCCTGTTTCAAGAAGATCACAGCTGTAAAACTGTGTATAAGCAATAGTTTATGAACAACATATATAACAGAAAACAGCTCGTACCATAAGTTTCTCGACACAGTTGGACCTGTTCAACGAGTGCAGCAGTGGCACACATATCCCACGTGGCCTTCCACCATTGAAATGCCCCACAAGGACCTCAAGACGATCAATAAAGTGTAGGAACTTATGGATGTCGATCCAGTCAACTTCAGTGCCATTAGTAACAGCCAAGTTATTACAGAGTAACAAACGAGCAGACTGCTTAACTCTGAAAAAACCTACATGTGCCACCAATTATAAGAAAATATTAGTTAGAATTAGCATCTTCGTGAGAGATTCGTTGCTGCTTCTAAAGTTAAATTGTGATTAGTTAGACAGAATAGGTGGATTAAGAAGTTATCGAGGCAACAAGCAAGAACGAGATACAAAACTAACATGGATGAACAATTGGAATGACGTCAGGGTGGAAAATTGCAGTGAAGATGAGACCAGGTTCTGCTATTTCCATCAACATTCGTCCGCCAACTTTCAGTCTGTAACACTTGAGAAAGCTTATCCAAGTTCGGCCATAAAAAAAGCAGCGATCTTCTTGGTTCATGAACCCAACTCAAAACTTATATCCATGGCTTGTCTTCACTGTGACCATTAAACTAGTGTATTCAGTTATGGCAAGGCCGAGCATCTTGAGTACATGTGTTCTGGCAGAGCAAATAATACACTACAGGAAAAATAATATGAGAACACAACATGTTCAAAAAAACCCCACCCTCCCGGATAGAAAAGAGGATTCTAGGAACATACTATGCACGTTTCAAAATGCTGTGTTAGGATGAGAAGGAACAAGTGTAGCGTCTCGCCGAGGGTGCAGAAATCTATAGGGTACTCGCACTTTGGGCACTACAAATGAAAATCACTAGATTTAGTAGGAAGAAAAATGCATCAACGGCGGCGACTGCCATCCTAGGATTACCTGCGACCAAGGGACTTGGATTTATCGGGGATGGATGAAGAATTCGTACCTGGTTCTCCATGAGAAAACCCTATGCAATCACCGAGAGGGGGTTTTCTCTGAACAAGCAGACGAGGGAGAAGGGGATTCAGGCCCAGTGCAATATTGCCGCTTCGTCCGTCCAGCTTACTGCTAAAACTGGAAAGGGGGGTTGTGATTTGACGGCTCATTGGGCATTACTGCGGCACTACGACCGGGGTGTGTCTACCGTGAAGTTGTGCACTCTAATTTGTGCATATGGCACGTGGACCCCGTTGCCGGTTGCCCCACATATCAGCGAAAGGAAGTAGAAAGACAGGAGTAACTAGTTACACATAAATATATTTTTTGATAAGGAGATACTCCTCTGTAAAGAAATATAAAAATCTTTTATATCACAGGACACTTGTTTCACCATGCCAGATTATTACATCAAAATCTCTCGGAGGATAGACCAGTTCGGCAGTTGCGTGCTGCTAATAAAGAATTTCAAAGTTGATTTGGACCAGCTCTCCTTGCCGAGAAAGTTCGATTTTGACATCATCCCCTACCTCAAGATATGATTTAGATTTGAATCTTGACCATCCTTTAGCATCAATCATCATGCAAGCATCATTTGTACTTACGGTATATTGAGCAGGTTCATTCACACCAAGGTTGCGCATGGTAAGAGAAACTTGGCCGCGGTTGCCCGGATTGTTGAACGACTCCCTCGTTGCTCTAGGAATTCTCTGTTTGCAACGAAGAAGACATACCCAAATAGTTAGATCAACACAGTAAATCATGTGAAACAACATGGAAAGAAAAAAGAACGAAGCACTTGGGCGGCCAATGCTTACCAAGAAGGTGGACATGTCCGTTTTTGTAAGGACTTTGGTATATGAAGTGCGAACTGTAGCTCAGTCTGTTGCCGGTGCAACTGCACGGGCCGGAACAGATGCAAGTGCAAGTGTTGGTGCAGGTGCCGAAGCCGCTGCTGCTGCTGGAGATGGTGCTCCTTGTAGAGCTGGTGCCGGTGTCGGAGCAGGTGCCAGTGTCGATGCCTGATCCTCTGGTAGATCAGACCGATCCACTGACGCGGTCAGTGCCCAATCCTCAGCTGGATTAAACTGAGCTGCTACCGCTGTCAGTGCTAGAGCAACTGCAGGTGCTCGATCTGTGCAAGACAGCGGTGATCGTGTCTGGTCTGCTATGATCAGCTTTCTAACTTGACTAGGATCCGTGACTGTGATCCAGTTTTTTTCTTCATTTCTTTTAAACGCGAGAGGGACTAATTGTGGCGTTTTTGTTAAACCAAACTGGAGTTCATCATAGGGATTCAGTTTGTACTCAGACAACAAACTGATCCAAATTTTTCTAGTAATATAAGTGATGGACAGTGCCTTCGTTACTGAGACGACATAAGAAGTGAAACCTGCAAAAATAGCCATCGTAGAGCAAACCAAACGGTTTATTCTATGATGAATGTCACATGGCAAAACCTGCATCGTAAAATTGCAGGAAAAGAAAGAAAACATGACATTAAATCAATAAGATTTAGACAGTAAATCAATAAGATTTACTTGATGTGACACGAGTGAATCCTTACCAGGAAATCACTATGTTGAGGTACTAAACAGAAGATTGATCGTCCAACTACGCGTGGCATGAAGGGGCCCCGCCTACTCCCACAAGCAGGACAGTCAAAAGGTCGTGACAAATCGTATGGACCGAACATCCATGGGACTGGAAATCCTGGTGGGTGCGATAAACCCTGCAATGCATACATATATTGGGGTGTAACCATAATTGATAAACCGTCCTCACAAAAAATATGATGTGGATACTTCAAAATATACAGACTGAATTGAGTGGATAGACATTAACATAGACCGTTCTCAGGACTGACCACACACCAAAAGCGAGAGTACTAATAAACAATACAGGGTTCACAAACACAAATCAAGTACTGAACAATAGTACTTACTACAGACAAGCAAAGTTGCACTAACTAAACTCTGCAGACTATTTCTTGCCACTGACCTATGGGATGAACCCCGCATAACTGACTAGGCCATGGACTTCGTGTGAGATGTCTACATGCACCATCACCATCTTGTCAACCTTGGAGAACCTAACAGAGTGGTCTTTCCACTCATAAACATGATGATGAAGACAAGCCGCATCAGATTTGTTGGGAAGCTTTACAAGAACCACACCCTTCGTAATCGAAGGCACAGCCAGGAAATTGTTGTGGTCAAGTACAGCCTCGAGAACATGCCTGACAACAATGCTACAGGAAAACACTAGTTCAGGACACGTGGCGACAAGGACAAATCAGCTGGATAGTTTAGCAGTAGAACTCATCATCAGGTCTTCCAGTTCACACGGCATGACTTTGAGAACTTCATCTCCACCGCGGACCTGGTTCTAATTCAAACAGAAACCATATTTTATTACTACCTCCGTTCAGAAATATAAGATAATTTTCGATATTATACTCCATATATGACTACATATACGCACAGAATTGAGTGAACAAAGACACTAGAACATGTCTTCAAAGGCATGAGAGCAGAGGGATTACATGCAATATCCATAACACAAGTTACTGAGGCAAATATACCCTTTTAAAAGGTAGCATTGATTTTCATAAAGTACTCCCTCCGTCCCAAAATTCTTGTCTTAGATTTTTCTAGATACAGATGTATCAAGTCACATTTTAGTATTAGATACATCCGTATCTAGACAAATCTAAGAAAATAAATTTGGGACAGGAAGTAGTTGAAAGTAATCTATAAGAAATCAGTGTCAACCTCTCGCATGTTTTGGTCAAAAGAGGAATTTAGAACCGTCATCTGGCACACTAAAATCACATGCAAGATCACCCAGAAAGTTGTACTACCAGTACTAGTACTGCGTGTTAGATGAAAAAACACGATCAAGATCGAGAAAAAGATCATCAACAACAGATATTACCTGGACTTGCTTAATGAGTGATCCCGGAGAGGGGGCTTGGACAGGGCGATGGCTTTGAGCTTGTCTGCAGTAGTCTCGGCGGGGTGCTTACGCTTCTTCGTACCATGAGCCTCGACGGTTTTGGCCAGAGCCATAGACATCACATCGGCCGGTGCTCCGGCGTCCATCCAAGAGAGGAAGCTGAGAGAGAAGAGTGAAAGGAGGAACGAGATGATGGAGAAGCGAAGCGAGTGGGGGTTTTCTTCAAGAGAGGAAGCTGAGAGAGAAGAGTGAAATGATGGTTGCTTCGTCCGTCCAACTTACTGCTGGAAAGGACGGGGTTTTGTGATTTGACGGCTCATTGGGCATTACAACGGCGGTTCGATCGGGGTAGTCTACCGTCACTCTACTATGGAGTAATTTCATGCATGGCTGGTGGACCCAGGTGCTGGCTGTCCCACACGTCGGTGAAAGTGAGTAATTTAGTGCATGGCTGGAGGAGGATCTGCACGGTAGAGCGTGTCCACTATTTTTCTAAAGAAAAAAATGATTACAGCAAGCGTTTCCACTCTTATGATGGAGGAGTGCAAAACACGGCAGCCACTTGAACATACACAGTGCTCCTACTACTAGGCATGTGCAGTGGTTCATACGTCAGTACTACACAATCTTGTTGCTAGTGTAGTAAGATATGACGATGACAAATAATGTTGTGCGCATGTCAACTACTCCTATATGTAACATAGTACCGCTTTTTCGACTGTCCTGTCGAGAATGAACGGTGAGATCAATGTTAACAGAACTAGGTCCACAGCGCACGGAGAGTATGGTGCTATAGTGCTCCACGAAACATGAACCATATGAAGCACAAATAGTGTTAGGCAGGGTGTATGAAGGGTGCACGGGATGGGAGAAAAAGTTCCCTTCTCGACCCACTTTTGGGTGTTTGGCAGAGTGCATGAAGGGTGCATGAGACCACACTAGTAGGTTGACAAAAATACACGAAGAGGAAACAACTATATTGAGATGAGAATGCAACCAAACACACCCA
This sequence comes from Triticum dicoccoides, assembly GCF_002162155.2. Classification (NCBI taxonomy): domain Eukaryota; kingdom Viridiplantae; phylum Streptophyta; class Magnoliopsida; order Poales; family Poaceae; genus Triticum; species Triticum dicoccoides. The sequence continues at coordinate 454,974,134 of NC_041390.1, forward strand.
CACGGAGCTCCACGTCCTTGTCCCTGAGCTCCGCATCCTTGGCATGGAGCTATGTGTCAGGAGCCTCACCTCAGACTCCGTGATCTACTGCGCCGCCATGGCACCAGGTAGAAGCAATGGGGTGAGGAAGCAAAGGGGGCGAAACGGCTGAAAGGAAATGCAATCTACAGGAAGGCGGAGGGAGCGGGGAAACTTTTGGTTTTCACCACGGTAAAACACCAGTCGACGATGATGAAGCTATGTACCTAGGGTAGGGTCATGGACCTGTCCTAACTACCCTACCCAAGGACATCCCTAGAAGAAATCACCTTTCAATCGAGTTGGAGGTGTTCCACTCGACAGATTCAAAGACACTCAACCACGAAGCAATCACTCGACCAAGATCCAACCACTCGACTGCCAGGAGATCTAAAGTCACTCCGCACGCAAACGGTCGGTCATTAAGTAGCTTTTATGGTCATCATAGCACTTTATTAGAGGCGTTACCAGTAACGCCCGACCTTAATGTACTTTAAACCCTACATAACTGAGGGCCGGAGGGGTCTGGCGAACTCTATATAAGCCACCCCCTCCTCAGTGTAAAGGGTTCGCACCCCTGTACTTCATACACACATAATCCAGTTGACCGCCTCCGGGCTCCGAGACGTAGGGCTGTTACTTCCTCCGAGAAGGGCCTGAACTCGTAAACCTCCTGTGCTTACAACTACTCCATAGCTAAGATCTTGCCTCTCCACACATACCCCCCTACATTACTGTCGGAGTTAGAACCACGACAGTTGGCGCCCACCGTGGGGCAGGTGTCTTAGCGACTTGTTGGAGAAGTTGCGATTTTTTCCCAAACAGAATGGTAAAGTTTATACTCCCCCTCACCAACAAGCATCAATCCATGGCTTGCTCGAAACAACGAGTGCCTCCAACTAACAAGAGTCACAGGGGGAGTTTTGTTTGCAATTATTTTGATTTGATTTGCATAAAGCATGGGACTGGGCATCCCGGTGACCAGCCATTTTCTCGTGAGTGAGGTGCGGAGTCCACTCCTCTTGAAAATAACCCGCCTAACATGGAAGATACGGACAACCCTAGTTGATACATGAGCTATTCGAGCATACAAAACATGATATTTATTTGAAGGTTTAGAGTTTGCCACATACAAATTTACTTGGAACGGCAGGTAGATACCGTATATAGGTAGGTATGGTGGACTCATATGGAACAACTTTGGGGTTTATGGGATTGGATGTACAAGCAGTATTCCCGCTTAGTACAGGTGAAGGCTAGCAGAAGACTGGGAAGCGACCAGGTTGAGAGCAACAACAGTCCTGAACATGCATTAAAATTAATCAACACTGAATGCAAGCATGAGTAGGATATAATCCACCATGAACATAAATATCGTGAAGGCTATGTTGATTTTGTTTCAACTACATGCGTGAACATGCGCCAAGTCAAGTCACTTAAATCATTCAGAGGAGGATACCACCCTATCATACCACATCACAACCATTTTAATAGCATGTTGGCACGCAAGGTAAACCATTATAAGCTCCTAGCTAATCAAGCATGGCACAAGAAACTATGATCTCTAGTTGTCATTGCAAACATGTTTATTCATAATAGGCTAAATCAGGAATGATGAACTAATCATATTTACAAAAACAAAAGAGGTCGAGTTCATACCAGCTTTTCTCATCTCAGTCAGTCCATCATATAATCATCATTATTGCCTTTCACTTGCACGACCGAATGATGTGGATAATAATAAGAGTGCACGTGCATTGGACTAAGCTGGAATCTGCTGGCATTCAATAAACAGGAGAAGACAAGGCAATATGGGCTCTTTTGTCAGATCAACAATAATGCATATAAGAGCCGCTTCAACAATTTAATTATGGTCTTATCCTATCGACCCCCAAAGAAAAGAAAAGAAATAAAACTATTTACACGGGAAAGCTCCCAACATGCAAAAGAAGAACATGAAATCTTTTTGGATTTTCTTTTTAATTACTACTACAAGCATGGAAAGTAAACTAATTAAAAGCTACAACTAATTTTTTGGTTTTTCTTAAGATTTATTAAACACACAAGAAGAAAGCATAACAAGAAAAATAAACTAGCATGGATGATACAATGAAAAAGTATAAGCACCGACATCTAGCAATGAGTGTGTGAACATGCATATAATATCGGTGAGAAATACGTACTACCCCAAGCTTAGGCTTTTGGCCTAAGTTGGTCTATGGCCACAACTGGCCTGGCGGATATCCATAGTAATAGTTGGGGTCGTACTGTGATGCAGCGGCTATCGCCTCCTGAGCTGCAGCGTGGCGACGAGCGGCCTCCGCCCTCCTCTCGTACTCATCTGCCTCCTCTCTGGTAATAACATATCTTCCTTTCACCTGATAATCAAAGAAGGCAGGAGCAGGGAGAGTAATACGGACAGCGCGCCGTCTGTCAAAGATTAGTCGATACTAGAGAGGTGATTCACTCCTCTCAACAAACTGGTGGTGAACCATAGCATTAAAATCTAGGTAACCAGGAGGCAATTCAATATCATCCTCATGTATGGTTACACCGAGAAAATCAGCTAAGCGGATTGCATAAATTCCACCAAAGAAATCTCCATTAAATCTGTTAAGATGCAACCTACGTGCAACAATGGCTCCCAAATTATAAGATTTATCTCCTAACACAGCACTACTAAGAATACTGAGGTCAGGGACACACATGTGACATGACTCATCTTTACCATTAATGCATCTACCTATGAAGAGAGCAAAACAATGCATATCAGGAAAGTGAATGCTCCCTATGGTAGCTTGTGTTATATTTCTAGATTCCCCCATAGTTATACTAGCAAGAAAATCTCTAAATTTAGATTTGCGAGGTTCCCTGACACTACCCCATTGTGGAAGTTGCAAGCAGTGGTAAAATCCTCTAAGTCCATAGTGTAAGAATTTTCATAAAGATCAAACAGTACAGTTGGAGAATTTCGTGAAGATGAAAATTCAAACCTCCTCACAAAGGAACTAGTGAGATAGTGTTACTGGCGGCACTTTTCTTCCCCGAAGCTCACAAGATCAGCGTTACGCAAATATGCGTTAAATTCCTCCTTAATTCCCGCTCGATCCATAAGGTTTTCCGAAGGCCATTCACAAGGACGCACTGGAGCGTCTCTTGGTGGCTCTTCATCAGCATCACGCATTGCAAGCCTGGGCCCTTGCTTCCTTGAAGAACCACCTTGGTACATTTTCCTAAGCATATTTCTCCCTCTGAAAAATTTCTGAAATTTTTAGTAACTTCATAATAAAAGTAATCCAAACTCAATAATATTGATAGCAACAACTCATACAAGTGCCTAGAGCCTATATCATGCATCAAAACTACTTGGAACCATATAAATTTGACATGCAAGCTCAAGAACATGGTCACCTAGGCAGCACACGTTTGCAATGAATAAAGCACTAGAACAAAAACTAATTGGACCAATGGAGGAGTCACATACCAAGGAACAATCTCCCTAAGCAGTTTTGTGAGAGGTGCTTTGAGCAAGGAGATCGAAAATGGCAGCAAAATGAGCTTGGACTCGGGTTTGAGCTGGATATTCGTGTTTGTGGGAGGAAGAAGGAGTGTGTGGGTGCAAGGATAAGTGGAGGAGGGCCACCGTGGGCCCACGAGGCAGGGGAGCGCGCCCAGGGGGGTAGGGCGCACCCCTGACCCTCGTGTCCAGGTGCGAGCTCCCCCTGCTGTGTTCTCAGTTCCAAATATTCTCAAATATTCTAGAAAAAAATCATATTTAAATTTCAGGGATTTGGAGAACTTCTATTTTTGGGGTATTTTTATATTGCACGGATAATTCAGATAGCAGACAGAAAATACTATTTTTATTTCATTTAATATAAATAACAGAAAGTAAAAGTAGGGTACAGAAGGTTGTGCCTTCTAGTTTCATCCATCTCATGCTCATCAAAAATAATCTACTAACAAGGTTGATCAAGTCTTGATAACGAACTCATTCTGAATAACATGGAACCGGAGAAATTTCGAATAACACTATGTTACCTCAACGGGGATATGCACATCCCCAACAATAATAATATCATATTTCTTCTTGACAGTAGGAAGAGGAAATTCAAAACCTCCAAAAATAATCGATGGAATTTTTCCAATAGAATTGATACTGTGGACTTGAGGTTGTTTCCTCGAAAAGTGTACCGTATGCTCATTACCTGTAACGCCCCGAGTCCGTTGCGCCAGGTGTCTTCTAGTTATTCGCTGCTGTTGCCTTGTCTTTTGCTTGTGTGTTGCATCTTTCCATGTCATCATGTGCATTGCATCATTATGTTTTTCAAAACTTGCATCCGTCCAGTTTTCCCCAGTTCTCTCCGTTGTCCGTTCTGAGCCCAGACACACTTGCACGCGCCCGCGGCACGTCCGAAATAGTATTTTATAAGTGGCCGGAAAATGTTCTCGGAATGGGATGAAAGTTGGCGTGCGATGTTGTTTTGTTGTCAGTAGGTCGCTTGCCAAATTTCATCGCATTCGGAGTCCGTTTGACGACCCAACGAATAAATATAGCGGCATTATAGTCGGTCTAACGTCGTATGTTTTTGGTCTCCGAAAACCTTGCCGGCTGCACTTCTCTTCTCTCCTCTCAGTTCATGGCCCTCGACACAGCCCACAACTATCTCTCTAAACCCCCCTCCGATCGGAACCACCGGATCATGATCAGACGCTTCGAAATGCTCCAGAAAACCCCCCGAACCCTAGCAAACCTGCTATATAAACACCCCTCCTTCCTAATTTGGTCAACCCTAGTCTAAACCTACCCCTAGACCCCTTTCTCCTTGGATTCGCCGCAGCCAACCCCCTGCTCCTCGATTTCCGGCGCCGCCCAGCCACACCCCGCGACTTGCACCGCCGCCCCCGCGCCCCGGACCAATTCGGGCGCGCCACATCGCCACCCCGTGGCCGCCAACCACTCCCACGCTGCCACCTCGCGCCCCTGCCCCGCTCCCACCACCGCGCGCCCGCCCAGGCCCATGCAAGGCCCGCCAAGCCCATCGGGGCCCGTCCTCGAGCCCGCGCGCCGTCGCCTGCGGCTCCCGTTCCTCCGCCGCCAGCAGCTCCCCGCCGCCGTGGTGCACCGCGTCGGAGCGCCGCCTCCCTTCGACTTCGACTCGCCGTCTTCGCGTCGCCGCCCGCGGTACCCTGCCTTCCCCCATCGTCGCTAGCCCTGCGCCGCACCGCCCGCTGCAGAAGCTCGCCGTCGTCAGCCGCCGTGAGGGTCACACCGCCCGTGCTCGTTGTCTCCGCTTCGATCTGGCCTGGAATCGGCCCCGGTGACCTCCCTCGTTCCAGATCCGGGCTGTCCCCGCCGCATCGAGCCACCTCCGATGCCCTTTGCTCGGCCCCGCCGCCACCTGCTCGCCGGAGCGCCAGATTCGCCGCCACCTCGCTCGATCAGGAGGACCCCGATCCGCACCTGCGGCCATTGACCAGCGCATGGGCCGCGTCCAGCGAGCCGACCCAACAACCAGATCCAGCAAGGCCCAGCTCCCTAGAGCCCAACGTGTGAAGCTCCCCCCGGCGCCTTTTTTTTCTCTTCTGCTGGGCCTCCTCTAGTTTTAGTTTCGGCCCGTTCATGTTTTTTTCCAGATCAACGATTTTCCTAATATTCCAAATAACGTTGTTTTACATAAAAGACCCTCATGTTCATACATTTAATATCTCACAAACTATGCATCACATGTAAAAACTTTATATATGAAAAATGCTTAAAATTGTGTCTAGTTTCATAATATGTCACTTTCACCCATGTTTAAAATGTTTAAATTGCTGTTTCTGTAGATTTACTCTTATGCCATGCTAAAATGGTTTATTTCATAACTAAATAACCGTAGCTCCATTTTAAATATACTTTATATGTAAATGGGGTAGAAAAATGCCTAGTTTAACATGGTGGGTTTACTTTGCACGCTTAACAACTCTAAAATATGGTTTAGGGCAGAACAGTACAAAACCTAAAAATATGCACATGAGGAGTTTCCGGACTTATTGTTTGTTGTTGCGGCCTCATTTAACACTACTAGGGAAAAGCCTATACACAGAATCTTACCAGCAGCGTGTTTTAAAATCAGGCGTTGCTGCTAAGTAGCAGTAGCGCGGGCAAAAGAAACTCACTGCTGAAACAAGTTTATCAGCAGTGCGTGCACCGCAAGAAGCGCTACTGCTAAAATTCCCACGACGCCGCCGTGAGGCCAGTTATAGCAACAGCGCGTTAAACTAAACAGCGCTACTGCTACGTAACATAGCAGTAGTGCATTCAGGCAATAATCACTGCTGCTAAATTAACTACAAAAATTTAGCCCCACCTCGCTCTGTGAAGAGAGTTTTACCCACCTTCAATATGTTTCTTCTACAACTTTCACAAGCACTTGGTCTTCATTGAACTCTATGTGTAGGATCTGTGGCTGCAATAGGAATCTTCGCCAGTTCTTAAACCAACTGGCTATGATTCCTATTGACAAATCAGATTGTACACAGAAAGACCATTGATGATCAATGTATTTTTATGTCTATGTCTATTTTTACATACTGACAAATAGCAGTAGCGCGTTCAGGCCGAAAGGCGCTACTGATAGGTCATTTAGTAGTAGCGTGTTTACCTATAGCGTGCCACTGCTATGCCATTCCATCTCCCCCCACTCACTAGCCTCATCCACAGATCACACTCACACACACTCACGGTCTCCTCCTCACCCCCCGCGCCGCCGGTCCTCCCCCGTCGCCCCTCCCCCGATCCACGCCGCTGTCGCCTCATCCTCCTCGCTGGACTCGGTACCGGCCTCCTCTTCCGTCCTCCCTCCACTCGCCGCTGGCCGCCCCCTCCTCGCTCCGCCTTCCTCCTCGATCCGTCCTCCCTCCACTTGCCGCCGACCGGCCCCTCCTCGCTCCGCCTTCCTCCTCTGTCCTACTATCTTCTCCCTCCTCGAGTCGCCCCTCCTTGTCCCTCCTCCCTGATACATTTTGATTTAGTAGGCTTTCATATGTAACATTTTGATTTAGTAGGCTTTCATATGTAACATTTTGATTTAGTTGATATGATTCAGTTGATTTAGTAGGCTAGTTGATTTAGTTGATTTAGAACATTTTGATTTAGTTTATTTAGTAGGCTAGTTGATTTAGTTGATTTAGTAGGCTAGTTGATTTAGAACATTTTGATTTAGTTGATTTAGTATGCTAGTGGATTTAGTATGCTAGTTGATTTAGTATGCTCGATTTAGTTTTTTTGTAATAAGTTATTTTTGGCAAAATGTAGGTGCCAATTTAGTTAAATTTGCCACTTGTTTCCTGTGAAGTGAATCGTTAATCCTTTGCTCATATTGCTTTAGGAAAATGGCGCCACCACCAGCACCACTATGTCGACTGTGCAAGTCAAGGTGCGCCAGCAGCCTTGCAACTGGCAAGCTGTTCGGCATCTACTTCCATACGAGTTTTCGTCATGCGGCGGTAAGAAATTAGATGAAATGTAACAATTATTTTATTTTTAGTGTTGGCATTACTGCATTGTGTCATTTTGCTTTTCTTACACAGATCGTCGCATGCAATGTGAGGTTGAAATTCAACAAGCTGACAGGAGACATTGTGACATTTGAGGCTCCTGGGGGGCCGTACACTATGGAGGTCGAGAAAGGAAGCAATATGTCGCAGATTGGAGGAGATGGATGGGCCCGTTTCCTCGCTCGCATGCGTCTTACTGGTGGTGAGTTGATCAGATTCTCCTTTAGAGCAGAAAGACCCAAGCTGGTTGTCATTTATATCAACCTAGTGGAAGATGATGAAGATGACGAAGATGATGAAGATAATGAGGACCAACTCAATGAAGATGATGAGAACCCACTTCATGAAGCCATCATAGGTCAAAGAATGAGGCTGAGCGAGGAGGAGGTGTGCAACCTATGGGACATAATTCCACCACGTGATGACTTTGTCGGGGTGCCATTCGTGACCCGCCTGACAAGTACCATGGTCGATCGACATGAAATGGTATGTTATACGTACCGCATGTAGTAATTTGATGATATATATATGCTTTATTGTTATACTTACAAATGCAGATTATCCGATTATATGCTTAGTGAATCCGATGATATGCTTAGTGTAGAGTCCAATGATATGCTTTGTGGAATCTAGTTGATGATATACTTTAGTGTAGAGTCTGATCACATGCTTATTAGTGTAGAATCCAAGGAACTATTAATAGTGTAGATAATCCATATATACTTATTAGTAGAATTCATGATTAATTAGTACAAATGCGTAGCACTGTGTCTTTTGATAGTGTAGAAATCTAGACTTAATAGAAATATATTTGCAAGAGTATGTGTGAGGCTATTTATTAATTGATATGTTTTTCTTATTTAGAGATTGCCAAAGAACCTATCTGTGAGTTGTGGTATCGAGCCTGATGAAGAAGGCTCAGTTGGACTACGCCTTACCGCAAGGGGCTCCGTCACCACATGTACTTATCGCATGGACACAGATGGTCGCACACACTTGAACTCGGTTGGGTGGAAGAGATTCCTCGTTGGCAAGAATCTTCGTGTTGGACAGGCCATCCTAATTACTATCAGGAACATCCACCGCCCAGGCTTGAGGATGATGATCGTCATCGATATCATCTAGAACTACATATGTGTGTGTGGCTATATCATCTAGAACTACATATGATGATCGTCGTCGATATCATGTAGAACTACATATGATGATCGTCGTCGATATCATCTAGAACTAAATATGATGATTGTCGTTGATGTCACCTTGTACTGCTTGAGGATGCATGTTGAGTATATATGAAATTGTTATCTAGTACTCCCTCGGTTCCAAATTACTCGTCATGGTTTGAGTTCAAATTTGAACTAAAACCACGACGAGTAATTTCGAATCGAGGGAGTACTACCTAGTACCTATAATGCTTTATGAAATTGATATCTAGTAGTACCTAGTATCTGGAAATTGCAGTTTATCGAAGATGGAATGGGGAAATGGTGAAAGATATAATAGTAGCGCGGGACCGGGAAATCGCTATAGCTAAATAATAGCAGCGTGTTCCTGAAAAGCGCTGCTGCTATAGTCAATAGTGGTAGCGCGGGTACAGGCAGCGCTACTACTAAGAGTTAGCTGTAGCGCCTTATTGGTAGCGCGGGCACCCGCGCTGCTGATAGGCCTAAAACCCACGCTGCTGCTAGCCTTTTCCCTAGTAGTGTAAACTTGCCTAGTTAAGTAGTTTTATTATGCTTCACCTCTTGCCATGCTAACCAACATTTAATATTGTTGGGTACATAAACAAGAGAGAACTAAATAAGTCATGTGGTGTTCCGTCAATATGCAACTCGTTGTATATTGAGCTCCACTTAATTTGTAGTATTGTTTGTGCATATTGCCACGCCATGCCTCTTTAAACCGGACATGCATCATACTTGGTTGTGCATCATGCCATGGTTATGTGATGGTTGTTTACCTTGTTGTTGCCTCTTTCCGGTGTACTTCTTCAGGTTGGTTCTGATAACGTCGCGTTTGTGAGGATTTGTTCGACTACGTCCGTTTGTCTTCTTCATGGACTCGTTCTTCTTCCTTGCGGGATCTCAGGCAAGATGACCATATCCTCGAAGTCACTTCTATCTTTGCTTACTAGTTGCTCGCTCTTTTGCTATGCCGCGATACCTACCACTTGCTATATCATGCCTACCATATTGCCATGTCAAGCCTCTAACCCTCCTTTCCTAGCAAACCGTTGTTTGGCTACGTTACCGCTTTGCTCAGCCCCTCTTATAGCGTTGCTAGTTGCAGGTGAAGATGAAGTTTGTTCCTTGTTGGAACATGGATATGTTGGGATATCACAATATCTCTTATTTAATTAATGCATCTATATACTTGGTAAAGGGTGGAAGGCTCGGCCTTATGCCTGATGTTTTGTTCCACTCTTGCCGCCCTAGTTTCCTTCATACCGGTGTTATGTTCCTTGATTTTGTGTTCCTTACATGGTTGGGTGTTATGGGGACCCCTTGACAGTTCGCTTTGAATAAAACTCCTCCAGCAAGGCCCAACCTTGGTTTTACCATTTTCCTCACCACCACCTACTTTTCCCTTGGGAGTC
>NC_041390.1:454984452-455084877 GCF_002162155.2 Triticum dicoccoides
ACTAGTGCTCCTCTGAGTGTTGGTCCGAAACGGGCAGCCTGCGGGGCCACCTCGGGGCAACTTGATGGTTGGTTTTACTCGTAGCTTGACCTATCCGGTGTGCCCTGAGAACGAGATACGTGCGACTCCTATCGGGATTTGTCGGCACATCAGGCGGCTTTGCTGGTCTTGTTTTACCATTGTCGAAATGTCTTGTAACCGGAATTTCGAGTCTGATCGGGTCTTCCTGGGAGAAGGAATATCCTTCGTTGACCGTGAGAGCTTGTGATGGGCTAAGTTGGGACACCCCTGCAGGCTTTGAACTTTCGAAAGCCATGCCCGCGGTTATGGGCAGATGGGAATTTGTTAATGTCCAGTTGTAGAAAACTTGACACTTAACTTAATTAAAATACATCAACTACGTGTGTAGCCGTGATGGTCTCTTCTCGGCGAAGTCCGGGAAGTGAACATGGTTCTTGTGTTATGTTTGGACGTAAGTAGTTTCAGGATCACTTCTTGATCACTTCTAGTTCACGACCGTTGCATTGCTTCTCTTCTCGCTCTTGTTTGCGTTAGTTAGCCACCATATATGCTTAGTGCTTGCTGCAGCTCCACCTCATTACCCTTTCCTACCCATAAGCTTAAATAGTCTTGATCTCGCGGGTGTGAGATTGCTGAGTCCTCGTGACTCACAGATACTTCCAAACAGTTGTAGGTGCCGATGATACCAGTGCAGGTGATGCAACTGAGCTCAAGTGGGAGCTCGATGAAGATCTTGATCGTTGTCTTGTTTTTTTCCTGTCGATCAGTAGTGGAGCCCAATTGGGATGATCGGGGATCTAGCATTTGGGGTGGTCTTTCTTCTATTTTGGTTCCGTAGTCGGACCTTGATTGTATTCTTGATGATGTATGTTAACTTGTATTTGTGTGAAGTGGCGATTGTAAGCCAACTCTTTATCCCTTTCTTATTCAGTACATGGGATTGTGTGAAGATTACCCCTCTTGCGACAAACCTACCATGCGGCTATGCCTCTAAGTCGTGCCCCGACACATGGGAGATATAGCCGCATCGTGGGTGTTACAAGTTGGTAATCAGAGCCTTCCCCGATTTACGAGCCCCCTACTTGATCGAATCGCTGACGTTGTTGAGTCTAGAACAAAATGTTTTGAGTCTTAGGATTATATATATCAAAGAGTAGGATTATTTTTACTCCTCATTCCCTTCGTCGTTCTGGTGAGGCCTCCTGACGTAGAGTTTTGACTCTTCTCTCCTCAAATTTCACGAACTTTTTTAGGATCACACGGGTATCTTGGAATCATTCCGATGGTTTTGTGATGAGAACATTGTTCTTGGTGCCTCCTGACATTTAGGGGTTGTGGCAGTGTCCCGGGGAGTTGAGCTCCGAGGTGTTGTCGTCACAATTTTATCGTTGTAGTTCTGGAATACCTGAGTTCGCCGACATCGAAAATCTCTTTTATGCAGTTGTTGGTGAGATAACCTTGACGCCACCCAGTACTGGGGCGGGAGTTCGAGAGTATTGCCATAACTTGTATAACGAATGCTTTTAGAAGGTTGAGGTAAATGATTTCCGAAGGTTTCTTGGTTATGTGTTGAAGGATGGATACAACTGGATGTAGGATTTGCTAGTTTTGGGTGAGATATTATGCTTCCCCTATATCCCCAACACCTGATTGCATAACCAGAAAGTTTCGGGAGTTTATAAGTGGGAATTCAAGTAGCTCCTAGAATATCTTTCCAATAGACACATGATACGATATGGGATCTATCATATGTTTGTTCCGGCTTATTCTGCAAGCCAAATCTTTTGTTTTTGTTTTGGTTTGTGGTATTCGAGTTGCTTCGAAGTCAAGTGTTGATTCCATACCTTCCTTAAGCGGTGTCCTCACATTTCTATGTGAATACTAATCCTTCATGATAATCGAGATTGTCATGTCAATCCTTTTCAATTGATGTGCTTCTCTTCAAGTGGATCCAATCATTTTCAACATCCGCAAGATCAACTCAAAGTCTTCTCAACGTTGTTCATTTCATCCGTCCCCAAGTCGTCTTTGTTTTTTCTGCCCACCCACCCTTTTTATTCAAGGACTCATATATCTTAATCAAGCATCCATTTTTATTGCTGTGAAGTCTCCTCATTATTTTGCTTCAATGTTCTTATCCGGTGATTCTCAAGAAGATGCTAAGGAAGCTACAATTTCAACATTCTCTGTTCTCTTTTCTTCTCCGGTGGATTCATTTCAAGCTTTGTTGATCATATCCTTTTTCCTTGTTTCAAATATTTTTCCATACTAGTGCACTTTGTAATTTTTCACTTCTTGTTATTCATTTGTTCCGGAGTGCTTAAGATTATCTCAGAAGATTCAAGTTTCTATTCTTAATCCTTTCTAACTATTTCGAGGTTGTTATCTCAGTCAAGCCATTTAATTCAACCAGTGCAATCTCCCTTTCAAGTAATCATTTGATGGTGTTTCTATTGAGTGGGCCCTAACCCACAGGTCTTTTCCCAGGATCTTACCTGACTCTTCTAATTTTCTGGAGCTACTCTCAAATTCTTCTACAAGTTTGATGTAAGAATGAATTGTCATCAGTCAAATGCCTTTTCTCCAAGATCGGTCAAATTCTTTTCATCGTTGGCTCAACCTCTTCGCTTTTGATTCTTCCGGAGTGTCTCAACAATTCATGGTGGTGTTTCTCATCGTCATTCTCAACATTTGAAGATCGAAGAAGAGTTTTTTTTCCTCCAAATATTATCTGTTCTCTCAGAGATTCGTGATTCTAGCTTGTTGCCATCCTCTCATAATTGTTTTCATTTGTGAGAATTCTTTTCACCCATCCAGAGCAATTCAGGAGTCTTTTCAGTTTGATTCTATGGAGCCCATCATCTTAGAACTATGCATTCCAGCTTTCACCTCTCGTTCCCTAAATCTTACCGGGGCATTGCTCATACATCCTCTAATCAGTTCATGGTCTCTTCTTTCACTTGTATCTAAATCCTAGCAAGTATCTTCATTCATTTTCCAATTCTTCCCGGTGAATTGTGCCTTTGCTACTTTCATTTTCAATTCTTACGGTGGTTCATTAAAGATTCCTCTTCTCTTGGTATCATATTGATTCATTCGTTGTTTCCAAATCCTATCGGTGGTTCGTTGAAGTCTTTTATCAAGTTTGCGCTATATCTCTCTTAATCCTTTCTACAAGAATAAGTAGTATGCCAAATCCGTTGCTTGTCATCAATTTATATTTGTGAAGGATGAGCATAACATAATTATTATTCTTGTTTCACCCAAATTATTAATTTCCTTATTCCGGAGGCTCATCAAGTTCTAGGTTTCAATTGTTTCTTCTTTTCTTTTCCCGGATTCCCAAGCTCTATCAATTATATTGTCACGAAGCTCCATCTAAATCATTGCAAGGCTTCACCTTGTGTTTTCAACTCTCTTTCCTTTTGATCATCCTTTCATTACCGGAGTTCTTCATGGAGGCTCAACATGGTGGTTCATCAAGGATTCTTTTCATTCTTCAATTTGATCTTCAAGATTTCTGTCGGAGTTATGATACGCCAAGCTATACTCTAAAAATAAACATGGTGCCCAACACATGTTTTGTTTTGAGGAGTTCAAGTATTCTTCTTCCTGCATTCCAAAGTGAAATTATTTCATATCTCATCTTTTGAGGTGGTGTTATGTCATTGTTGACAATTTCCCTTCATGTTTCATGATTCACAAGTTGTCCGGAATGACATATTTTAAACCCATCACTTTCAATTCGTTCTTGAGATCCTTTGCAACCAATCAATATCTTCATTGGAGTTATCTTGGGTTATATTTCACCTAAAGCTTTCCCTAAGGGTTGTTGCTATTTATGGTGCTTATAAATGACCCAAGTTCTTCATTTATCCTCCCGGTGAGATAAGCTTCTCGTCTCCTTGTTCATATCAATCCAATCTATTGGTTCCGTTAGTGGTAGAATTGCACCTCATAGTTTTGAGAAGTTTTTCATAAGCCCACTATAAGCTTATTTGTTTCGTTGTTGGTTTTCCAAAAATTCTGTTTTAACCTTCTTGGAAGGGTGTTTGTCCAAGCTCAATTATGACAGAAGTTGTCATTTTCTTCTCCATTCTTATATTTCAATGATCTATCTTCTATTTTTCTTCCGGATGCATTCGGATGTTGCAATCTTCGACCCATCTTCCCATTTTTTTGTCAAAGATCATGTTCTTTTCATGCTTATCCATTTAACCGGAGTGTCGTGCCCTCTTTTCAAGTTCTTCCATCTTATGAAATTTTACCTTCATTCTCAACCAGAGTGTTGTCTGAAATCTGTCTTACCCCTTGTGCCATTCTTTCAATAGTTCCGGAGGTAGTGTGTTGTTGATTTCATCAAGTATTTTCTCATCTTGTCAAGCTCATCTTCAATTCCTTCCATTACATTTGGAGTGCTGTCCAAATTATATCATTCTTATTCCTTCTCTATCTTGTTTTAACCGGAGCATTGTGTTTATCATTCCTCTTGTAACCGGAGTCTCATCCAAGTGCTTTCATTTTGCCAAGTTCATATTATTGCCTTCCATTTCCAACCGGAGTGTTGTCATAATTGATCTTTATCGTTCCTTGTACATCTCGTTTCTACCGAAGTGCTTGCATGAACTTCTTGTCCATCGCAACCCTTTTCTTATGTCTTTCAACCTACAAGTTTCCCGTAATGTTCCTTGTTACTCTTTTCTAACAGAGTGTTTTCAACTTTGTTCATCTTCGTTGCATTCTTTCTTTCGATTTGTTCAACCTCTCAAGGTATTTTGGTTTCACTCGTTTGTCAAAGAAGCAACTTAGTTTTACCTATCCTCTTCCTCTTCCATTTCTCACCGGTGCCATCCTAGATCTCGGGACGAGATCCTCTTGTAGTGGTGGAGTGTTGTAACGCCCCGATTCCGTTGCGCCAGGTGTCTTCTAGTTATTCGCTGCTGTTGCCTTGTCTTTTGCTTGTGTGTTGCATCTTGCCATGTCATCATGTGCATTGCATCATCATGTTTTTCAAAACTTGCATCTGTCCGGTTTTCCCCAGTTCTCTCCGTTTTCCGTTCTGAGCCCATACACACTTGCACGCGCCCGCGGCACGTCCGAAATAGTATTTTATAAGTGGCCGGAAAATGTTCTTGGAATGGGATGAAAGTTGACGTGCGATGTTGTTTTGTTGTCAGTAGGTCGCCTGCCAAATTTCATCGCATTCGGAGTCCGTTTGACGCCCCAACGAATAAATATAGCGGCATTATAGCCGGTCTAACGTCGGACGTTTTCGGTCTTCGAAAACCTTGCCCGGCTGCACTTCTCTTCTCTCCTCTCAGTTCATGGCCCTCTACACAGCCCACAACTAGCTCTCTAAACCCCCCTCCGATCGGAACCACCGGATCGCGATCGGAGGCTTCGAAACGCTCCAGAAAACCCCCTAACCCTAGCAAACCTGCTATATAAACACCCGTCCTTCCTAATTTGGTCAACCCTAGTCTAAACCTACCCCTAGACCCCTTTCTCCTCGGATCCGCCGCAGCCAACCCCCTCCTCCATGATTTCTGGTGCTGCCCAGCCACACCCCACCACTTGCGCCGCCGCCCCCGCGCCCCGGACCAATCCGGGCGCGCCACATCGCCACCCCGTGCCCGCCAACCACTCCCATGCCGCCACTTCGCGCCCCTGCCCCGCTCCCACCACCGCGCGCCCGCCCAGGCCCGGGCGAGGCCCGCTAAGCCCATCGCGACCTGTCCCCGAGCCCGCGCGCCGTTGCCTGCGGCTCCCGTTCCTCCGCCGCCAGCAGCTCCCCGCCGCTGTGGTGCACCACGCCGGAGCGCCGCCTCCCGTCGACTTCGACTCGCCATCTTCGCGCTGCCGCCCTCCATACCCTGCCTTCCCCCATCGTCGCTAGCCCTGCGCCGCGCCGCCCGCTGCAGAAGCTCACCGTCGTCGGCCGCCGTGAGGGTCATGCCGCCCGTGCTCGTCGTCTCTGCTTCGATCCGGCCTGGAATCGGCCCCGGCAACCTCCCTCGTTCCGGATCCGGGCTGTCCCCGCCGCATCGAGCCACCTCCGACGCCCTTTGCTCGGCCCCGCCGCCACCTGCTCGCCGGAGCGCCAGAGTCGCCGCCACCTCGCTCGATTAGGAGGACCCCGATCCGCACCTGCGGCCGTTGACCAGCGCATGGGCCGCGTCCAGCGAGCCGGCCCAGCAACCAGATTCAGCAAGGGCCAGCTCCCTAGAGCCCAACGTGAGCAGCTCCCCCCGGCGCCTTTTTTTTCTTTTCTCTTCTGTTGGGCCTACTCCAGTTTTAGTTTCGGCCTGTTCATGTTTTTTTCCAGATCTACGATTTTCCTAATATTCCAGAGAACGTTGTTTTACAGAAAAGACCCTCATGTTCATACATTTAATATCTCACAAACTATGCATCACATGTAAAAACTTTATATATGAAAAATGCTTAAAGTTGTGTCTAGTTTCATAATATGTCACTTTCACCCATGTTTAAAATGTTTAAATTGCTGTTTGTGTAGATTTACTCTTATTCCATGCTAAAATGGTTTATTTCATAACTAAATAACCGTAGCTCCATTTTAAATAAACTTTATATGTAAATGGGGTAGAAAAATGCCTAGTTTAACATGGTGGGTTTACTTTGCATGCTTAACAACTCTAAAATATGGTTTAGGGCAGAACAGTACCAAACCTAAAAGTATGCACATGAGGAGTTTCCGGACTTGTTGTTTGTTGTTCCGGCCTCATTTAAACTTGCCTAGTTAAGTAGTTTTTATTATGCTTCACCTCTTGCGATGCTAACCAACATTTAATATTGTTGGATAAATAAACGGGAGAGAACTAAATAAGTCATGTGGTGTTCCGTCAATATGCAACTCGTTGTATATTGAGCTCCACTTAATTCGTAGTATTGTTTGTGCATATTGCCATGCCATGCCTCTTTAAACCGGACATGCATCATACTTGGTTGTGCATCATGCCATGGTTATGTGATGGTTGTGTACCTTGTTGTTTGCTTCTTTCCGGTGTACTTCTTCGGGTTGGTTCCGATAACGTCACGTTTGTGAGGATTCATTCGACTACGTTCGTTTGTCTTCTTCATGGACTCGTTCTTCTTCCTTGCGGGATCTCAAGCAAGATGACCATACCCTCGAAATCACTTCTATCTTTGCTTGCTAGTTGCTCGCTCTTTTGCTATGCCGCGATACCTACCACTTGCTATATCATGCCTACCATATTGCCATGTAAAGCCTCTAACCCTCCTTTCCTAGCAAACCATTGTTTGGCTATGTTACCGCTTTGCTCAGGCCCTCTTATAGCGTTGCTAGTTGCAGGTGAAGATGAAGTTTGTTCCTTGTTGGAACATGGATATGTTGGGATATCACAATATCTCTTATTTAATTAATGCATCTATATACTTGGTAAAGGGTGGAAGGCTCGGCCTTATGCCTGGTGTTTTGTTCCACTCTTGCCGCCCTAGTTTCCGTCATACCGGTGTTATGTTCCTTGATTTTGTGTTCCTTACACGGTTGGGTGTTATGGGGACCCCTTGACAGTTCGCTTTGAATAAAACTCCTCCAGCAAGGCCCAACCTTGATTTTACCATTTGCCTCACCACCACCTACTTTTCCCTTCGGAGTCGCGCTCCCGAGGGTCATCTTTATTTTAACCCCCCTGGGCCAGTGCTCCTCTGAGTGTTGGTCCAGAACAGGCAGCCTGCGGGGCCACCTCGGGGCAACCTGAGGGTTAGTTTTACTCGTAGCTTGACCTATCCGGTGTGCCCTGAGAACGAGATACGTGTGACTCCTATCGGGATTTGTCGGCACATCGGGCGGCTTTGCTGGTCTTGTTTTACCATTGTCGAAATGTCTTGTAACCGGGATTCCGAGTCTGATCGGGTCTTCTTGGGAGAAGGAATATCCTTCGTTGACCGTGAGAGCTTGTGATGGGCTAAGTTGGGACACCCCTGTAGGGTTTGAACTTTCGAAAACCGTGCCTGCAGTTATGGGCAGATGGGAATTTGTTAATGTCTGGTTGTAGAAAACTTGACACTTAACTTAATTAAAATGCATCAACCGCGTGTGTAGCCGTGATGGTCTCTTCTCGGCGGAGTCTGGGAAGTGAACACGGTTCTTGTGTTATGTTTGGACGTAAGTAGTTTCAGGATCACTTCTTGATCACTTCTAGTTCACGATCGTTGCATTGCTTCTCTTCTCGCTCTTGTTTGCGTTAGTTAGCCACCATATATGCTTAGTGCTTGCTGCAGCTCCACCTCATTACCCTTTCCTACCCATAAGCTTAAATAGTCTTGATCTCGCGGGTGTGAGATTGCTGAGTCCTCGTGACTCACAGATACTTCCAAACAGTTGCAGGTGCCGATGATACCAGTGCAGGTGACGCAACTGAGCTCAAGTGGGAGCTCGATGAAGATCTTGATCGTTGTCTTGTTTCGTTTCCTGTCGGTCAGTAGTGGAGCCCAGTTGGGACGATCGGGGATCTAGCATTTGGGGTGGTCTTTCTTCTATTTTGGTTCCGTAGTCGGACCTTGATTGTATTCTTGATGATGTATGTTAACTTGTATTTGTGTGAAGTGGCGATTGTAAGCCAACTCTTTATCCCTTTCTTTTTCAGTACATGGGATTGTGTGAAGATTACCCCTCTTGCGACAAACCTACCATGCGGCTATGCCTCTAAGTCATGCCCTGACACGTGGGAGATATAGCCGCATCGTGGGTGTTACATTACCATTAACATGAGAAGTGATATTGCCTTTGGTGCAATCAATAATAGCCCGTGCAGTATTCAAAAAGGGTCTTCCAAGAATAATAGACATACTATCGTCCACGGGAATATCAAGAATAACAAAGTCCGTTAAAATAGTAACGTTTGCAACCACAACAGGCACATCCTCACAAATACCGACAGGTATAGCAGTTGATTTATCAGCCATTTGCAAAGATATTTCAGTAGGTGTCAACTTATTCAAATCAAGTCTACGATATAAAGAGAGAGGCATAACACTAACACCGGCTCCAAGATCACATAAAGCAGTTTTAACATAGTTTCTTTTAATGGAGCATGGTATAGTGGGTACTCTTGGATCTCCAAGTTTCTTTGGTATTCCACCCTTAAAAGTATAATTAGCAAGCATGGTGGAAATTTCAGCTTCCAATATCTTTCTTTTATTAGTAACAATTTCTTTCATGTACTTAGCATAAGGATTCATTTTGAGCATATCAGTTAATCACATACGCAAAAAGATAGGTCTAATCATTTCAGCAAAGCGCTCAAAATCCTCATCATCCTTTTTCTTAGATAGTTTGGGAGGAAAAGGCATGGGTTTCTGAACCCAAGGCTCTTTTTCCTTACCGTGTTTCCTAGCAACAAAGTCTTTTTTATCATAACGTTGATTCTTTGATTGTGGGTTATCAAGATCAGCAGTAGGTTCAATTTCTACATCATTATCATTACTAGGTTGAGCATCATCATGAACATTATTATTAACATTATCACTAGTTTCAGGTTCATTACCAGATTGTGTTTCAGCATCAGAAATAGAAATATCATTTGCATTTTCAGGTATTTCAACAATAGGTTCACTACAAGCATGCAAAGTCCTATCATTTTTCTTTTTCTTCCTTTTAGAAGGACTAGGTGCATCTATATTATTCCTCTGAGGATCTTGCTCAATTCTCTTAGGGTGGCCTTCAGGATACAAAGGTTCCTGAGTCATTCTACCACCTCTAGTCATAACTCTAACAGCATTGTCATTATTCTTACTATTCAATTCATTGAGCAAATCATTTTGAGCTTTAAGTACTTGTTCTACTTGAGTGGTAACCATAGAAGCATGTTTACTAATAAGTTTAAGTTCACCTTTGAAATTAGCCATATAATCACCCAAGTGTTCAAGTATATTGGAATTGTATTTCAATTGTCTACCAAAATAAGCATTGAAGTCTTCTTGCTTAACCATAAATTTATCAAACTCATCTAAGCATGGGCTAGCAAACTTAGTAAATGGTATTTCAGCTTTATCATATCTATAGAGAGAATTTACCTTTACTACCTGTGTCAGGTTATCAAGACCACGAGTTTCTTCAATAGGTGAAGGATTAAGATCATATGTGTCGTGGAATTGTCATGGCAGATGTCCTAGAAAAAGGACTTAGTCATAGGGCCATCGCAACTAGGAAGCTTAAAGGGGTTAATCGGGACAAAGGACATGAGAGGTTTTATACTAGTTCGGCCCCTTACGATGAAGGTAAAAGCCTACGTCTAGTTGTGTTGATATTGCTGGGGTTTCGATCACCAAGAGGCTAGTTCACCGGCTTGGTTATCGATCTCTTGTTTCTTGCCCTAAGCCGCTACTGGGTCGTCCCCTTATATACATGGGTTGACGCCTGGTGTCCTACGGAGTCCCTGCCGGCTCATAAACCGAGTCCGGCTTGGTGAGTTCTTTTACATGCCTTTCTTTACAAGTCTTTCCTTACATACGACGGTTACAATATTGGGCCTTAAGCCGCCTCTAGGCCTTTAGGCCTTTTATAAGATTTAACAAACTATCACCTTGAGTGTTTACTGGGCTTCCTTTGTGACCCGCCATTGGGTCTTGACCCGGCCCCTCCTGGGCGGGTCATAACTGATAGCTATATCCCCAACATTAGGCCCCAGGTTGACTTTGAACTTTGTTCTTTGTCAATCTTCAACACTTAGACAAAATCCATCTTCTTATCCTCGTAGGGGTTTTTTATAACCCGCCATGACGTCATCTCTTGAAAACACAAAAAACTTTTATGACGTCATATCTCAACGGATCTTCACCTTTAATGCCTCCCGAGAATCGAGGCGTCCGTTTAGTTGGATAACCATTATTTGGGTCTTCCTCGATTTTCGCGCCCGTCTGTTCGCTTTTTCCTTATAAATAGGCACGCGGCCGGTTTTTCTCATTCTCCTCTCTTCTTCGTCTTCCTCCTCTCGCGACCTCCGCTGCTTCTTGTGCTCCGCCGCCGTCACATAGCATCTCGTCATCGTCGACCTTGGCCGCTACACTAACCAGACTCAGTTCAGAGAAAGGCGATGACCTTCCGTAGAGGATCCGTGGCCGTAAGTATTCACCCTCCATTCCTTAGATCCGCATTTAGAGCTTCTAGGTTTTCCTGCATGTTCTTCGTAGTTCTTTGCGGTTCTTCGTAGTTCTTCCACTGTCGCCTCTACTTGATCCAAAAAGAGATGTATGCTTATGCGGTGGCTGTTTTGGTGCCTACTCTTGAATTTAGTAGACCCTTTTTTCTGCTACGAAAGCCGCATTAGAACTGATGAACTCATCTGGGCTATTTTTTTAGGTCTAGAATTTTTTTCATTTTGAACGGCCATATGATCCATAATAATATCCAGAAATTAAGAAACTTGTTTGTCTCCATACTTAACCAATTCTGCCGCTGGTATTTCCCAAGTGTCTGTAGTCATGGCGGCTTACTGCGCCGGCTTACTTTTCCTCATATGACATTAGCCCTTATTTAAGCTGCCATTGCTCCCCTATACCATTTATCACTTAAGTTTAACCATTATCATTGAATTGAAACAACAGGTTGCTTTCCTTTCAGTTCGTTTTTCAAACATCATGTGGTCCAAAGCACCGACTGTCTTCAACTAGGTTCAATCAATAGTCACTGAGGACACTCTGAAGGATTTCTTTACCATAGGTTTTTTGCCAGGGAAGAATATCATGTCCTACCGTGCACCTGACCCGGAGGAGGAACGGCCCAATCCAAGAGATGGTGAAGTCATTGTCTTTTCTGACCACATGAACCGTGGTTTTTCCCCGCCCGGCTCAAAGTTCTTCAGAGAAGTCCTCCATTTTTTCAATCTCCACCCTCAAGATATCGGACCCAATTCTATATCCAATATCTGCAACTTCCAAGTACTCTGTGAGGTTTACCTTCAAGAAGAGCCGACCGTGGAGCTCTTTAGAGAGTATTTTTATCTGAACCGGCAGAACAAGTGCACCAATGGCCTTAGCTTGGAACTTGGAGGCATCTCGATTCAACACCGACAGGGCGCCGTCTTCCCCCTTATAGTCTTGCCGAGTCATCCCAAAGACTGGAATCAGACTTGGTTCTACTGTCAAGACATTTCACCAGCAAATGAGAAGCCACTGCCGGGTTATCGCGCCGAGCGTCTTGACTCCAAATTTGCACTCACTGACAAACTTACTGCTGCCGAACGCAAGAAGCTGATTCCCTCAATCAAAAGGATTACTGCTTTATTGGGGAACGGCTTAACCGGAGTTGACTTGACCTGTTGCTGGGTTGCGTGGCGGGTTATTCCTTTAAGCCGCCGATCAAAATTAATGTATGAGTATGGTGGAGGCCCAGATGACTCTCTTCGTCACAGCTCTGTTTAATTAACGGAAGAAGATATTGTTTCAATGTCAACCCTTCTGGTGAACGGAAAATACGAAGACTGCAGTAAAGTCGGGTTAAACCCCTTCTACAAACTTAACCCGGTGCCAGAAGTAAGGAAACTTTGATCTCTCTCCTTTGTATTTTTCCCGACCGTATTGTTTTTTAATACTTGCCTGACCTTTCATCTTGTTTTTACCTGTTTACAAGCCAAATCTGATTTCTGGAAAGTTAAATATGACCACGAAGCTGCCAAGAAAGCGAGAGTCGCCGCCATAAACACCAAGAAAATAACCCGGAGGTCTAAAAAGAAGAAGAGCACCGCTGCAGACATGATGAAGCTTGACGATA
Source organism: Triticum dicoccoides (assembly GCF_002162155.2). NCBI lineage: Eukaryota > Viridiplantae > Streptophyta > Magnoliopsida > Poales > Poaceae > Triticum > Triticum dicoccoides. The sequence continues at coordinate 454,997,228 of NC_041390.1, forward strand.
CTTCTGAGTTGGAGGTAGCCCTTGACTCCCATGGCCAACTTTTTAATAATCTTATTAACAGTGATCATTACCAGGATGACACTGGGGCCAGTCAGGCCGTGGAAGAAGAGGTAACTATTTCCTCCGACTCAGCCCATTTGCCAAGACAGAAACTTCGAGTCGTAACCCGGAAAGTAAGGTTTTCACACCCTTTGGCTTATCTGGACCCTCATTTTCTTTTGAAAAAGCAGCAACATGAAAGTCGCTGTCGGGCCCGGAACGATGATGAACCGCCTGTTGTTCTTCAACAAACTCCTCAAAAGCACCGGAATGAGGTTTACTTCTTGTTTTTGACTTTCTGTTTAATCAATCCTTTCCCTTGCATTACTTAACTTTACTTTATCTTTGCAGGAGGTGTCTCGCTCTTCTGGTGACTCGTCTCAGACCCAATTTCCGGCCTTCAAGACTGCCCCTGGGTAAGGAAAAAAATCCTCTTTCCTCTGTGTTTTTCAAACTGTATCTTTATACTGACAGACCTATAATATTTCTCTTAGTGGTCAAGCTAAGTCCAAGAAGGCAAATGCAACTAAGCCGGTGGAAGACCCTCCAGTTCCTGTCCCTGCCGGCCATGCCCTCTTCTCCTTCGTTAACTGACACTCCAGAAGACCTGGCCGCCAATGCTGAATTAAATCCTCCTGAGCTGTCAACCGACAATACCACCGTTAACCCTTCTGCAACTGGACCATCCAGCTCGGCTAACCCGCCATCATCGTCTGCTCAAGACGTTCTGATCACTGGGAGCCGCTTCACTGAGCCGGGGAATCCCACCGTGTTGGCTCGTCATACTGCAAAACAAGAGGCACTGGAAAGACAAAAAGTGCATTTTGATATTTCGCATTATGACCATCTGAATGCCAACGATATATTATCCGGCTATCTCAGCCATGTGCACTCCAGCCGTGACTCAGAGATCGAAATGGTCAAGCAGTTGCAACTGAAGTATGAGGTATGTTCTTCCGCCTTACTTATATTCTGCCAGCCCCCAAGTCTTCAGATTATGAGAAAACTGGAATGATCTGTAGACTTTATGATATAGGACTAGACTTTACCTTTAGATTTTTCTAGAGTTCAATAAAATAGAACAAAGCTTCACCTGTAGTCCCCAAGGGCCGGTTCATTTGACCATAAATGAGCCGGTTCTTTGAATTTTCATAACCGTCTCGTGCCGAACTCAACAAATACTGTAGTCCGGCTTACCCTTGAGATACTTGCCGAATATCATACATTAGCCCCCAAGTGCCAAGTGCTGTTACTTTGTAAAGTACTTGGGACTTGAAGTATAGTAGAATCATAAAAATTTGTTTTGGCATAAATTAGCCCCCAAGTGTCAAGTGGCTTTGCAGTGCAAAGGCACTTGAGACTTAAATCTTGAATTTTGAGCTTTAATACACCTGTATATGTCTTGCAGAATGCCCTATCTGAATTGGGTTCACAATTGACTGATGCCAAGACCCGACTGGCGGATCAGGAGGCAGAAATTAAGGCTGCCGACTCCAAGCTTTAATTAAGCCTTGGTGAGACGGAAAATCTGAAAAACATCTTGACTACCAAGAAGAAAACCTGGGCTGAAGAGAAAACACTGCTGACACAACGCGCTGAAAAGGCGGAAGTAGCTCTTGAGGAGGTTACTATAGAGCTGACTGGCTTAAAGAACCGGGTATCTCAAATGGTGTCCGCCATCTTTGGTAAGCCATTTGTACTGACCTTTTGTACCTTATGCTGTCCCAGAAAATAGACCGCTGGCTGATCCTTTGTTTATATAACATGTGCAGGCCCACAAAGCAAGAATTTGAGCCAAGACAATGTGATTAAACTGAAGGCGGTGTATACCTTAGTAGAACAATTGTACATTGGCGCACAATGGGCACTTGCCGCTATTTCTCCCGCCAATCAAGGACCCAACCGGCTCAGCGATGTCTTAAAGAAGCTGTCAATCTTACCCGCCAGGTTCCAAGAAGTCAAGCGCTCCTGTGCCAGAGCCGGAGCTTTGACTGCCCTAAGCCGCTCCAAGGCTTGGGTGCCAGATCTAGACCCGGCAGATGTAGCCAGAGGGTACCCCACGGTAAAGGAAGACGGGTCACTGTTTGAACAGGACGACTTTGTTGCTTGCGTGAGGGAGGTGCGACCTCAGGCCACCATTCTTGGAGATGAAACAAATATCGATAAATACCAGCCGGGTTTTGACTTGGATAATAAGAAGATGGCAACTCCCTCCTACAAAGTGACCGACTTAATCCCGCCTGTTCGTGAACATACATTTGCTCCGGAAGTTGATCCGGCCGGCCTGATTGACGAAGAAGCAGAATTTATTGCCGTGAACGGTTTTGATTGGTCAAAGCCCGGCTTCTAATCAGCAGAGGGCGGTGAACCGGTGAGGGAAGAGTGATGACCATCTTCATGGGCTTATAAAAGCCTTGTAATAGATTAGTTTTGAAAACACTGCATATTCTGCCTATGCCATCACGCATAAGACTTCGTGTGTTACTCTGTGCTTTCTGATGTTAATATATGCATCATATTTATGGTTGTCCCTGCAATACTTCAACTCTGGTCCTGTAGATAAAAAGGAAAAAACTGGCTTGGCGGCTTAGTACCAAGCGGGTCAGAACACCCGGTTTATAGCCAATATTTTTATCATAGTGAAAAAACAGAACCAGATGTAAAAGGAAAACAAGGCTGAAATAACCTTTGATTAATACAGAAAGCAATTGTTCATAAACAATAGCCACACATGTACCTTTGATCTCCTGACCACCGGTTTAAATGACCCGGGTGATGAAGTTGATAATCCTGTCTTTTTTGAGAAGTCAATGCTTCTGAATACTTAATGATTATCCTGCCCTGGCGGCTTGTTGTCAAATAGTCTAGCCGGTGAAAAGATCATGCTGATTACTTGTGAAATTGAGACAACAAAAAACCAATAAGGCAAATAATAGGTGCTAAAAAAAATTGACCTTGTAATTACAGGTTTGGGGTTTCTGATTCGAATACGATCAGTAAACAGGACCAAAGGGGTTAAGCTAAGGTTCGAATATGACCATATAGCCCCCAGTGGCTTTGGCGTTGCACCGATCAAGAGGGTACTGATAGCTATGTTCTCTTTGGTTCGAATACGACCTATGTTTGAACAGGAAGCACCCAAATGACCTTGAGAGGTTTTTAACGACCCTGATTCGAATACGATCCAAGTCAGACCCAAAAGGGGTTAAGCTGTGATTCGAATACGATCAAGAAGCCCCCTAGTGAGTTTGGCTTTGAGCTGATCAAAAGGGTTACGATAGCTATGTTCTCTTTGGTTCGAATACGACCTATGTTTGAACAGGAAGCCCCCAAGTGACCATGATAGTTGCAGCTAGATTCGAATACGATCATAAGCCGGACCAAAAAAGGTTAGACTTGATTCAAATATGATCAGCTCCTTAATAGTCATTTGAAAACAGTAGTAAAAAATAATAAAGATGTGTAAACTTTCTGAAAAGAAAAGAGACCGATGGTCCTACTTTATTCTTATCATAATATATATAACGTCAACGTATGTACATGATGAGAGCCGGTGGCTTAGGCGTAGTATGGCCGAAGTTGAGCAATGTTCCACGGCCAGCGGGTCTCCTCTTCCGACTTACGTGAGTCTTTGTGCTCTCGAACGTCAATGAGGTAATACGACCCGTTGTTTAAGTTCTTGCTGACCGCAAAGGGTCCTTCCCAAGGTGGGGATAGCTTGTGTGCATCTGATAGATCCTGGATGAGCCGGAGCACCAGGTCACCTTCTTGAAAAGTCCTGGTGAGGGAGTCCTGGATTAGGGGGTATCCGGACAGCCGGACTATATCCTTTGGCCGGACTGTTGGACTATGAAGATACAAGATTGAAGACTTCGTCTCGTGTCCGGATGGGACTCTCCTTGGCGTGGAAGGCAAGCTTGGCGATACGGATATGTAGATCTCCTCCCATTGTAACCGACTCCATGTAACCCTAGCCCCCTTCGGTGTCTATATAAACCGGAGGGTTTAGTCCGTAGAACAACAATCATACCATAGGCTAGCTTCTAGGGTTTAGCCTCTACGATCTCGTGGTAGATCAACTCTTGTACTACTCATATCATCAAGATCAATCAAGCAGGAAGTAGGGTATTACCTCCATCGTGAGGGCCCGAACCTGGGTAAACATTGTGTCCCTTGCCTCCTGTTACTATCCGCCTTAGACGCACAGTTCGGGACCCCTACCCGAGATCCGCCGGTTTTTACACCGACATTGGTGCTTTCATTGAGAGTTCCACTGTGTCGTCGCTGTAAGGTTCGATGGCCCCTTCGATCATCGACAATGATGCGGTCCAGGGTGAGGTCTTCCTCCCCGGACAGATCTTCGTATTCGGCGGCTTCACACTACGGGCCAACTCGTTTGGCCATCTGGAGTAGATCGAGAGCTATGCCCCTTGCCATCAGGTCAGGTTTGGAAACTTGAATTACATTGCCGATATCCGCGGAGACTTGATCCTCGACGGATTCGGGCCCATGCTAGGTGTGCCGCACGATCACGACGAGCACGATATAGCTCTGCCGTCAGACAGTGTTTGGGAGATCACGCCAGCAACTACTCCAGCCTTCAGTCCGGAGCAGATCGCGCCATCCGAGGACGGGAGGATAGACTCCGCCATGGAGGCCGCACCCTCAGTGGTGATAGAGCCTAATACTGACCTCACCCTTCATGAGAGCCGTGTCGCCGAACTGCTGGACTCGTCCTTGGCCACGGACTCCGTACCACCCGCACCCATACCTATCGAATTCGATTGGGCGCCGATCATGTAGTTCACCTACGCAGATATCTTTCAGCACTCGCCCTTCGGCGACATACTGAACTCATTAAAATCTCTCTCCCTGTCTGGAGAACCTTGGCCGAACTATGTCCGGCTAGAGTGGGATGCGGACGATGAAGAAATTGAATACCCACCCACCACCCACTTAGTAGCCACTGTCGACGACTTAACCGACATGCTCGACTTTGACTCCAGAGACATCGATGGCATGGACAACGATGAAGGAGACGAACAAGAACCACTGCCCACGGGGCATTGGACTGCCACCTCATCTTATGATATATATATATGGTGGACACACCCAAATAAGGCAATGGCGACAAGACAACGGAGGACGACCCCTCCAAGAAGCAACCCCAGCGCCGACGTCAGTGACGCCGCTCTAAGTCTCGCCATAGCAAAAGCGGTGATACCAGCACAAGGGATAAAAGTACTCCGGATAGTGCCGAAGATGATGACAATCCCCTCCAGCACGATCAAGAGCCGGAGGATAAACAAGCCAACCCTCCTAAGAGAGCGGCAGAGGGAGAAACAGAGGACGACAACTATATGCCTCTTTCCGAAGACGAAGCGAGCCTCGATGACGAAGAATTTTTCGTGCCTGAGGATCTCGTCGAGCAGGAGCGCTTTAAGCGCCAGCTTATTGCCACAACAAATAGCATGAAGAAAAAGCAGCAACAGCTTTGAGCTGATCAGGATCTGCTAGCAGATAGATGGACTGAAGTCCTTGCGGCCGAGGAGTATGAACTCGAACGCCCTTCCAAGGGTCACCCAAAGCGCAGGCTGCAACCCCGACTTGAGGAGGAAGCATGGAAACCTACATCACCAGCGTACGATGCGGCTGATTGGCCACCCCGTCGCCGAGATAGAGATGCAGCACGGCCTGAAGATCAGCCTACACCCCTCTGCCATTCAAACAAACATACCAAGGCAACGGGAAACACGCGAGACCTGTGAGACGTATTGGAAGATAGGGCAAAACACGCAAGATCGATCTATGGATCACGGGGCCGTTCCCCTACAAGGGACGGTGACCGCCTCGCCGGATACAGTAAAAGCAAGTCCGGACGGGCCGAATACAGCAGGCAGGACTCATACGAGCTGCGTCGCGACATAGCCCAGCACAGAGGCGCAGCACACCCCTTATGCTTCACCGACGAAGTAATGGAGCATGAATTCCCAGAAGGTTTTAAACCTGTAAATATCGAATCATATGATGGTACAACAGATCCTGCGGTATGGATCGAGGACTTCCTCCTCCACATCCACATGGCCCGCGGTGATGATCTACATGCCATCAAGTACCTCCCGTTAAAACTCAAAGGACCAGCTCGACATTGGCTGAATAGCTTGCCAGCAGACTCCATTTGCTGTTGGGAGGATTTGGAAAACGCATTCCTCGACAATTTTCCAGGCACTTATGTGCGACCACCAGATGCCGATGACTTGAGCCACATAATTCAGAAGCCAGGGGAATCAGCCAGGCAATTCTGGACACGGTTCCTAACAAAGAAAAATCAAATTGTCGAATGTCCGGATGCAGAAGCCTTAGCGACATTCAAGCACAACATCCGTGACGAGTGGTGTCGGTATCAAAACTAGCGGATCTCGGGTAGGGGGTCCCGAACTGTGCGTCTAGGCCGGATGGTAATAGGAGACTGGGGACACTTTGTTTTACCCAGGTTCGGGCCCTCTCGATGGAGGTAAAACCCTACTCCTGCTTGATTAATATTGATGATATGGGTAGTACAAGAGTAGATTTACCACGAGATCAAGGAGGCTAAACCCTAGAAGCTAGCCTATGGTATGATTGTGTATGGAGTTGATTCTGTCCTACGGACTACAACCCACCGGTTTATATAGACACCGGATAGGGTTAGGGTCACACAGAGTCGGTTACAATGGTAGGAGATCTTGAATATCGCATCGCCAAGCTTGCCTTCCACGCCAAGGAAAGTCCTATCCAGGCACGGGATGAAGTCTTCAATCTTGTATCTTCATAGTCCAGGAGTCCGGCTGAAGGTATAGTCCGGCTATCCGAACACCCCCTAATCAAGGACTCCCTCAGTAGCCCCTGAACCAGGCTTCAATGACGACGAGTCCGGCGCGCAAATTGTCTTCAGCATTGCAAGGCGGGTTCCTCCTCCAAGTCCTTCATAGAAGATTGTAATCACCAAGAGTAGTGTCCGGCTCTATAAAATAAGTTTCCACATATTGCCATAGAGAGAATAATATTAACACAAATCAAATCTGCCAACGTATTCTGCAGTGCACCATCACACCACAGCCAAGTCCTTTACTCGAGTCGTTTTTACTTTTCCACCTTAGCATGTTTTGCGAGGCGGTTTCCTTGGCACGTCTTGTCGAAGCAGAGATCGTGTACCCTTTTTACGGGATTCTCATTAATACGGACGTGGGTAACCCAACTGCGCCATTTATCACGGCGCTCGGGAGGCAAGCGAGTTTTACTAGGCAGGTGGGGACGCATAACCGCATCTGCCTATATAAGGGGATAAGGATCCACCCTATTTACCTACGCCTTTTTCCTCCCTTGCCTACCCATCTCTCGCGCACCCGAGCTCCAGCGCCCAAGCCCGCACTTCCCACCTCAACCTTCTCCAGCAATGTCCGGAGCGAGAGGCAAATGGATGGTCTCCACCGTTACGGAGGGCAAAATCAAGAAGCTAAGGGAGGCCGGGTATCTGTCCAAGGACATCGCGCACTGGCGTCCCGAGGAGGGGCAGCTTATCCCCACCCCAAGGCCCCATGAGAGGGTGGTATTTCTCCTCCACTTCCTCCACGGACTGGGTTTTCCACTCCACCCATTTGTCCGGGGGCTCATGTTCTACTACGGCCTGGATTTCCACGATCTGGCTCCGAACTTCATCCTCAACATCTCGGCATTTATCGTCGTGTGCGAGGCCTTCCTCCACGTCCACCCCAATTTCGGCCTCTGGCTCAAGACTTTCAATGTCAAGCCCAAGGTGGTGAGCGGCAGCCAGGCGGAGTGCGGAGGCGCCATGGCGGGCAAGATGGCCAACGCCCTATGGTTCGAGGGCTCTTTCATGGAGACCCTAAAGGGATGGTAATCCGGGTGGTTTTATATCACCGAGCCACGCGATCCGGAATGGACCGTGGTCCCTGAGTTCCGATCCGGACCCCCCACGCGGCTTGTGTCCTGGAAAGAGACGGGCCTGTCATGGGGCGACGAGGAAGAGGTAGCCGGATTGCAAACATGCATCCGGTCCCTGGTAAACAAGTCAGTCCGGCTAGTTAATATAGTCCAGGTTATGCTTGTCCGCCGGATCCTCCCGTGCCAACAATGGGATTTCAATCTGTGGGAGTTCGACCCGGCGCAACATCAAACCCTCAGCGGGCTCTTCGACACAACGTACGAGGATGCTTGGAAGATGCTATTCAAGGGCGCCGAGGCTCCCGCATCCGCTTCCGAGGACCGTGGATACAGCTTGCAGCGTCATGCTAGCAAGGTATGCCATCTACACCTTTTACAGGATGTTGAGCTTTTTTCATAGATTGACTCTGTGCGGGATCTAAACTCCCTTACCTTTGAAAGGCTTGGCGGGCGGTAGCCGAACCAATTAACTGTCCGGCTCCGCTGCCCGAAGACCCAGCCCCAGCTCTACTAGTGAAGCTGCTGGCTCTGGCGCTTTATGTGGTGCCGGAAAAGAAGGCCAAGAAGAAGAAGACCACGGGGACCCGGAAGAGTACCCGTAACGTGGTGCTGTTGGACTCGTCATCTGACGAGTCCGAGATGCCTCTTCCCATGAAAACGAGGAGGAGGAAGAAGAAACCTCTCCCCCTCCAGCGGGGGAAGGAAAGAAAAGGAAGGCCGCCCCAGAGGGGGGGGCGAAGGGTCCAAGAAGAGGAAAACCCCTCCGCCGGACTACGCTCCCGACGCCAATGAGGGCGAAGAGGAGTGGCCGGACAGGGCCAGGCGTCCGGCAAAATCGTAAGTGTTCAGATACCAGAGTAACTCATGATATTTCTTTTGTTGTGCAGCTTTCCCTAACGTCGAATATAATCATGCAGCCCGCCCCGGGCCGAACTCAACGAGTCGTCGAGCGGCTCCATGGATTCATCAGACGTGAACTCCGTTCCGCCCGCTGTCTCCCCCCGCACTGCAGATGGAGTCGCAACGAGCTCCAGGGTAGGAGGAGGAGGTGGTCCTGGAGGAGCCGAAAGGCGACCTCCCGGACCCCAGGAGTGAAGGGGACAAGACCCCCCAGGGCTCCAAGTCCGGCTTTAAGCCGGACACCGTGCCAGAATCTTCAACGATTCCGGACCGCGGCAGGCGAACTCCTTCGAAGAGGAGCCGGCCTTCTGAGCCGACAGCCCCTGTCCAACCGGGGGTGCCGGACAATCTGCTGGAGGTGCTTGAAGGCGCCTCCATCGACGAGGAGCACCGTACTATTATGAGTACGGTGGTCCAGAAGGTTCAGTCCGCCAAGAGCGGGCTGAGTGAAGCTTGCGCTAGCCTCCTAACAGGCTTCGAGGTAAGTAAAAATATGTAAAAATATTACCGCATAGACAGTAGCCCCTGATGCTCTGTTTGGCGTTCGGAAAGAAAAGCCGAATAGAGGATCTATTAAATTTCACAGGAGTCTAACAATAAAAAGTCAATATGCGTATGCAGGCTTCGCTGTTGTCCACCGCCGCACTGACGGCGGAGGTGGGTACCCTGAAGCAGGGGCTTGAGTGGTCCGAGCAAGAGCTCGGCCATGCCAAGCGGCAGCTCGAGGAGAAAGAAGGTAAGAAATACCTTATAAAAAGGTGCCTATAGAGAGGCTTGATTGCAAAAAATAACAGGATTGTACTGCTTATTGTAGGGGCCACGACTGAGGTGGCGACCCTCAAGCAGGCGCTGTCCGAGGCCGAAAAGAAAACGTCCGCGGAGTGCACCGAGCGAGAGAAACTTGGGACTCAGGTCGGCGAGGTGCAACAAGAGGTTCAGGCTCTCATGAAAAAACATGAGAGTTTGGAGCTTGAGTCCAAGACCGAAGCGTCCGAGCTCGCGACGGCCCTTGAGATTGCCAAGTCTGCCAAGGCCGAAGCCCAAAAGGCCCTCCGAAAGTTGGAGGATATGAAGAAGATAGCAGCGGGTAAGGCATTCTTTATGCAAAGCAGAAATATAAAAGTAAACTACTTGTTACTTACCCGAATCCGGAGTTCTCCAGGGGCATTCGCAGATCTTCCCCGCAGCGTATCCGATGCCGCCGCATTCTATCAAGCTGAAGAGGGCAGCTCGACGGAGAAGGTGTTCTGGTATCAGTATGCTGAGGCCGGACACCCTGTGCCCTTGAGCGACCAGCTGAAATAGCTGGTCGAACTCCACAAGGCGCCCGAACAGGCCATGAAGGGCTTCATAGTTCGGCTATGGCCTGGAGAGGCCCTGCCTGGGAGCTACTTCGGACTGGTGCGGCGGCTAGTGGAGGCCTGTCCTAGGCTCAAGGTCATCAAGCGCTTCGTCTGCATCGAAGGTGCCCGTAGGGCCCTTGCCCATGTAAAGGTGCACTGGGGTAAGCTAGACGGTGAGAAGCTTGTGAAGGATGGGCCGCCGCCGGGGAAGGAGCATCGCAAGCCCGAGAAATACTACAAGGATGTTCTTGCGGGTGCTTGCCTTGTGGCAGATGAATGTACTAAGGATGTAATTTTTGAATAAACTCGCTCGTTTTTATCCTGTGTGTTGAAAACTTGTTCATAGGCGCTTTAAGCAATGCTTGTTGAATTTAAAATATTATTTTCTGTGCGGCCATTTATCAAAAAATTGAGAGATGGCCAGTCGTCGGCTTCTGCCCCCATGCCACTAGTGCTGGGGTATTCGGGGATAAACCTGAGCGCTCTTTTTCCCATAGTTGGGTCCTTCGAGGGAGGCGCATAGCACAACGAACCAGACAATCGGACTATAATGCTTGAACACTCTCACTTAGCCATAGAACTTTATAATTTTAAATTTCGGCGAAGCCCCTAGTTCGGAAGGCCGAGTTCGGGGCGCTATCCACGCCTTGGCTGGGGTTATCCAGCTCCTCGCTCGAAGCGGCATAAGTCTTTAGGGACTCGAAAAACCTCTCGAACAGCGACCGGTCCCTCGCCTCATCATGACAGTCAGTTTTAGCTTTCTCCACTGAGGTGCTTAACCCAGCTCAACCGGGGCACAATCGCGGTGGTTTTCCTAGTGCTACCTTAGCCGATATAGCAGAACGTAAGGCACCAAAACATAGGAGCCGGGCAAACCCAACTATTGACCCAAATCATGATTCGGAGCCGATGCATATAGTGCTATAAGTTCGGGGTGCCGCACTTGTGAAAGTGTACGGACTTCTCACACCATGTTAAAGGGTACTGAAGCCCCTGGCGTACTTGTCGTACCACCGTGTACGGGTGCAACATGTCAAATGAACATATATATGAGAAGAGTAATGCAAAAGATAGACAAAAAGCTAAGCATTGTTTATAAAGAGGCTGTTTATCATAGCCGAACGATACAAATAGTGCAGTAAGCAAAAGATATTGGACTATTCAGTATGTCCTGACCAGGGAAAGGTCGCGGAATTTTATTTAAAACAGGTATACCGCTCGTAACAGAGACCACCTGGGAGTTCCATAATGCGGCATGGCTTGTCTGCTTCCCTGGATCTTGCATCGTTTCTGCGGCGATCGAATTACCGAACAGGTCGTCCGAAGTATGGAGTCCTGAAAGTAAGAAAAGAAAAAGAATCCGGCAGCCCCTGGTACGTTTTAAGCCGTATTTTGGGCATGCCGTTATTGTGCCCCTTCCCCTGTGCCCATGGTATTTCAAGGGCGTAGTTATGTACGCGAGGTACTGGTTTCGCTAGGTCGTGAAAGCTGGGGTTGGGGCCGCATTGCTATGCTTGCTCAGAATGTGCCAGGCGGTCCTGCTGTAGGTTACTTCGGGCGCGCTTGGCAGTGTCTGGATTTTTAATGGCCGGACTGGGGAATTGCCTAAGGAGGCTACTTTGTACCTCTGCTGCGAGAGCCGCCGTATGCTCCTCCGTACGGAGGGAGCGTTCGGTGTTTCCGATGACCGTGATTACTCCTCGAGGGCCTGGCATCTTGAGTTTGAGATATGCATAGTGCGGCACCGCATTGAATATTGCGAATGCGGTTTGTCCGAGCAGGGCGTGATAGCCGCTACGAAACGGGACTATATCGAAGATTAACTCTTTGCTTCGGAAATTATCCGGGGATCCGAAGACCACGTCAAGTGTTACTGAGCCTGTATAGTTGGCTTCTACACCTGGTATGACGCCTTTAAAGGTCGTTCTTGTGGGCTTAATCCTTGAGGGATCTATGCCCATTTTCCGCACTGTATCCTGATAAAGCAGGTTCAGGCTACTGCCGCCGTCCATGAGGACTCTTGTGAGGTGAAATCCGTCAATGATTGGGTCAAGAACCAATGCAGCGAAGCCGCCATGACGGATGCTAGTGGGATGGTCCCTTCGATCAAAAGTGATCGGGCAGGAGGACCATGGGTTGAACTTTGGGGCGACTGGCTCCATCGCGTATACGTCCCGTAGTGCACGCTTCCGCTCCCGTTTGGGAATGTGGGTTGCCTATATCATGTTCACCGTCCGCACTTTTGGGGGAAAGCCCTTCTGTCCATTGTTGTTCGGCGGCTTGGGCTCCTCGTCGTCGCTGTGCAGCCCCTTGTCTCTGTTTTCGGCTCTTAGTTTGCCTGCCTGCTTGAACACCCAACAATCCCTGTTAGTGTGATTGGCTGGCTTTTCGGGGGTGCCATGTATCTGGCACAAGCGATCGAGTATTCGGTCCAGACTGGACGGGCCCTGAGTATTCTTTTTGAATGGCTTTTTCCGCTGACCGGATTTATAGCCTCTGAATCCGGCATTTACTGCCGTATCTTCATTGTTGTCGCTGTTAACGTGGCGTTTTTGTTTGTTCCGACGTGTCCTGCCACTTTTGTCCTTGGTATCCGAGTTACCAGGGTTCTTTGATAAGTTGTTACTGCGAGCTAGCCAGCTGTCTTCTCCTGCGCAAAAGCGGGTCATGAGTGTCGTGAGGGCTGCCATGGATTTCGGCTTTTCCTGTCCCAGGTGCCTGGCAAGCCACTCGTCGCGGATGTTATGCTTGAAGGCTGCTAGGGCCTCTGCGTCCGGACAGTCGACTATCTGGTTTTTCTTTGTTATGAACCATGTCCAGAATTGTCTGGCTGATTCTTCTGGCTGCTGAATTATGTGGGTTAAGTCATCGGCATCCGGCGGCCGCACGTAAGTGCCCTGGAAGTTATCGAGGAATGCGGCTTCCAGGTCCTCCCAAGAATCGATTGAGTCTGCCGGCAAGTTGTTAAGCTAATGCCGAGCCGGTCCTTTAAGTTTGAGCGGGAGGTACTTGATGGCGTGTAGATCATCGCCACGTGCCATATGGATGTGAAGGAGATAGTCCTCGATCCATACCGCCGGGTCTGTGGTTCCATCGTATGATTCGATGTTTACGGGTTTGAAGCCCTCTGGGATTTTATGATCCATTACTTCATTTGTGAAGCATAGCGGGTGTGCGGCACCTCTGTACTGGGCTATATCACGACGCAGCTCGGAAGAGCTATGTCTGTTGTGTTCGGCCCGGCCGGATTTGTTGTATCCGGGGTGAAGATCATTGTCACGTGCCGTAGGGCGCCTGCGGGATCCGTAGATCGATCTTGTTTGTCTTGCCTTATCCTCCAGTATGTCTCGCAGGTCGGGCGCGTTTTCCCGTGCCTTAGTTGTGCGGCGTCGGGGCATGGCTTGGGTGGAGGGCTGAAAGGCCTCTCTGTCGCGGCCACGGGGTGGCCGGTCTGCCATGTCATGCGCTGGTGATGTAGGTGCTTCCTCCTCTGATCGGGGTAGTGGCCTGCGCTTCGGGTATCTCTTGGAGGGGCGCTCGAGTTCATACTCTTCGGCTGCAAGGACTTTAGTCCATCTGTCAGCTAGCAAATCTTGGGCAGCTCTAAGTTGTTGCTGCTTTTTCTTGAGGCTACTTGCCGTGGCTAAAAGCCTGCGTTTAAAATGCTCTTGTTCGGCAGGGTCTGATGGTATGACGAATTCGTCGTCATCGAGGCTTGCCTCGTCTTCGGAGGGAGGCCGTATAGTTTTCATCCTCGACCTCTTGGTCTGCCGCTCTCTCATGAGGGCTGGCTTCTCCATCTTCTTGTACCGAATTTTGCTGGGGTGGGTGTTCTTCGGCGCTATCCGGAGTAGTATTATCTCCCGTGCCGGAATCACCGTTTTTGCTTTGACGGGATTTATAGCGGCGCTGCTGACACCGGCGCTTTGGCTGTTTCTTGGGGGCGTCATCCCCCACTGTTCCATCGCCATCTCCGTCTTTTGGAGTATCCACCATGTATATGTCGTATGACGAGGTGGCTTTCCAGCGCCCTACAGGTGCTGGTTCATGTCCGTCTCCTATATCGTCGTCCATGCCGTTGATGCCTTCGGAGCCGAAGTCAAGTATGTCGGTTAAATCGTCGACAGTGGCTACAAAGTGAGTGGTGGGTGGGTTTTGAATTTCCTCACCATCCGTATCCCACCCTTGCTGACCGTAGACCAGCCAGGGCACTCCTGATAAAGAGAGAGACTTAAGAGAATTCAGGATGTCGCCGAAGGGCGAGTGCTGAAAGATGTCCGCTGCGGTGAACTCCATTACCGGCGCCCAATCGGATTCGATTGGCAGGGGCGCGGGGGGCTCGGAGTTCGGAGAGGAATTCGGCTCCTTGGAGTCACGGGCCATGCGGAGTGCGGGGCTGGAGTTCGGCTCGATCACCTCTGAGATCGCAGCCCCTGAGGCAGCGTCCAACCGCTGATCCTCGATCAGCGCAGTAGGTTCCGAATCAATGGTCGAACCGATGCTCGTGCGGCCTCCAGGGAGCTGTTCGGCAGCAGAGCTATATCATGCCCATCGACACAGTGCGGCATGCTTGGCTGTGGCTCGAATCCGTCGAAGTTCAAGTCTCCGTGGATATCAACCGTGTAGTCTAGGCTTCCAAACCTGACCTGATGGCCAGGGGCGTAGCTTCCGATCTTCTCAAGGTGGCCAAGTGAATTGGCCTGCAGTGCGAAGCCGCCGAAGACGAAGATCTGTCCGGGGAGAAGAGTCTCACCCTGGACCGCATCATTGTTGAAGATCGAAGGAGCCATCGGGCCTAAAGGCGACGACACAGAGGAAATCTCAATGAAAGCACCAATGTCGGTATCAAAACCGGCGGATCTCGGGTAGGGGGTCCCGAACTGTGCGTCTAGGCCGGATGGTAACAGGAGACTGGGGACACTTTGTTTTACCCAGGTTCGGACCCTCTCGATGGAGGTAAAACCCTACTCCTGCTTGATTAATATTGATGATATGGGTAGTACAAGAGTAGATCTACCACAAGATCAAGGAGGCTAAACCCTAGAAGCTAGCCTATGGTATGATTGTGTATGGAGTTGATTCTGTCCTACGGACTACAACCCACCGGTTTATATAGACACCGGATAGGGTTAGGGTTACACAGAGTCGGTTACAATGGTAGGAGATCTTGAATATCGCATCGCCAAGCTTGCCTTCCACGCCAAGGAAAGTCCTATCCGGACATGAGATGAAGTCTTCAATCTTGTACCTTCATAGTCCAGGAGTCCGGCTGAAGGTATAGTCCGGCTATCCGAACACCCCCTAATCCAGGACTCCCTCAAGTGGCTCGCCCGGCACCTCGGCCAGGAAAAGCCGAAATCAATGGCAGCCCTCACGACACTCATGACCCACTTCTGCGCGGGAGAGGATAGCTGGCTGGCTCGTAGCAAAAACATATCAAGGAACCTTGGCACTTCGGATACCAAGGACAGCAACGACAGGTCACGTCGCAGCAAACATAAGCGCCGCAGCAACGGCGATAACGCCAGGATACGTTAGTCAATGCCGGATTCAGAGGCTTTAAATCCGGTCAGCGGAAAAAGCCATTCAAAAGAAGCACTCCGGGCCCGTACAGTTTGGACCACATACTCGATCGCTCGTGTCAAATACACGGCACCCCCGATAAGCCAGCCAATCACACCAACAGAGAATGCTGGGTGTTCAAGCAGGCTGGCAAGTTAAACACCAAAAACAAGGACAAGGGGCTGCACAGCGATGACGAGGAGGAGACACGGCCGCCGAACACGGGAGGACAGAAGAGGTTCCCCCCACAAGTGAGGACAGTGAACATGATATACGCAACCCACATCCCCAAAAGGGAACGGAAGCGTGCACTAAGGGACGTATACGCGATGGAGCCCGTCGCCCCAAAGTTCAACCCATGGTCCTCTTGTCCGATCACCTTTGATCGCAGGGACCACCTCACGAGTATCCGTCATGGCGGATCTGCCGCATTGGTCTTAGACCCAATCATCGACGGATATCACCTCACTCGAGTCATTATGGACAGCGGAAGCAGCCTGAACCTGCTTTACCAGGATACAGTGTGCAAAATGGGTATAGACCCCTCGAGGATCAAACCCACCAAAACGACCTTTAAAGGCGTCATCCCAGGTGTAGAGGCCCATTGTACGGGCTCAATCACACTAGAAGTGGCCTTCGGATCTCCGGACAACTTCCGAAGCGAGGAGCTAATCTTCGATATCGTCCCGTTCCGCGGCGGCTATCACGTACTGCTCGGGCACACCGCATTTGCAAGATTCAATGCGGTACTGCATTACGCATACCTCAAGCTCAAGATTCCAGGACCTAGGGGGGGTCTTCACAGTCAATGGAAACATAGAACGCTCACTCCGTACGGAGGAGCACACTACGGCCCTCGCAGCAGAAGCACAAAGCAGCCTCTTGAGGCAATCCACCAGTTCGGCGATCAAGCCCCCGGACACCGTCAAGCGCGTCCGGAGTAACCTGCAACAGGATCGCCTGGCACGCTCAAAGGTCGCCTAGCAATTCGGCCCCCGCCCTAGTCTCAGTACAACGGCAAAGTCCGTCCCGCGCGTGCATAATTACGCATTGAAAATACCATGGGTATAGGCAGGGCACGATCACGGCGCGTCCCACAATGCGGCTCAACCGCACTAGGGGTTTACTACCTTTATCACACACTCTCTCTTTCAGGACTCTACTCTCTGGAAGCCCTATCCGGCAGCACGGTAGCCGGACACATGATACAACACCCAAGGGTGCAGGAAGCTACGTTGTACAACAGAATCCCTAGGTGGTCTCTGATAACGAGTTAAATACCTATTTTAAGATACTAGTCCGCAGCTTGCCCTTGGATGGGACATGCCAAATAGTCCTATTTTTTGCTTACCGCACTACTTGTATTAGTATGCTTTAACACATTTCTTAAATAAACAATGCATAGTACTAGTCTATTATTGCATCATGTATTCTTTTATATATATGTTCATCTATGACAATCAGCACCCGTACACTCTGGTATGGTCAATACGCCAGGGGCTTCCGTAGACCCCATAATTCGGCGTGAGCAGTCCGAACACTTTCGACAGTGCGGCACCCCGAACTTATAGTATTATATGCATCAGCTCCGAATCATGTCTTGGGTCAATATTTGGGTTTGCCCGACTCCCATGTTTGGTACCTTACGTTCCGCTATATCGGCTAAGGTAGCATTGGGAGAACTACTGCGATTGTACCCCGGTTCTTCCGGCCGAGCACCTCAGTAGAGAAAGCTAAAACTGACTGTCATGATGAGGCGAGAGTTGGTCGCTGTTCAAGAGGTCTCAAGTCCCTAAAGACTTTTTCTGCTTCGGGCGAGGAGCCGGCCTTATCCGGCTTAGGCATGTATAGCGCCCCAAATTAGGCCTTCCGAAGACTTCTATGGCTAAGTGAGAGCGATAAAGCATTATAGTCCGATTGCCTGGTTCGTTGCGCTGAACACCTCCCTCGAAGGACCCAAGAATGGGAAAAAGAGTGCTCATATTTATCCTGAACACCCCAGCACTAGTTGCATGGGGGCAGAAGCCGACGATTAGCAACTCTCAGAATTTATAAACGGCCGCACAGAAGGTAATATTTTAAATACAAAAGCGTTGCATAACGAACATGAACTACTTTTCATAAATACAAGGATCACATGAGAAACTTCATTCAAAGATTACATCTTTGGTACACTCGTCCGCCACGAGGCGGGCACCCTTTAGGACACCTTCATAATACATTTCGGGGTGGTGATGTTCCTTGCCCTCGGCGGCCCCTCCTTCACCAGCTTCTCGGCGTCCATCTTGGCCCAGTGCACCTTCGCACGGGCAAAAGCCCTGCGTGCACCTCCGATGCAGACGGACCGCTTGATGACTTCCAGCCGTGGGCAGGCATCCACAAGCCGCCTCACCAGGCCGAAGTAGCTGTTGGGAAGGGAATCGCCAGGCCACATCCGGACTATAAGGCCCCTCATGGCCTATTCGGCTGCCTTGTGGAGCTCGACCAGTTGCTTCAGCTGGTCGCTCACGGGCATCGGGTGTTCGGTCCCAGTATACTGAGACCAGAACAACTTCTCCATCGATCTTCCCTCCTCGGCCTGGTAGAACTCCGTGGCGTTATACACACTACAGGGCAGATCTGCGAACGCTCCTGGAGAGCTCCAAACTCGGGTAAGTAAAAAGAAATTTTCTCTCACGTGCTTGCTTTGCATAATGAATACCTTACCCGCCGCTATATTTTTCACCGCCTCAATTTCCTGGAGGGCCTTTTGGGCTTCGGCCTTGGCATTTTTTGCGCCTTCGAGGGCCTTTGCAAGCTCGGACTCTTGCGTCTTCGAGTCAAGCTCCAAGGCCTCGTGCTTCTTGACGAGGGCCTGGAGCTCTTGATGCACCTCGCCCACTCGGGCCTCTTGTTTCTCTCGCTCGGTGCGCTCCCGGGCCGCTTTCTTTTCTGCCTTGGACAATGCCTTCTTCAGGGTCACCACTTCGGTCGTGGCCCTTGGTACATTCATGATGATCCAATTATTCTACAACCAATTCCTTTTTCATATAGACAAGGTCTTGCTTACCTTTGTTCTCTTCGAGCTGCCTCTTGATAAGGCCGAGCTCCTCCTCGGGCCGCTCAAGGTCATGCTGTAGCGCAGCGACCTCCGCAGTATGTGCGGCAGCGGCCAGCAGTGAAGCCTGCATATACAAATAGATATATTCTAATTAGACTTCCGAGTCATGATTTGATCCTCTATTCGGCCTTTCTTCGTGAACGCCAAACAGAGCATCTGGGGCTACTGTCTATGCGGCAACATTTTCCTATAGTTATTTACCTGAAAGCCTATTAGGAGGCTTGTGCACGCTTCAGTCAGTCCGCTTTTGGCAGACGGAACCTTCTCGATCACCGCACTCATAATAGTGCGGTGCTCTTCGGCAATGGAAGCGC
Organism: Triticum dicoccoides; assembly: GCF_002162155.2. NCBI lineage: Eukaryota > Viridiplantae > Streptophyta > Magnoliopsida > Poales > Poaceae > Triticum > Triticum dicoccoides. The sequence continues at coordinate 455,016,430 of NC_041390.1, forward strand.
CCTGAAGCGCTTCCAACAAGTTGTCCGGTGCCTCTTGATGGACAGAGGTCACTGGCACGGGCGGCTTGCCCCTCTTATTAGGGGGTCACCTGCCGGAGTCCGGAACCATCGGAGGTTCCGGCGCGGTGTTCGGCTGGGGTCCGAACCTAGAGGCCGTGGGAGTCTGGCTCCCTTTGCGCCCAGGGTCCAGAAGGTCGCCCTGAGGCGTCTCCTGGACTACCTCCCCTCGGCCCGGTGCCTTTTTAGACAACACCTCAGTGTTGTCCGTAGGGCGAGGGGTGGAGGCGGTCGGAAGAGAACCGCTACCCATATCCGATGGGTCCAAAGAACCGTCCAATGAAGAAATGTCGATACGGGCTCAGGACGGACTGCATAATCATGTTTGGCGTAAGGTGAAGCAGTGCAATAGAAACATATCATGAATTACTATGGTATCCAGATACTTACGACTTCGCCAGGGGCTTGTCCCTGGGCAACCACTCGTCGTCGCTGTAGGCAGCGGTCGTGGAGTAGTCCGGAAGGAGGGTCCTCTTCTTCTTGGACCCTTCGTCCTCCCCAGTCGGGGTGGCCTTCCTTTTCTTATCACCCCCGGTTGGGGGGGGACTTTCCTCCTCCTCCTCGTCTTCATGGGAGGAGTGAGTCTCGGAGTTATCGGACAATGAGTCCGATATCACCTGATGGCGGAGACCCTTTCGGGTCCCCGTGGCCTTCTTCTTGGTCTTCTTCTCCGGCACCTCATAAGGTGCCGGAGTCAGCATCTCCTTCAGGAGAGCGTCTGCTGGATCTCCGGGCAGGGGGGCTGGGCAGACAATCTGCTCGGCTGTCTCCACCCAGTCCTGTCAAAGGCATGGGAACTTAGATCCCGCACATGATCAAACTGGGAGAGTGAATACCCTGTAAAGAACTTACCGGTTTCGCGAGGCGCTTCGTGCTAAGTCCACGGTCCTCGGTTAGGGAAGGGGGAACCTCGGCGCTCTTGAATAGCACCTTCCAGACATCCTTGTGCGTCGTGTCGAAAAGCTCGTGCAGAGTCTGTTGCCGGGCCAGGTCGAACTCCCATAGATTGAACGCCCGTTGTTGACACGGGAGGATCCGGCGGAAGAGCATGACCTGGACCACGTTGATAAGCTTGATTTTCCTGTTCATCATGTTCTTGATGCAGGTCTGGAGTCCGGTCAGCTCTATCGGGTTGCCCCAGGGCAGGCCCTTCTCTTTCCAGGAGGTGAGCCACATAGGGATTCCGGATCGGAACTCGGGGGCAGCCACCCATTTGGGGTCGCGTGGCTCGGTGATGTAGAACCACCCCGATTACCACCCCTTTATGGTCTCCACATAGGAGCCCTCGAGCCATGTGACATTGGGCATTTTGCCCACCATGGCGCCTCCGCATTCCGCTTGCTGGCCGCCTACAACCTTCGGCTTGACATTGAAGGTCTTTAGCCACAGGCCAAAGTGGGGCCGGATGCGGAGGAAGGCCTCGCACACGACGATAAACACCAAGATGTTGAGGATAAAGTTCGGGGCCAGATCATGAAAGTCCAGCCCGTAGTAGAACATGAGGCCACAGACGAACGGGTGGAGAGGAAATCCCACTCCGCGGACGAAGTGGGTAAGGAAAACTACCCTCTCGTGAGGGTCCGGGGTAGGGACGATCTGCCCCGCGTCGGACAGCTGGTGCGCGATATCCGCGGCCAAGTATCCGGCTCCCCGCAACTTCTTGATGTCCTCCTCCATGACAGAGGATTTCATTCACTTGCCTCCCGCTCCGGACATGCTTGGGGCGGTTTGAGGAGAAAGACGTAACCTTGGGTGTTGGAGCTCGAGTGCGCGAGAATGGATGTGCGAGGAGGAAGAAGGCGTGGGTGAAAAAGGTGAACCCTTATCCCTTTATAAGGGCGAACAAAACCACGCGCCTCCCCACCTGCCTAGTAAACTCGCTTATTCCCCAAACGTCGTAATTGATGGCGCGGTTGGGTTGCCCACATCCGTATTGATGAGAATCCCATGATAAGGGGACACGATCTCTGCTTCGACAAGACGTGCCAAGGAAACCGCCTCGCAATATGCGCCAAGGCTGGTTGAGAAAAACGGTTCGAATAATGGCCGGGCCATGGTATGATGTCATGATATCGAGTGCGTCAGCAGATGGTGGAAATACTATTCTCTCTACGGTGGTATGTGTAACTTGTTTTGCAGGGCCGGACACTATTCTTGTGTTCAAGATCTTCTATGGAGTATTCAGAGGAGGAACCCGCCTTGCAATGCCGAAGACAATCTGCGCGCCGGACTCATCGTCATTGAAGCCTGGTTCAGGGGCTACTGAGGGAGTCCTGGATTAGGGGGTATCCGGACAGCTGGACTATATCCTTTGGCCGGACTGTTGGACTATGAAGATACAAGATTAAAGACTTCGTCTCGTGTCCGGATGGGACTCTCCTTAGCATGGAAGGCAAGCTTGGCGATACGGATGTGTAGATCTCCTCCCATTGTAACTGACTCTGTGTAACCCTAGCCCCCTCCGGTGTCTATATAAACCGGAGGGTTTAGTCCGTAGAGCAACAATCATACCATAGGCTAGCTTCTAGGGTCTAGCCTCTACGATCTCGTGGTAGATCAACTCTTGTACTACTTATATCATCAAGATCAGTCAAGCAGGAAGTAGGGTATTACCTCCATCGTGAGGGCCCGAACCTGGGTAAACATTGTGTCCCTTGCCTCCCGTTATCATCCGCCTTAGACACACAGTTCGGGACCCCCTACCCGAGATCCGCCGGTTTTGACACCGACAACTAGACTTAACCCGGCGACTGTGATAACGGCGCAGGTCCTGTTGATAAATTGCTGATCGAGCCACTGCTAAGTCTCTTTCCTCATCCAACAAGTCCAGTGCATCCTGTCTGGCTTGTTCATTGTTAGCTTCAACATAAGCCGCCACACGGGGCGAGTCATGACAGATGTCACTAGGCAATACTGTTTCCGCTCCATAAACCATGAAGAAAGGTGTATAAACTGTAGAACTGTTAGGCATGGTGTTGATACTCCACAGCACCGAGGGTAACTCCTCTACCCAACAACCTAGCGTTCGCTGCAAGGGAACCATAAGCCGGGGCTTGAGACCTTTTAAGATTTCTTGATTTGCTCTCTCAGCCTGACCATTGGATTGAGGATGAGCTACAGAAGAAACATTAAGCCGGATATGCTCGCGCTAATAGAACTCCTCCATAGCCCCTTGGGATAGGTTAGTGCCATTGTCAGTGATAATGCTGTGTGGAAAACCAAAACGGAAGATCACATTTTCCATGAACTGAACTGCTGTGGCCGCATCACACTTACTCACTGGTTCTGCCTCAACCCATTTTGTGAATTTGTCAACTGCCACTAAAAGATGTGTTTTTTTATCCTTAGACCTTTTGAAAGGACCAACCATGTCGAGCCCCCAGACCGCAAATGGCCAAGTGATGGCAATCATCCGCAGCTCTTGAGCTGGCACATGTGCTAGTCGTGCAATTTTTTGACATCCATCACATCTACTCACCAGATCTTCTGCATCAGCATGAGGCGTCAACCAGTAAAAACCATGACGAAAAGCTTTGGCCACCAGAGATTTTGACCCGGCATGATGACCACAATCGCCTTCATGGATCTCATGAAGTATTTCTTGGCCTTCTTCAGGGGAAACACACCGCTGAAACGCTCCAGAGACGCTACAATGGTATAGTTCTCCATCAGAAATTGTCATTGACTTAGACCGCCGGGTTATCTGTCGGGCCAGGGTCTCATCTGCTGGCAGCTCACCCCGGGTCATGTAAGCCAAGAACGGTACTATCCAATCTGGGATGACGTGAAGAGCCACCACCAACTGCGCCTCCGGGTCAGGAACAACTAGATCTTTTTCTATAGGTAACTTAATAGACGGGTTATGCAAAACATCCAAAAAGGTGTTAGGTGGCACCGGCTTACGTTGAGATCCCAACTGGCTTAAAGCATCAGCCACTTCGTTCTTCCTACGGTCAATGTGCTCCACCTGATAACCTTTAAAATGTCATGCAACAACATCAACTTCGCGGCAATAAGCCGCCATGAGAGGGTCTTTGGAATCCCACTTGCCTGACACCTGTTGAGCTACCAAATCTGAGTCGCCAAGACACCAGACCCGGCTTAGGCTCATCTCTTTAGCCATTCGAAGACCATGGAGAAACGCTTCATATTCCGCTGCGTTGTTAGTGCAAGGAAACATCAGCCGCAACACATAACAAAAAAATTTCACCTCGAGGGGAGGTTAAAACAACTCCAGCCCCTGAGCCTTCCAACTATCTGGAGCCATTAAAGTGAATAGTCCAATATGTGTTGTCTGGTTTCTCCTCCGGCATCTGCATCTCTGTCCAGTCATTAATAAAATCGACCAGTGCTTGAGACTTGATCGCAGTACGTGGCACATACTTCAACCCATGGGACCCAAGCTCAATGGCCCACTTGGCGACTCATCTAGTGGCTTCTCTATTTTGAATGATGTCTCCCAAAGGAGGAGAGCTAACCACAGTGACTGGGTGACCCTGAAAGTAATGTTTGAGCTTCCGGCTCGCCATGAACACCCCATATACGAGCTTCTGCCAATGTGGATATCTTTGTTTAGATTCAATCAACACCTCACTTATGTAGTAAACCGGCCGTTGAACCGGATGTTCCTTGCCGACCTCCTTGCATTCCACCGCAATTGCCACACTAACAGCTCGTGAGTTGGCGGCTACGTATAACAATAGCGGCTCTTTCTCAACTGGAGCAGCCAGGACCAGCGGCTCAGCAAGCTGTTTCTTCAGATCCTCAAAAGTAGAGTTCGCAGCATCGCTCCAAACAAAATCATCCATTTTCTTCATCATTTGATACAAAGGCATCGCCTTCTCCCCTAACCGGCTTATGAACCGGCTTAAAGCAGCAACACGACCCGCCAGCCGTTGAACGTCATTGATGCATGTTGGTTTGGCCAGGGATGTGATTGCCTTAATCTTCTCCGGGTTAGCTTCAATACCTCGGTTGGACACCAAAAAACCCAAGAGCTTGCCAGCTAGGACTCCAAAAACACACTTGGCCGGGTTAAGCATCATTTTGTAGACCCGGAGGTTATCAAAGGTCTCTTTTAGATCTGTGACCAAGGTTTCCTCTTTCCTGGATTTTACCACTATATCATCCACATAAGCATGAACATTATGCCCAATATGATTGTGAAGGCAATTCTGCATACACTGTTGATAAGTTGCCTGGGCACTCTTGAGCCCGAAGGGCATAGACACATAGCAGAAGGCTCCAAACGGAGTGATGAAAGCTGTCTTCTCCTGGTCCTTGACTGCCATCTTGATCTAATGATAACCTGAATAGGCATCCAAAAAACTCAAACGTGCGCAACCCGCCGTAGCATCAATGATCTGATCAATACGGGGGAGATCGAAAGGGTCAGCCGGACAAGCCTTATTTAAATCGGTGTAATCCACACACATACACCAGGTGCTGTTCTTTTTGAGTAGAAGCACTGGGTTGGCTAACCACTCTGGGTGAAAGACTTCCACAATGAACCCGGCCGCCAAGAGCCAGGCCACCTCTTCTCCGATGGCCTTGTGCCTTTCCTCGTTGAATCATCGGAGAAACTGCCTGACCGGCTTAAACTTTGGATCAATATTGAGAGTGTGCTCAGCGAGTTCTCTCGGGACACCCGGCATGTCAGAAGGTTTCCATGCAAAGATGTCCCGGTTCTCACAGATGAACTCGATGAGCGCGCTTTCCTATTTTGGATCCAAATTGGCACTGATGATGAATTGCTTGGATGAGTCACCGGGCACAAAACAACCATCTTGGTGTCATCAGCTGACTTGAATTTCAACACCGGTTCATGCTTCGTTGTTGGCTTCTTTGGAGACGTCATGTCTGCCGGGTCAACATTATCTTTATAAAACTTCAGCTCCTCCGTGGCACAAACAGACTCAGCGTATGCAGCATCTCCTTCTTCACATTCCGGGGCTATTTTCTGGCTTCCATGTACTGTAATGGTGCCCTTATAACCCGGCATCTTGAGCTGCAGATACACATAAAACGGCCGAGCCATGAACTTGGCGTAAGCCGGGCGTCCAAACAAAGCATGATATGAGTTTTTGATCTTAACCACCTCAAAGGTTAATTTCTCCACTCTGGAATCATATTCATCCCCAAAGGCTACTTCCAGTTCAATCTTGCCAACTGGGTATGCTGATTTGCGAGGTACCACACCATGAAAAATAGTGTTAGATTGCTTAAGACTCTTATCAGTCAACCCCATCCAGCGAAACGTCTCATAGTAGAGGATGTTGATGCTACTGCCTCCATCCATGAGCACTTTAGTGAATTTATATCCACCAACCTGAGGCGCTACTACCAAGGCCAAGTGACCCGGATTGTCAACCTAGGGAGGATGATCCTCTCTGCTCCACACAATAGGCTGTTCTGACCACCGTAAGTAACGCGAAATCGCCGGATCAATGGCATTGACAGCCCTCTTGTGAAGCTTTTGGTCCCGCTTGCACAAGCTAGTGGTAAACACATGATATTGCCCACTATTCAACTGTTTTTGGTTGCTCTGATATCCGGATTGCTACTGATTACCTTGGCCGGGTTGTGGATTATAACCTCCTTGGTTACCCGCATGTCCCTGACCGTGAAAACCGCCTCCACCTGAGCCGGCGCCCGGGCCATGAAAACCACCTCCACCTGAACCGCCGCCAGGGCCGTGACTTCCATCGAATGCATTTGAATTCTTGAATGCTTTCATGATTGTACAGTCCTTCCATAGATGGGTGGCTGGCTTCTCCCAAGTGTTGTGTCTTGGACAAGGTTCATTCAATAGTTGCTCAAGGATGGGACCAGACCCGCCTGACCGAGGGGATTGGCTACCCTTGCGCCGTTGATTGTTTCCCTGCGCATTGGTGTTAGCCACAAATTTGTCAGCCTTACATTTATTACCTCCTTGATTTGCCGGGTTATGTTGGTGACCCTTGCCGTTGTCTTTCTTCTTTCCCTTCCATGTCTTCTCTTCATCAGACACAGGGTCCTTGGTACTATCAGAATCAATATACTTGACGAGAGCCGCCATCAGCTGGCCCATGTCATTGCAGTCACGTTTAAGCCGCCCCAGCTTCTGCTTCAGAGGTTCAAAACGGTAATTTTTCTCCAACATTAATACTGCCGAGCCGGCATCCATCTTATCAGATGAATGAATTATCTCCTTGACCCGGCGCACCCAATTGGTTGTGGACTCACCTTCCTCTTGTTTACAATTAGTCAAGTCCACGATTGACATAGGTTGTTTGCATGTGTCTTTGAAGTTCTGAATGAACCGGGTGTCGGTGTCAAAACCGGTGGATCTCGGGTAACGGGTCCCGAACTGTGCGTCTAGGCCGGATGGTAACAGCAGGCAGGGAACACTTTGTTTTACCTAGGTTCGGGCCCTCTCGATGGAGGTAATACCCTACTCCTGCTTGATTAATATTGATGATATGGGTAGTACAAGAGTAGATCTACCACGAGATCAAGGAGGCTAAACCCTAGAAGCTAGCCTATGGTATGATTGTTGTGTATGGAGTTGATCCTGTCCTACGGACTACAACCCTCCGGTTTATATAGACACCGGATAGGGTTAGGGTTACACAGAGTCGGTTACAATGGTAGGAGATCTTGAATATCCACATCGCCAAGCTTGCCTTCCACGCCAAGGAAAGTCCCATCTGGACACGGGACAAAGTCTTCAATCTTGTGTCTTCATAGTCCAGGAGTCCGGCTGAAGGTATAGTCCGGCTACCCGAACACCCCCTAATCCAGGACTCCCTCAGTAGCCCCTGAACCAGGCTTCAATGACGACGAGTCTGGCGTGCACATTGTCTTTGGCATTGCAAGGCGGATTCCTCCTCCAAGTCCTTCATAGAAGATTGTAATCACCATGAGTAGTGTCTGGCTCTATAAAATAAGTTTCCACATATTGCCATAGAGAGAATAATATTAACACAAATCAAATCTGCTGACGTATTCTGCAGTGCGCCATCACACTACAGCCAAGTCCTTTACTCGAATCGTTTTTACCTTTCCACCTCAGCATGTTTTGCGAGGCGGTTTCCTTGGCACGTCCTGTCAAAGCAGAGATCGTGTACCCTTTTTACGGGATTCTCATCAATACGGATGTGGGTAAGCCAACCGCACCATTTATCACGGCGCTCGAGAGGCAAGCGAGTTTTATTAGGCAGGTGGGGACGCATAACCGCATCCGCCTATATAAGGGGATAAGGATCCACCCTTTTTACCTACGCCTTCTTCCTCCCTTGCCTTCCCATCTCTCGCGCACCCGAGCTCCAGCGCCCAAGCCCGCACTTCCCACCTCAACCTTCTCCAGCAATGTCCGGAGCGGGAGGCAAGTGGATGGTCTCCTCCGTCACGGAGGGCAAAGTCAAGAAGCTAAGGAAGGCCGGGTATCTGTCCAAGGACATCGCGCACCGGCTTCCCGAAGAGGGGCAGCTTATCCCCACCCCAAGGCCCCATGAGAGGGTAGTATTTCTCCTCCACTTCTTCCGCGGACTGGGTTTTCCACTCCACCCATTTATCCGGGGGTTCATGTTCTACTACGGCCTAGATTTCCATGATCTAGCTCTGAACTTCATCCTCAACATCATGGCGTTTATCGTCGTGTGCGAGGCTTTTCTCCGCGTCCGCCCCCATTTCGGCCTCTGGCTCAAGACTTTCAACGTCAAGCCCAAGGTGGTGAGCGGCAGCCAGGCAGAGTGTGGAGGCGCCATGGCGGGCAAGATGGCCAACGCCCTATGGTTCAAGGGCTCTTTCGTGGAGACCCTAAAGGGATGGCAATCCGGGTGGTTTTATATCACCGAGCCGCGCGATCCGGAATGGACCACAGCCCCCAAGTTTCGATCCGGACCCCCCACGCGGCTTATGTCTTGGAAAGAGATGGGCCTGTCGTGGGGTGACGAAAAAGAGGTGACCGGATTGCAAACATGCATCTGGTCCTTGGTGAACAAGCCAATCCGGCTTGTTAATATAATCCAGGTTATGCTCGTCCGCCGGATCCTCCCGTGCCAACACCGGGATTTTAATCTGTGGGAGTTCGACCCGGCGCAGCATCAAACCCTCAGCAGGCTCTTCGACACAACATACGAAGACGCCTGGAAGATGCTATTCAAGGGCGCCGAGGCTCCCGCATCCGCTTCCGAGGACCGCGGATACAGCTCGCAACGTCACGCTAGCAAGGTATGCCATCTACAGCTTTTACAGGATGTTTAAGCTTTTTTCATAGTTTGACTCTATGCTTGATCTAAACTCCCTTACCTTTGACAGGCTTGGCGGGCGATGGCCGAACCGATTAACTGTCCGGCTCCGCTGCCCGAAGACCTAGCCCCAGCTCTACTAGCGAAGCTGCTGACTCCGGCGCCTTATGTGGTGCCGGAGAAGAAGGCCAAGAAGAAGAAGACCACGGGGACTCGAAAGAGTGCCCACAACGTGGTGGTGTTGGACTCGTCATCCGACGAGTTCGAGACGCCCTCCTCCCGTGAAAACGAGGAGGAGGAAGAAGAAACCTCTCCCCCTCCAGTGGGGGGAGGAAAGAAGAGGGAGGCCGCCCCAATTGGGGAGGCCGAGGGGTCTGGGAAGAGGAAGACCCCTCCGCCGGACTACTCCCCCGACGCCGAAGAGGACGAAGAGGAGTGGCCAGATAGGGCCAAGCGTCTGGCGAAATCGTAAGTTCGGATATCAGAGTAACTCATGATGTTCCTTTGTTGCCCAGCTTTCCCTAATGTCGATCATACTTATGCAGTCCGCCCTGGGCCGAACTCAACGAGTCGTCGAGCGCCTCCCTGGATTCATCGGACGTGAACTCCATTCCGCCCGCTGTCTCCCCCCGCACTGCGGACGACGCCGAAGTGGCGTCGCGACAAGCTCCGGGGCAGGAGGAGGTGGTCCTGGAGGAGCCGCAAGGCGACCTCCCGGACTCCAGGAGTAAAGGGGACAAGACCCCCCAGGGCTCCAAGTCCGGCTTTGAGCCGGACACCGTGCCGGAATTTTCAACAATTCCGGACCGCGGCAGGCGAACTCCTTCCAAGAGGAGCGAGCCTTCTGAGCTGGCAGCCTCTGTCCAACCAGAGGCGCCGGACAATCTGCTGGAGGTGCTTGAAGGCACCTCCATCGACGAGGAGCACCATACTATTATGAGTACGGTGATCCAGAAGGTTCAGTCCGCCAAGAGCGGGCTGACTGAAGCTTGCACTAGCCTTCTAACAGGCTTCGAGGTAAGTAAAAATATGTAAAAATATTACCGCATAGACAGTAGCCCCTGATGCTCTGTTTGGCGTTCGGAAAGAAAAGCTGAATAGAGGATCTATTAAATTTCGCAGGAGTCTAACAACAAAGAGTCAATATGTGTATGCAGGCTTCGCTGCTGTCCACCACCGCACTGACGGCGGAGGTGGGTGTCCTGAAACAGGACCTCGAGCGGACCGAGCAAGAGCTCGGCCTGGCCAAGCGGCAGCTCGAGGAAAAAGAAGGTAAGAAATACCTTACAGAAAAGTGCCTATAGAGAGGCGTGATTGCAAAAAATAACAGGATTTTACTACTTATTGTAGGGGCCACGACTGAGGTGGCAACCCTCAAGCAGGCGCTGTCCGAGGCCGAAAGAAAAACGGCCGCGGAGCGCACCGAGCGAGAGAAACTTGGGGCTCAGGTCGGCGAGGTGCAGCGAGAGCTTCAGGCTCTCATGAAAAAAACATGAGAGTTTGGAGCTTGTGTCAAAGACCCAAGCATCCGAGCTCGCGGTGGCTGTTGAGACTGCCAAGTCTGCCAAGGCCGAAGCCCAAAAGGCCCTCCGAGAGTTGGAGGATATGAAGAAGATAGCAGCGGGTAAGGCATTCTTTATGCAAAGCAGAAATATAAAAGTAAACTACTTGTTACTTACCCGAATCCGGAGTTCTCCAAGGGCATTCGCAGATCTTCCCCACAGCGTATCCGATGCCACCGCATTCTACCGAGCTGAAGAGGGCAGCTCAACGGAGAAGGTGTTCTGGTCTCAGTATGCTGAGGCCGGACACCCTGTGCCCCAGAGTGACCAGCTGAAACAGCTGGTCGAACTCCACAAGGCGGCCGAACAGGCCATGAAGGGCTTCATAGTTCGGCTATGGCCCGAAGAGGCCCTGCCTGGGAGCTAGTTCGGGCTGGTGCGGCGGCTGGTGGAGGCCTGTCCAAGGCTCGAGGTCATCAAGTGCTCCGTCTGCATCGAAGGTGCCCGTAGGGCCCTTGCCCATGCAAAGGTGCACTGGGGTAAGCTAGACGGTGAAAAGCTTGTGAGGGACGGGCCGCCGCCGGGGAAGGAGCATCGCAAGCCGGAGAACTATTATAAGGATGTTCTTGCGGGTGCCCGCCTTGTGGCGGATGAATGCACCAAGGATGTAATTTTTGAATGAATTCGCTCGTGTTTATCCTGTGCGCTGAAAACTTGTTCATATGCGCTAAGCAATGCTTATTTAAGTTAAAATATTATTTTCTGTGCGGCCGTTTATCAAAAATTGAGAGATGGCCAGTCGTCAGCTTCTGCCCCCATGCCACTAGTGCTGGGGTGTTCGGTGATAAACCTGGGCGCTCTTTTTCCCATGGTTGGGTCCTTCGAGGGAGGCGCTCAGCACGGCGAACCAGGCAATCGGACTATAATGCTTGAACACTCTCACTTAGCCATAGAACTTTATAATTTTAAATTTCGGCGAAGCCCCTAGTTCGGAAGACCGAGTTCGGGGCGCTATCCATGCCTTGGCTAGGGTTATCCAGCTCCTCGCTCAAAGCGGCATAAGCCTTTAGGGACCCGAAAAACCTCTTGAACAGCGACCGGTCTCTCGCCTCATCATGACAGTCATTTTTAGCTTTCTCCACTGAGGTGCTTAACCCATCTCAACCGGGGCACAATCGCAGTGGTTCTCCTAGTGCTACCTTAACCGATATAGCGGAACGTAAGGCACCAAAACATAGGAGCCGGGCAAACCCAACTATTGACCCAAATCGTGATTCGGAGCCGATGCATATAGTGCTATAAGTTCGGGGTGCCGCACTTGTGAAAGTGTATGGACTTCTCACACCATATTAAAGGGTACTGAAGCCCCTGGCGTACTTGTCGTACCATAGTGTACGGGTGCAACATGTCATTAATGAACATATATAAAAGAGAGTAATGCAAAAAATAGACAAAAAGCTAAGCATTGTTTATAGACAGGCTATTTATCAAAGCCGAACGATACAAATAGTGCGGTAAGCAAAAGATATTGGACTATTCAGTATGTCCTGACCAGGGGCAGGCCGCGGAATTGTATTTAAAGCAAGTATACCGCTCATAATAGAGACCACCTGGGAGTTCCATAATGCGGCATGGCTTGTCTGCCTCCCTGGATCTTGCATCGTTTGTGCGGCAGTAGAGTTGCCGAACAGGTCGTCCGAAGTATGGAGTCCTGAAATTAAGAAAAAATTAAAAAAAAAGAATCCGGCAGCCCCTAGTACGTTTTAAGCCGTATTTTGGGCGTGCCGTTTATTGTACCCCTTCCCCGGTGCCCATGGTATTTCAAGGGCGTAGTTATGTACACGAGGTACTGGTTTCGCTATGTCGCGAGAGCTGGGGTTGGGGCCGCATTGCTACGCTTGCTCAGAGTGTGCCAGGCGGTCCTGCTGTAGGTTACTCCGGGCGCGCTTGGCAGTGTCTGGCTTTTTAATGGCCGGACTAGAGAATTGCCTAAGAAGGCTACTTTGTACCTCCGTTGCGAGAGCCGCCGTATGCTCCGCCGTACGGAGGGAGCGTTCGGTGTTTCCGTTCACCGTGATTACTCCTCGAGGGCCTGGCATCTTGAGTTTGAGATATGCGTAGTGCGGCACCGCATTGAATTTTCCGAATGCGGTTCGTCCGAGCAGGGGGTGGTAGCCACTGCGAAACGGGACTATATCGAAGATTAACTCTTCGCTTCGGAAATTATCCGGGGATCCGAAGACCACGTCAAGTGTTACTGAGCCTGTACAGTTGGCTTCTACACCTGGTATGACGCCTTTAAAGGTCGTTCTTGTGGGCTTAATCCTTGAGGGATCTATGCCCATTTTCCGCACTGTATCCTGATAAAGCAGGTTCAGGCTACTGCCGCCATCCATGAGGACTCTTGTGAGGTGAAATCCGTCGATGATTGGGTCGAGAACCAATGCGGCAAAGCCGCCATGACGGATGCTAGTGGGATGGTCCCTTCGATCGAAAGTAATCGGGCAGGAGGACCATGGGTTGAACTTTGGGGCGATTGGCTCCATCGCGTATACGTCCCGTAACGCACGCTTCCGCTCCCGCTTGGGAATGTGGGTTGCGTATATCATGTTCACCGTCCGCACTTGTGGGGGAAAGCCCTTCTGTCCATTGTTGTTCGGTGGCTTGGGCTCCTCGTCGTCGATGTGCTGCCCCTTGTCTCTGTTTTCGGCCCTTAACTTGCCTGCCTGCTTGAACACCCAACAATCCCTGTTGGTGTGATTGGCTGGTCTTTCGGGGGTGCCATGTATCTGGCACAAGCGATCGAGTATTCGGTCCAAACTGGACGGGCCCTGATTATTCTTTTTGAATGGCTTTTTCTACTGACCGGATTTATAACCTTTGAATCCAGCGTTGACTGCCGTGTCTTCATTGCTGTCGCTGTTAACGCGGCGTTTTTGCTTATTCCGACGTGTCCTGCCACTTTTGTCCTTGGTATCCGAATTACCAGGGTTCTTTGATAAGTTGTTACTGCGAGCTAGCCAGCTGTCTTCTCCCGTGCAAAAGCGGGTCATGAGTGTCGTGAGGGCTGCCATGGATTTCGGCTTTTCTTGTCCCAGGTGCCGGGCAAGCCACTCGTCGCAGATGTTATGCTTAAAGGCTGCTAGGGCCTCTGCGTCCGGACAGTCGACTATCTGGTTCTTCTTTGTTAGGAACCGTGTCTAGAATTGTCTGGCCGATTCTTCTGGCTGCTGAATTATGTGGCTTAAGTCGTCGGCATCCGGCGGTCACACGTAAGTGCCCTGGAAGTTGTCGAGGAATGCGGCTTCCAGGTCCTCCCATGAACCGATTGAGTCTACTGGCAAGCTGTTAAGCCAATGTCGGGCCGGTCCTTTGAGTTTGAGCGGGAGGTATTTTATGGCGTGTAGATCATCGCCGCGTGCCATGTGGATATGAAGGAGATAATCCTCGATCCATACCGCCAGGTCTGTTGTGCCATCGTATGACTCAATGTTTACGGGTTTGAAACCCTCCGGGATTTTATGATCCATTACTTCATTCGTGAAGCATAGCGGGTGTGCGGCGCCTCTGTACTGGGCTATATCACGACGCAGCTCGGAAGAGCTATGTCTGTTGTGTTTGGCCCGGCCGGATTTGTTGTATCCGGAGCAAAGATCACTGTCACATGCTGTAGGGCGCCTGCGCGATCCGTAGATCGATCTTGTTTGTCTTGCCTTATCTTCCAGTATGTCTCGCAGGTCGGGCGCATTTTCCCGTGCCTTAGTTGAGCGGCGTTGGGGGATGGCTTGGGTGGAGGGCCGAGAGGCCTCTCTGTCGTGGCCGCGAGGTGGCCGGTCTGCCATGTCATGCGCTGGTGATGTAGGTGCTTCCTCCTCTGAGTGGGGTAGCGGCCTGCGCTTCGGGTAACTCTTGGAGGGGCGTTCGAGTTCATACTCTTCGGCCGCAAGGACTTTAGTCCATCTGTCAGCTAGCAAATCTTGGGCAGTTTTAAGCTGTTGCTTCTTTTTCTTGAGGCTGCTTGCCATGGCTAAAAGCCTGCATTTAAAACACTCTTGTTCGGCGGGGTCTGATGGTATGACGAATTCGTCGTCATCGAGGCTTGCCTCGTCTTCGGAGGGAGGCGTATAGTTATTATCCTCGACCTCTCGGTCTGCCGCTCTCTCGTGAGGGCTGGCTTCTCCATCTTCCTGTGCCGAATCTTGCGGAGGTGGGTGTTCTTCGGCGCCATCCGGGGTAGTATTATCTCCCGTGCCGGAATCACCGTTTTTTCTTTGGCGGGATTTAGAGCGGCGCCGCTGACGCTGGCGCTTTGGCTGTTTCTTGGGGGCGTCATCCCCCATTGTTCCATCGCCATCTCCATCTTTTGGAGTATCCACCATGTATATGTCATACGAAGAGGTGGCCTTCCAGTGCCCTACAGGTGCTGGTTCCTGTTCGTCTCCTATATCGTCGTCCATGCTGTCGATGTCTTCGGAGCCGAAGTCAAGCATGTCGGTTAAATCGTCGACAGTGGCTACAAAGTGGGTGGTGGGTGGGTTTTGAATTTCCTCACCGTCCGTATCCCACCCTTGCTGACCGTAGTCCGGCCAGGGCTCTCCTGACAATGAGAGAGACTTTAGAGAATTCAGGATGTCGCCGAAGGGCGAGTGCTGAAAGATGTCCGCGGCGGTGAACTCCATTACCGGCGCCCAATCGGATTCGATTGGCAGGGGCGCGGGGGGCTCGGAGTTCAGAGAGGAATCCGGCTCCTCGGGGTCACGGGCCATGCGGAGTGCGGGGCTGGAGTTCGGCTTGATCGCCTTTGAGATCATAGCCCCTGAGTCAGTGTCCAACCGCTGATCCTCGATCGGCGCAGTAGGCTCCGAATCAATGGTCGAAACCGATGCGTGTGCGGCCTCCAAGGCGCTGTTCAGCGGCAGAGCTATATCATGCCCATCGAGACAGTGCGGTGCGCTTGGCTGTGGCTCGAATCCGTCGAAGATCAAGTCCCCGCGGATATCAGCCGTGTAGTTTAGTCTTCCAAACCTGACCTAATGGCCAGGGGCATAGCTTTCGATCTGCTCCAGGTGGCCGAGCGAATTGGCCCGCAGCGCGAAGCCGCCGAAGACGAAGATCTGTCCGGGGAGAAAAGTCTCACCCTGGACTGCATCGTTGTTGATGATCGAAGAAGCCATCGGGCCTGAAGGCGACGGCACAGAGGAACTCTCAATGAAAGCACCAATGTCGGTGTCAAAACCAGCGGATCTCGGGTAGGGGGTCTCGAACTATGCGTCTAGGCCGGATGGTAACAGGAGGTAGGGAACACTTTGTTTTACCCAGGTTCGGGCCCTCTTGATGGAGGTAATACCCTACTCCTACTTGATTAATATTGATGATATGGGTAGTACAAGAGTAGATCTACCACGAGATCAAGGAGGCTAAACCCTAGAAGTTAGCCTATGGTATGATTGTTGTGTATGGAGTTGATCCTGTCCTACGGACTACAACCCTCCAGTTTATATAGACATCGGATAGGGTTAGGGTTACACAGAGTCGGTTACAATGGTAGGAGATCTTGAATATCCGCATCGCCAAGCTTGCCTTCCACGCCAAGGAAAGTCCCATCCGGACACGGGACGAAGTCTTCAATCTTGTGTCTTCATAGTCCAGGAGTCCGGCTGAAGGTATAGTCCGGCTACCCGAACACCCCCTAATCCAGGACTCCCTCACCGGGCCTTTAAATCCGCCCATGAGCCGACGGAATTGGGGGGAAACCCTTTTAGCCAAGTACGAGCTGTTCCATCCAACATCATGGTGAAATATTTAGCCATTGCCACGTCGCTGACTTCCAACAGCTCCATGGCCATCTCATAACTCTCAATCCAGGCCCCAGGCTGCAAGTCGGCCATGTAATTAGGCACCTTACGAGGCCCCTTGAAGTCCTTTGGCAAACGCTCATGACGTATGGCAGGCACCAGGCAAGGGACACCTCGGTTCTCGTGGCCACTCCTGCCTCAACCGAGGCTGCTGGATAAGCCGGAAAAGTCTGGTGAGCCGCCTGCTCCGCTGTCAATTGAACCACTCGCTCAACCTCTTGTCGGATCCTCTCCTGATCCGCCAAGTTAAGGGCTCCAGCCTGTCCCGGCTCATGCCTGTGCGGCCGGTTGTGGTGTTGAACATTGCTTGACATGTTAGCTGAATCCATACGCCTACTGTAGCTTGGGCTCCGGCTCGGGCGAGGGGTTGAATGGATCCTGTCTCGGCTGTAAGAGTACGCATTCTGCTGCGCCAGAGCTGTTTGAAGAAGTTCTCTCACCCTTCGTGTTTCGGTCGCCGCCGGAGAGTCGCCCTCCATTGGGAGAGCCGCCAAACGAGCCGAAGCCGCAATGAGGTTTTCCAAGGGATTGGAGAAGTGACCCGGCAGTGTTGGCACATAATGAGGCGGAGCGGTGTGTACATGAGGTGGTTCCATGGTGCGCGGCTGAAGCGGTGCCCCAGGTGTTGTGATCCGATTTGCCTCCGGTGGGTTACTTGCCCCAGCCCCGTGTGTATGAAGAAGGTTCCTAGGATCGAGTGTCAGAGGTAGACGTGACTGAGTTTTCTGGTGCCTTCTTCTCATGACCTCAGTTGACGCGTTCAGATCCACCGAGAGCCGGAAAGTCTCTGCCTGAAGCTGCTGAGCATGAACGTCCAAAGCAGCCCGCTCCGCGGCCATCCTGACCTCCTCTGCTGCTAAATTTTCTTTAGCTTGTACCATCTCCTCACGTACGCGTGCCACCTGTGTGTCATGCTGAGCTTGATTCGTCGGATCTACCACGGCAGTCAACAGGGTCATCAGTTTATCCATGAGGTCCATCAGAATCTGAGCCGGGGGGCGCGCGGGGTCTCCTGACCCGGCTGCGGCCGACCCGGTGGTTGTTGCTGCCGCTGCTGTGGAGTTCTGCCCCGGCTGCGTTCCTGCCATGAAGACTCCGGCCCAATTCGGCAGCCCAAGGGGGTCTGGAATAATGCTGCCATCGGAACAGCCCCCGAGCATGCCATCCTGCAGCTGATACAAAGAGTCTGTCTCTCCCGTTGATGATGTGGCGTCAGAACAGACGACTGTCTCACCGCCATCCACCGATTTTCCAGAGTATTCACCGCCTGGATGCAACCCACAAAGGCATGCTTCACGACAGATTGAACACGGGTGGACCTCGCACGCTGAGCCGTTTCGATGAGGTTGGTGTGAACGTTCGGCTCAGGGCCCAATTCACTGATCCGGCCGATGAAGACGTGAATTCTGCCAAGGGGACCCGGTACCCATACTCTATTGAGGCGGCCTCTAGGCCCCAGCCTTCGTCGTCGATGTAGAGCTTGCCGCGACGACTCTTGGTCATCCGGCCCACAACGTATCCCTTGAGCCCTTCGAAGTTTCCCTTCAAGAACTCAAATCCACAGTGCGCTAGCCCCACGATGGGCGCCAACTGTCGTGGAATTGTCACGGCAGATGTCCTAGCAAAAGGACTTAGTCGTAGGGCCATTGCAACTAGGAAGCTTAAAGGGGTTAATCGGGACAAAGGACATGAGAGGTTTTATACTAGTTCGGCCCCTTACGATGAAGGTAAAATCCTACGTCTAGTTGTGTTGATATTGCTGGGGTTTCGATCACCAAGAGGCTAGTTCGTCGGCTTGGTTATCGATCTCTTGTTTCTTTCCCTAAGCCGCCACCGGGTCATCCCCTTATATACACGGGTTGACGCCTGGTGGCCTACAGAGTCCCTGCCGGATCATAAATCGAGTCTGGCTTGGTGACTTCTTTTACATGCCTTTCTTTAGAAGTCTTTCCTTACATACGGCGGTTACGATATTGGGCCTTAAGCCACCTCTAGGCCTTTATGCCTTTTATAAGATTTAACAAACTATCGCCTTGAGTGTTTACTGGGCTTCCTTTGTGACCCGCCATTACGTCTTGACCCGGCCACTCCTGGGCGGGGCATAACTGATAGCTATATCCCCAACAATATGTTTCTTCAACATGTGGTAAATTAAGACCATGTATTTCTTCAATAGGAGGTAAATTCTTAACATCTTCAGCTTTAATACCTTTTTCTTTCATAGATTTCTTTGCCTCTTGCATATCTTCAGGACTGAGAAATAGAACACCTCTTTTCTTCGGAGTTGGTTTAGGAATAGGCTCAGGAGATGTCCAATTATTTTCATTTGTCAACATATTATTCAATAGAATTTCAGCTTCATCCGGTGTTCTTTCCCTTAAAACAGAACCAGCACAACTATCCAGGTAATCTCTGGAAGCATCGGTTAGTCCATTATAAAAGATATCAAGTATTTCATTTTTCTTGAGAGGATGATCAGGCAAAGCATTAAGTAATTGGAGAAGCCTCCCCCAAGCTTGTGGGAGACACTCTTCTTCAATTTGCACAAAATTATATATATCCCTTAAGGCATCTTGTTTCTTATGAGCAGGGAAATGTTTAGCAGAGCAGTAATAAATCATATCCTGGGGACTGCGCACACAACCAGGATCCAGAGAATTAAACCATATCTTAGCATCACCCTTTAATGAGAACGGGAATATTTTAAGGATATAAAAGTAATGAGTTCTCTCATCATTAGTAAATAGGGTGGCTATATCATTTAATTTAGTAAGATGTGCCACAACAGTTTCAGATGCATAGCCATAAAAAGGATCAGATTCAACGAAACTAATTATATCAGGATCAACAGAGAATTCATAATCCTTATCAGTAACACATATAGGTGAAGTAGCAAAAGCAGGGCTAGGTTTCATTCTAGCATTAAGAGATTGCTGCTTCCATTTAGCTAATAATTTCTTAAGATCACTTCTATCATTACAAGCAAAAATAGCTCTAGCAGATTCTTCCTCCAGAACATAACCCTCAGGAACAACAGGCAATTCATAAGTATTAGGGGGAGAGTCTTCATCATCACTATCTTCAATATAATCAGTTTCAATAATTTCATTCTCTCTAACCCTAGCAAGTTGTTCATCAAGAAATTCACCAAGTGGCACAGTACTATCAAGCATCGAAGTAGTTTCATCATAAGTATCATGCATAGCAGAAGTGGCATCCACTACAAAAAAAAGACACATCCGTGACATTTTGGGTCGAATGAATTTTTTCTGTCATACATATGACACTTCTATGACGATAATTGTGACAAAACCCGGTATCATCATAGATGTGGTGGGCTCCTACTTCTATGACAAAAAATCATGACAGAAAATGGGCTTTTCGTCCTGGGCGGGCCGGAGACGCAGCTGCATGACATTCTTTGGGCCGTCCATGACAGAAAAAACCGTGGTAGAAGCGAGGGGGAGGAAAATTTCGGTGAGTTCCCGGTTATGGTGGGAGGTCGGGGGCCGAGCGATGCGCGTTTCTCTCGTACACGTACATGTGTGTGTGCGAGGCGTTGGCTCTAACTGAGCCCAAGCGAGGCGTTGGGCTCTAACTAAACGCGAGCGATTGCACTGCAGGCTACGCGTTATTGAACCCGAGCGATCGATCGATGGCTGTTAACTGAACCCAATCGAGCGATTCCTTCACTAGCTGCTAACTGAAGCCGATCGATGGGATGAACAGTGAGCGTTGCGAGGGGAGGGGGGTTTGGATGAACAGTGAGCGGTGGCGTTGCCTCCGGATGAACAGGACCCCGTGGTGTGGTGGAGGGCTGGATGAACTGTAGACGGTGGAGGGGTGCCCGTGGAGGGGTGGTCGAACAGGACCCCGTGGTGTGGAGGGCTGGATGAACAGTAGACGGTGGAGGGGTGCCCGTGGAGGGGTGGTTGAACAGGACCCTGTGGTTTGGAGGGCTGGATGAACAGTAGACGGTGGAAGGGTGGTTGAACAGTAGCCGGTGGAGTAGCGCACGGTGGAGGCTGGATGAACAAGAGCCCGTGGAGGCTGGAGGAGGTCGACGGTATCCCGTGGAGGCTGGAGGAGGTCAACGGTGGAGATGAACAATATCCCGTGGAGTCCCGTTTTGCGGTACGCCACACCCCTCCCGATGAATAGGACCCTTGTCGGTGTAAAAACCGGCGGATCTCGGGTAGGGGGTCCTGAACTGTGCGTCTAGGCGGATGGTAACAGGAGACAAGGGACACGATGTTTTTACCCAGGTTCGGGCCCTCTTGATGGAGGTAAAACCCTACTCCTGCTTGATTAATATTGATGATATGGGTAGTACAAGAGTAGATCTACCACGAGATCAGAGAGGCTAAACCCTAGAAGCTAGCCTATGGTATGATTGTTGTCGTCCTACAGACTAAGCCCTCCTGTTTATATAGACACCGGAGGGGGCTAGGGTTACACAGAGTCAGTTACAATGGGAGGAGATCTACATATCCGTATTGCCAAGCTTGCCTTCCACGCCAAGGAAAGTCCCACCCGGATACGGGACGAAGTCTTCCATCTTGTATCTTCATAGTCCAACAGTTCGGCCAAAGGATATAGTCTGGCTGTCCGGACAACCCCTAATCCAGGACTCCTTCAGTAGCCCCTGAACCAGGCTTCAATGACAACGAGTCCGGCACGCAGATTGTCTTTGGCATTGCAAGGCGGGTTCTTCTCCAAATTCCGAATACCTGTTAAATAGTGTCTGGCTTCTTGAAAATGCTGCGCTCCTTGGCTTCTACGCCCAATAATGGCCACCTTCCACGTGTCGAACGAATGTGAAGAGCCAGGGTATTTTTACATTTACCCCCTAGCTATGCAAATGAGCTGCCTATTAAAGCAACAAGGATTCAGATCCAAACCACACCATCCTCCCTCAGCAAGCATTCATCGGAGCGTGCCCGAAAGAAATCCATTCCATCATGGCCGGTCGACGCAGCTCCTCCTCTCGTTCTCCCAGCCCCAAGCCCAAAGATTGGGAGAGGTGTTCTGTCCCGCATAGCCAACTGGTGATGCTTCAGACCCAGGGATTTCTCCCCCCAGCGTATATGGTCCCGGTTCGAGCCGGGCTCGCCACCTACAATGGTGGAGAGCAGGTGGAGATCTTTCCTAGTCCTTCCAAGGGAGAGTGGGTATGCCTCGTTTCTTATTTGATAAGAGGACTCGGATTTTCAATTCATCCATTTCTCTGGGGGCTTCTGGAATTCTACGGCCTCCAGTTGCACAGCCTCACTCCTGCCTCCATACTACATATCGCCGGCTATGTAGCCTTTTGCGAGCTGTTTTTGGGTTGCAAGGCTCACTTCGCACTGTGGAAGAAGTTGTTCTGCCTTGTGCCCCGTTCTCAGAGGGGGTCAATATATCAAGTGGGGGGAGCCGAAATATGGCGCATCGCTGGGACCGAATATCCATCCGGAACCCCGAAGAAGGCGTCCGAAGACTGGCCTTCAGAATGGTTTTATATAGAAGACATCCCCCTGACAGATCCTATTCGTATCGGCCTTCCAGAGTTTGATAATGCTCCTTTGAAGAAGCGCCTGAGCTAGCGTCCACGAAGCCCCCAGGAGGAAGATGACAGAGACGTACCTTACCTGATGAGCCGGATGAAGTTGTTGGCTCAATCAGGACTGACCATGATTGAGGTCATGGCAATAGGCATCATGCGGGGGGTGCAGCTGCTTCAATATCGAGGCCACCCCATGTGGGATTTCAATGGGGAGGATGACGCCACACGCTGTGGCCGCAAAGGGCCGGACTCATCCGCTGCTCTGGTGAAAATCTTGTTTGATTTGTACAAGGGAGAAGAGGAGGAATTCCTCCGCGTCAATCCACAGGGTGGATTTTCTATGTACAATCCTCCGAGCTGGGTAAGTCAACACTTTTTGCGCTCATCCATTCCGTATTCCCACAGTTAAATATTTTACCTTGCAAATTCAACGCAGGAGCTGCGTAAGGCAGTAAGGGAGATCAACAACCCACCTCCACAACCAGAGGATCCTGAGCGGTCCCTCGACCCGGCCTTCAAAGAGGACCCGGACATATCTGTGGAGCTGATTGATAGGGTATTTTATCAATTAAGTGGCGACGATGCCTTGGTGGCCATTACGGCCGATTACCCTGGGCTGCTCCCAGCTTCGCAGGTAACTGAGACCGAAGTCCCAACATTTTGTAAAAAGGATTTGTCCTTGTGTACTTTGCTCACCGTATACCAACGGTGTTTTACAGGGAAGGGCCTTGGGACACCATGCCGAGCCTGCAGCGACTAGCCAACAAGGGGCTCCGAGGCCGAGCAGGCTAAAAAGGAACGCAATCCGGACTGAGACACCGGCGCAGAGGTATGGCGTGCCACCATACTCCATGGTATCGTCTTTTTAAAGACATATTAATGCTCGTGCTTTCTAGGAAGAAAAACGCTCGCCGAACTATGTCCGGAGAGGTCGTCAATCACGCCTCCTCCAGTCGGGCTCCAAGGCTGGACACGAAAGCGGAAGCGAGCACGAGGCGTACGCCGGATGTTCCTCCGACAGAGGATGCGGACAGAAGTCCGCCACAAATTCCGAGGTGGAGAGCGCCATGAACCACAGGCGTTGCCGAGCCATTCTCTGTGACGCTTGCTTCTCCCAAGAGGCATTTGACGCCTTCAACTCGGGAGACGCGTACCTCCATGCTACTCAAAATGGTCTAACGAGAGCCACGGAGCAATATGTGAAGGATATACGGGTGAGAGAATTTGATGATTATATATAGTAGTAGCCCCTGAGACTTGAAGCAGTTAGAATAACTGATTTAAGGATCATTTGTTATGTAGGTTCTTACAGAAAAGAATACCCAATTGTCCCATGAGCTTGAAGAGTGCAAAGCCCAACTTCAGGCCGCACTAGCCACAGTAGAGGAGCCCAAGAAGACCCAATCTGGTAATATATGTTTCAAATGATAGGTAACATGTAGAGTGCGGCGTATATGCAAATCTGACAATTAAAATTGTAGATGACGCAGGAGTAAATCCGGATGAGCAACACCTCCTACGCCGACTAAAGGCCGGCAAGAGCGTGCTTACGAGGGTTAGGCAAGAGAAGAATGATCTCCTAGATGCCAACACCCAGCTGGGCGTGGAACTAAAGGATGTTCGTGCCCAACTGTCGGACTCCGTGAAGGAGAATCAGCGACTTCGACACGGCATTTTCAGTAAGTGCTTGAACGAACTTTGAAGAAGAGTTTGACGAAGAAGTCGACTAACAGAGTTATGTCTGTAGGTATGCTAACAGGTCGTCCTGCGGAGGAAATGCCCGGTTCTACGGGTGACCTTCTGCCCGAGCTCTCATAACTGCACGAACGAGTTCGGCAGGCGATGCAAAGCATCGCCCAGGCCTTGTGGCCATCCGTCTCCGTGCCCGAAGGCCTTGGAGAGCTTGCGGAGAAGCTGAAGGGAGCGCGGCGGCGCTTCCGATTATGGAAGATATCGGCCTGCCGTCAAGGTGCCAGGGAAGCCTGGGCCATGGTGAAGACATGGTATACCAAGACTGATCCAAACCACATGGCCGAGGTCGGACCTATGGGGCCCGATGGGAAAGAGATCCCTGTTAGTCTAATGTACAGACAAGTAGAATTGGCCGCAAAGTATTCCCAACAGGATTGTAAGTTAGACAGCATGTTGATGGTATAGAGGAAGAACTTAGTCAGTCAAAGTGACTATGTAATTGAAGTGACATTTGTAATGCCTTCTAGCCGGATTGTAGATCATTTGTCATGGCGGACCTTTTCGCTTCGACCTCTGGACCCGATAGTCCGGAGTGAATCTGAATACCCTCTCGGTTATGAAAAACAGAGGCATGCGTGGAAACCAGGCGTAGGGGTTATTAGTGCTTGAACAGACAAGTGCCCAACTAGTTATGTTATATTACATGGTTAGTAAGAAACATCTTCCAGGGAGAATAGTTCCGTTAGGGGTTCCTTTCCCTGGGTATGCATGCCCTAAAGTGCATGTCCGGACTGCGAAAAGAATCGCAGGAAAAAACATCTAGGGGCATATATAAAAAATAGGTAAAAAATTGTCTTTTGTTCACCGACCGAATATTCCCTTAAGAACGCTAGCTTTCGGCTTCACCCAGTCTGAGGTACACATCCGGCTGACCCGGCAGTAACAATCGTAGAGGTGCTCCCCTTATGCCCTAGCCGAATTAACGAGAATGTAGGGCATAAATACAAGAGCCAAGCAACCCATCTTGGCCAAAACTTAAGTCATATCGATGCATATAATGGTGAATAAAAGGTACATGCGGAAGGATAACACATGTGTTGGGCATGAAGCCCGTATAAATAGATAAGCTTCTGTGAAAGAAGCCCCCAGGTATAGTGAGCGCGGATAGCGCGTCAGTTGTGTGCAAACAAGGCACAAATTGGCCCTTAAAGGTTGTGAGGGAAAAGAAGGGGAGAAGGAGAGAAATAAAAGACAGATAGTGCATAAAAATGGACAGGGGAAGGAGACGAACACAGAGTCCGGCGCTAGGCGTAGAATCTTCGGAGTCTGGCTGCGTTCCATGGGTTCGGCTAGAGTCGATTATCCGATGCATCCTACAGACGGTACGCTCCACCAGTCAGAACTTGGTCAATAATGAAGGGACCCTCCCATTTGGGCTTGAGTTTGTCCTTTTTCTTCTCCGGTAGGCGTAGAACTAATTCGCCAACATTATAAGTTTTGGCCCGTACTTCTTTGCTTTGGTATCTTCGAGCCTGCTATTGATAGAATGCGGAACGGGCTTTTGCCACGTCACGCTCCTCCTCCAAGGCGTCCAAACTTTCCTGACGATCGAGCTCGGCTTCTCTTTCTTCGTACATGCACACTCGAGGTGAGTCATGAATTATGTCGCAGGGCAGAACAACCTATTCGCCGTATACCATAAAGAATGGTGTGTATCCGGTGGTGCGATTCGGCGTGGTCCGCAGCCCCTAGAGTACGGAGTCAAGCTCCTCTACCCAGTGCGTGTTAGATTCCTTTAGGGACCGCACTAATCTGGGTTTGATGCCGCTCATGATAAGACCGTTTGCTTGTTCGACTTGACCGTTAGTTTGTGGGTGATAGACGGAAGCATAATCAAGCTTGATGCCCATGTTTTTGCACCAGATTTTTACCTCGTCGACCGTGAAGTTCGTGTCGTTATCAGTGATGATGCTGTGGGGGACGCCATAACGGTGTACGACCCCGGATATGAAGTCTATCACCGGTCCGGATTCAGCCGTCTTAACAGGCTTGGCTTCTATCCATTTGGTGAATTTATCCACCATGACCAGCAAGTATTTTTTCTTGTGGGTTCCACCTTTAAGGGGTCCCACCATGTCGAGCCCCCAGACCGCGAAGGGCCAAGTAATGGGGATTGTGTGGAGGGCGGTGGGCGACATATGGCTTTGGTTTGCAAAAAGTTGGCAACCTACGCATCGTTGGACCAGGTCCAGTGCATCTGCCCGGGCCGTAGGCCAGTAAAAACCTGTACGGAAGGCCTTGCTTACAAGGGCCCAAGCTGCTGCAGGGTGGCCGCCAAGTCCGGCATGAATTTCTGCCAGAAGCTTCCGCCCCTCCTCCTCGGAGATGCACCTTTGAAGGACTCCGGTGGTGCTTTTCTTATAAAGCTCTCCCTCATGGACCCTGTAGGCTTTAGATCGCCGTACTATGCAGCGTGCCTCGTTTTGGTCCTTGGGGAGTTCCTGCCTAGTTAAGTAGGCCAGGAATGGTTCTATCCACGGGGCGATGACGACCATTATTACGTGGGCTAAAGGTGTTATTTCGGTGGCCGAGCCTCCGATTATGTCAGACTGTTCGGAATCGGGCATTGCGGTTGTGTCTGGTCTGTTGTTACCAGTGTCCCCTTCCCATATCACGGATGGCTTGAACAACTTCTCCAAAAAGATGTTAGGGGGGACTGCATCACGTTTTGCACTGATGCGTGCGAGGGCATCTGCCGCCTGATTGTTTTCCCGGGCTACATGGTGAAATGAGCCCCTCGAAACGAGCTGACATTTTTAGGACGGCATTGCGATAGGCCGCCATTTTCGGATCCTTGGCATCAAAGTCTCCATATATTTGGGATATTGCAAGGTTCGAGTCCCCCCACACCTCTAGGCGTTGAATGCCCATGGATACTGCCATCTAGAGACCCTGCAAAAGGGCCTCATATTCGGCTGCATTGTTGGAGTCCGTGTACATTATCTGGAGTACGTATTGAACTGTATCTCCGGTTGGGGACGTCAGAACGACGCCAGCCCCCAGACCAGCCAGCATTTTGGAGCCGTCGAAGTGCATGATCCAGTTGGAATATGCGCCATATGTTGGGGAACGTAGCAGAAATTCAAAATTTTCCTACGTGTCACCAAGATCTATCTATGGAGAGACCAGCAACGAGGGGAAGGAGAGTGCATCTACGTACCCTTGTAGATCGCTAAGCGGAAGCGTTCAAGTGAACGGGGTCGATGGAGTCGTACTCGCCGTGATCCAAATCACCGATGATCAAGTGCCGAACGCACGGCACCTCCGTGTTCAACACACGTACAGCCCGGTGACGTCTCCCACGCCTTGATCCAGCAAGGAGAGAGGGAGAGGTTGAGGAAGACTCCACCTAGCAGCAGCACAACGGCGTGGTGGTGGTGGAGGAGCGTGGCAATCCTGCAGGGCTTCGCCAAGCACTAGGGAGAGGAGAAGGACTTAGGAGAGAGGGAGGGGCTGCACCAAAGGCATAAAGGGTGTCTCTCAAGAGGCCCTCCTACCCTCACTATATATAGGGAGCCCAAGGGGGGGTGCGCCAGCCCTAGGAGATCCAATCTCCTAGGGGGCGGCGGCCAGGGGAGGTTTCCCTCCCCCCAAGGCACCTAGGAGGTGCCTTCCCTCCTTGGGACTCTTCCTTAGGGTTCCCCCTTCACCCTAGGTGCATGGGCCATAAGGGAAGTGGCGCCCCAGCCCACTTTGGGATGGATCCCTTCCAACTTCAGCCCATGGGACCCTCCGGGATAGGTGGCCCCACCCGGTGGGCCCTCGGGACCCTTCCGGTGGTCCCGGTACAATACCGATGACCCCGAAACTTGTCCCGATGGCCGAAATAGGACTTCCTATATATAAATCTTTACCTCCGGACCATTCCGGAACTCCTCGTGATGTCCGGGATCTCATCCGGGACTCCGAACAACATTCGGTAACCACATACAAGCTTCCTTTATAACCCTAGCGTCATCGAACCTTAAGTGTGTAGACCCTACGGGTTCGGGAGACATGCAGACATGACCGAGACGTTCTCCGGTCAATAACCAACAGCGGGATCTGGATACCCATGTTGGCTCCCACATGTTCCACGATGATCTCATTGGATGAACCACGATATCAAGGACTTAATCAATCTCGTATACAATTCCCTTTGTCTATCGGTACGATACTTGCCCGAGATTCGATCGTCGGTATCCCGATACCTTGTTCAATCTCGTTACCGGCAAGTCTCTTTACTCGTTCCGTAACACATCATCCCGTGATCAACTCCTTGATCACATTGTGCACATTATGATGATGTCCTACCGAGTGGGCCCAGAGATACCTCTCCGCTTACACGGAGTGACAAATCCCAGTCTCAATTCGTGCCAACCCAACAGACACTTTCGGAGATACCTGTAGTGTACCTTTATAGTCACCCAGTTACGTTGTGACGTTTGGTACACCCAAAGCATTCCTACGGTATCCGGGAGTTGCACAATCTCATGGTCTAAGGAAATGATACTTGACATTAGAAAAGCTTTAGCATACGAACCACATGATCTTGTGCTAGGCTTAGGATTGGGTCTTGTCCATCACATCATTCTCCTAATGATGTGATCCCGTTATCAACGACATCCAATGTCCATGGTCAGGAAACCGTAACCATCTATTGATCAACGAGCTAGTCAACTAGAGGCTTACTAGGGACATGGTGTTGTCTATGTATCCACACATGTATCTGAGTTTCCTATCAATACAATTCTAGCATGGATAATAAACGATTATCATGAACAAGGAAATATAATAATAACTAATTTATTGTTGCCTCTAGGGCATATTTCCAACAGTCTCCCACTTGCACTAGAGTCAATAATCCAGTTCACATCGATATGTGATTAACACTCAAGGTCACATCCCCATGTGACTAACACCCAAAGAGTTTACTAGAGTCAATAATCTAGTTCACATTTACCATGTGATTAACACTCGATGAGTTCTGGGTTTCATCATGTTTTGCTTGTGAGAGAGGTTTTAGTCAACGGGTCTGAATCTTTCAGATCCGTATGTACCTCACAAATTTCTTATGTCATTTTGTAGATGCAACTACTATGCTACATTTGGAGCTATTCCAAATAACTGTTCTACTATACGAATCCAGTTTACTACTAAGAATAATCTGGATTAGTGTCAAAGTTTGCATCGGCGTAACCCTTTACGACGAACTCTTTTACCACCTCCATAATCGAGAAAATTCCTTAGTCCACTAGTTACTAAGGATAACTTTGACCGCTGTCTTGTGATCCATTCTTAGATCACTCTTGTACCCCTCGACTGACTCATGGCAAGGCACATTTCAGGTGCGGTACACAGCATAGCATACTGTAGAGCCTATGTCTTAAGCATAGGGGATGACCTTCGTCCTTTCTCTCTATTCTGCCGTGGTCGAGCTTTATACCTTACGACTCAGGCAAGAACTCCTTCTTTGACTGATCCATCTTGAACACCTTCAAGATCATGTCAAGGTGTGTGCTCATTTGAAAGTACCATTAAGCGTTTTGATCTATCCTTATAGATCTTGATGCTCAATGTTAAGGTAGCCTAATCCAGGTTTTCCATTGAAAAACACTTTCCAAATAACCCTATATGCTTTCCAGAAATTCTACATCATTTCTGATCAACAATATGTCAACAACATATACTCATCAGAAATTTTATAGTGCTCCCACTCACTTCTTTGGAAATACAAGTTTCTCATAAACTTTGTGTACACCCAAAATCTTTGATCATCATCAAAGCATACATTCCAACTCCGAGATGCTTACTCCAGTCCTTAGAAGGATTGCTGGAGCTTTGCATACTTATTAGCATCTTTCAGGATTGACAAAACCTTCCGGTTGTATCACATACAACCTTTCCTCAAGAAAATCGTCGAGGAAACAATGTTTTGACATCCTATCTGCAAGATTTCATAAATAATGAAGTAATCGCTAATATAATTCCAACAGACTC
Source organism: Triticum dicoccoides (assembly GCF_002162155.2). NCBI lineage: Eukaryota > Viridiplantae > Streptophyta > Magnoliopsida > Poales > Poaceae > Triticum > Triticum dicoccoides. Next base: position 455,046,350 of record NC_041390.1, read on the forward strand.
TTAGCATCACTACGAGTGAGAAAGTCTCACCGTAGTCAACTCCTTGAACTTGTCGGTAAACATCTTAACAACAAGTTGAGCTTTCTTAATGGTGACATTTACCATCATTGTCCGTCTTCCTTTTAAAATCCATCTGTACCTAACAGCCTTATGACCATCAAGTAGTTCTTCCAAAGTCTACACTTTGTTTTCACACATGGATCCTATCTCGGATTTTATGGCCTCGAGCCATTCATCGGAATCCAGGCCCACCATCGCTTCTCCATAGCTCGTAGGTTCATTGTTGTCTAGCAACATGACTTCCAAGACAGGATTACGTACCACTCTGAAGTAGTACGCATCCTTGTCATCCCACGAGGTTTGGTAGTGACTTGATCTGAAGTTTCATGATCACTATCATAAGCTTCCACTTCAATTGGTGTAGGTGCCACAGGAACAACTTCCTGTGCCCTGCCACACACTAGTTGAAGAGACGGTTCAATAACCTCATCAAGTCTCCACCATCCTCCCACTCAATTCTTTCGAGAGAAACTTTTCCTTGAGAAAGGACCCGATTCTAGAAACAATCCCGTATTGCTTTCGGATCTGAGACAGGAGGTATACCCAACTGTTTTGGGTGTCCTATGAAGATGCATTTATCCGCTTTGGGTTCGAGCTTATCAGCCTGAAACTTTTTCACATAAGCGTCGCAGCTCCAAACTTTTAAGAAATGACAGCTTAGGTTTCTCTAAACCATAGTTCATATGGTGTCATCTCATCGGAATTACGTGGTGCCCTATTTAAAGTGAATGTGGTTGTCTCTAATGCTTAACCCATAAACTATTGTGGTAATTCGATAAGAGACATCATGGTATGCATCATATCCAATAGGGTGCAGTTATGATGTTCGGACACACCATCACACTATGGTGTTCCAGGCTGTATTAGTTGTGAAACAATTTCCACAATGTCTTAATTCTGTGCCAAACTCGTAATTCAGATATTCATCTCTATGATCATATCATAGATACTTTATCCTCTTGTCACGACGATCTTTTAACTTCACCCTGAAATTACTTGAACCTTTCAATAATTCAGACTCGTGATTCATCAAGTAAATATACTCAACATCTACTCAAGTCATCTGTGAAGTAAGAACATAACAATATCCACTACATGCCTCAGCACTCATTGGACTGCACACATCAAAATGTATTACTTCCAACAAGTTGCTTTCTAGTTCCATTTACTGAAAACGAGGCTTTCAGTCATCTTGCCCATGTGGTATGATTTGCATGTCTCAAGTGATTCAAAATCAAGTGAGTCCAAACAATCCATCTGTATAGAGTTTCTTCATGCATATCTACCAACAAACATGGCTCGCATGTCTCAATCCTTTTCAAAAATGAGTGAGTCCAAAGATCCATCAACATGGAGCTTCTTCATGCGTTTTATACTGATATGACTTACGTGGCTATGCCACAAGTAGGTGGTACTATCATTACTATCTTTTGGCATGAACATGTGTATCACTACGATCGAGATTCAATAAACCATTCATTTTAGGTGTAAGACCATTGAAGGTATTATTCAAATAAACAGAGTAACCATTATTCTCCTTAAATGAATAACCGTATTGCGATAGACATAATCCAATCATGTCTATGCTCAACACAAACACCAATCTCGATGGTAGAAGGAGCGTACGATATTTGATTATATCAACATTGGAAACACTTCCAACACATATCATCAGCTCACCTTTAGCTAGTCTCCGTTTATTCCGCAGCTTTTATTTCGAGTTACTAACACTTAGCAACCGAACCGGTATCTAATACCCTGGTGCTACTAGGAGTACTAGTAAAGTACACATCAACACAATGTATATTCAATATACTTCTATCGACCTTGCCAGCCTTCTAATCTACCAAGTATCTAGGGTAATTCTGCTCCAGTGGTTGTTCCCCTTATTACAGAAGCACTTAGTCTCGGGTTTGGGTTCAACCTTGGGTTTCTTCACTAGAGCAGCAGCTGAATTGCCGTGTCATGAAGTATCCCTTCTTGCCCTTGCCCTTCTTGAAACTAGTGGTTTCACTAACCATCAACAATTGATGTTCCTTCTTGATTTCTACTTTCGCGGTGTCAAACATCGCGAATATCTCAAGGATCATCATATATGTCCCTGATACATTATAGTTCATCACGAAGCTCTAGCAGCTTGGTGGTAATGACTTCGGAGAAACATCACTATCTTATCTGGAAGATCAACTCCCACTTGATTCAAATGATTGTTGTACTCAGACAATCTGAGCACAAGCTCAACAATTGAGCTTTTCTCCCTTAGTTTGCAGGCTAAGAAAATCGTCGGAGGTCTTATACCTCTTGACGTGGGCACGAGCCTGAAATCCCAATTTCAGCCCTCGAAACATCTCATATGTTTCGTGACGTTTCAAAACCGTCTTCGGTGCCTCAATTCTAAACCGTTTAACTGAACTATCACGTAGTTATCAAAACGTGTATGTCAGATGTTCGCAACATCCACAGACGACGTTCGAGGTTCAGCACACTGAGCGGTGCATTAAGGACATAAGCCTTCTATGAAGCAATGAGGACAATCCTCAGTTTACGGACCTAGTCCGCATAATAGCTACTATCAACTTTCAACTAATTTTTCTCTAGGAACATATCTAAACAGTAGAACTAAAGCGCGAGCTACGACATAATTTGCAAAATCCTTTTCACTATGTTCAGGATAATTAAGTTCATCTTGTGAACTCCCACTCAGATAGACATCCCTCTAGTCATCTAAGTGATTACATGATCCGAGTCAACTAGGCCGTGTCCGATCATCACGTGAGACGGACTAGTCAACATCGGTGAACATCTTCATGTTGATCGTATCTGCCATACGACTCATGCTCGACCTTTCGGTCTTCTGTGTTCCGAGGCCATGTCTGTACATGCTAGGCCCGTCAAGTTAACCTAAGTGTTTTGCATGTGTTCCAAGGCCATGTCTGTACATGCTAGGCTCGTCAACACCCGTTGTATATGAACGTATGAATCTAACACCCGATCATCATGTGGTGCTTCGAAACTACGAACTGTCGCAATGGTGCACAGTTAGGGGGAACACTTTCCTGAAATTTTAATGAGGGATCATCTTATTTACTACCGTCATTCTAAGAAAATAAGATGTATAAACATGATAAACATCACATGCAATCAAATAGTGACATGATATGGCCAATATCATATTGCTCCTTTTGATCTCCATCTTCGGGGCTCCATGATCATCATCGTCACCGGCATGACACCATGATCTCCATCATCATGATCTCCATCATCGTGTCTTCATGAAGTTGTCACGTCATCTATTACTTCTACTACTACAACTAATGGTTAGCAATAAAAGTAAAGTAATTACATGACGTTTAAGTTGACACGCAGGTCATAAATAAATAAAGACAACTCCTATGGCTCCTGCCGGTTGTCATATTCATCGACATGCAAGTCGTGATTCCTATTACAAGAACATGGTCAATCTCATACATCACGTATATCATTCATCACATCCTTTGGCCATATCACATCACATAGCATACCCTGCAAAAACAAGTTAGACGTCCTCTAATTGTTGTTTGCATGTTTTACGTGGCTGCTATGGGTTTCTAGCAAGAACGTTTCTTACCTACGCAAAGACCACAACGTGATATGCCAATTGCTATTTACCCTTCATAAGGACCCTTTTCATCGAATCCGATCCGACTAAAGTGGGAGAGACAGACACCCGCTAGCCACCTTATGCAACTAGTGCATGTCAGTCGGTGGAACCAGTCTCACGTAAGAGTACGTGTAAGGTCGGTCCGGGCCACTTCATCCCACGATGCCGCCAAATCAAGATAAGACTAGTAACGGCAAGCATATTGAACAAAATCAACGCACACAACTACTTTGTGTTCTACTCGTGCATAGAATCTACGCAATAGACCTAGCTCATGATGCCACTGTTGGGGAACGTAGCAGAAATTCAAAATTTTCCTACGTGTCACCAAGATCTATCTATGGAGAGACCAGCAATGAGGGGAAGGAGAGTGCATCTACATACCCTTGTAGATCGCTAAGCGGAAGCGTTCAAGTGAACGGGGTCGATGGAGTCGTACTCGTCGTGATCCAAATCACCGATGATCAAGTGCCGAACGCACGGCACCTCCGTGTTCAACACACGTACAGCCCGGTGACGTCTCCCACGCCCTGATCCAGCAAGGAGAGAGGGAGAGGTTGAGGAAGACTCCATCCATCAGCAGCACAACAGCGTGGTGGTGGTGGAGGAGCGTGGCAATCCTGCAGGGCTTCGCCAAGCACCACGGGAGAGGAGAAGGACTTAGGAGAGAGGGAGGGGCTGCACCAAAGGCATAAAGGGTGTCTCTCAAGAGGCCCTCCTACCCTCACTATATATAGGGAGCCCAAGGGGGGGTGCGCCAGCCCTAGGAGATCCAATCTCCTAGGGGGCAGCGGCCAGGGGAGGTTTCCCTCCCCCCCAAGGCACCTAGGAGGTGCCTTCCCTCCTTGGGACTCTTCCTTAGGGTTCCCCCTTCACCCTAGGCGCATGGGCCATAAGGGAAGTGGCGCCCCAGCCCACTTTGGGATGGATCCCTTCCCACTTCAGCCCATGGGACCCTCCGGGATAGGTGGCCCCACCCGGTGGGCCCCCGGGACCCTTCCGGTGGTCCCGGTACAATACCGATGACCCCGAAACTTGTCCCGATGGCCGAAATAGGACTTCCTATATATAAATCTTTACCTCCGGACCATTTCGGAACTCCTCGTGACGTCCGGGATATCATCCGGGACTCCGAACAACATTCGGTAACCACATACAAGCTTCCTTTATAACCCTAGCGTCATCGAACCTTAAGTGTGTAGACCCTACGGGTTCGGGAGACATGCAGACATGACCGAGACGTTCTCCGGTCAATAACCAACAGCGGGATCTGGATACCCATGTTGGCTCCCACATGTTCCACGATGATCTCATCGGATGAACCACGATGTCAAGGACTTAATCAATCCCGTATACAATTCCCTTTGTCTATCGGTACGATACTTGCCCGAGATTCGATCGTCGGTATCCCGATACCTTGTTCAATCTCGTTACCGGCAAGTCTCTTTACTCGTTCCGTAACACATCATCCCGTGATCAACTCCTTGATCACATTGTGCACATTATGATGATGTCCTATCGAGTGGGCCCAGAGATACCTCTCCGCTTACACGGAGTGACAAATCCCAGTCTCGATTCGTGCCAACCCAACAGACACTTTCGGAGATACCTGTAGTGTACCTTTATAGTCACCCAGTTATGTTGTGACGTTTGGTACACCCAAAGCATTCCTACGGTATCAGGGAGTTGCACAATCTCATGGTCTAAGGAAATGATACTTGACATTAGAAAAGCTTTAGCATACGAACCACATGATCTTGTGCTAGGCTTAGGATTGGGTCTTGTCCATCACATCATTCTCCTAATGATGTGATCCCGTTATCAACGACATCCAATGTCCATGGTCAGGAAACCGTAACCATCTATTGATCAACGAGCTAGTCAACTAGAGGCTTAATAGGGACATGGTGTTGTCTATGTATCCACACATGTATCTGAGTTTCCTATCAATACAATTCTAGCATGGATAATAAACGATTATCATGAACAAGGAAATATAATAATAACTAATTTATTATTGCCTCTAGGGCATATTTCCAACACCGTACTCTTTAGGGAGTTCGGCTTCCGTCCATTCGGCGACAAAGTTGGCCAACACTTGTGACTTAATGGCTCGCCGTGGTTTGTAGGTTATGTCAAACAGGAGGAGCTCAATGGCCCATTTGGCAATCCGGCCCGTGGTGTCGCGGTTGTTTATGATATCATTGAGTGACACTTCCGAGGCTACTGTTATCGAACACTCTTGAAAGTAGTGTCGCAGCTTCCGGGATGCCATGAATACTGCATATGCTATCTTTTGATAATGCGGGCACCGTGACTTGCATGGAGTAAGGACAGTGGAGACATAATAGACCGGCTTTTGAAGGGGAAATTTATGTCCGTTCGTTTCTCGTTCGACGACAAGCACTGCGCTCACAACTTGATGGGTTGCCGCAATGTATAACAGCATAGGTTCGCCAATGTTTGGCGCTGCCAGGATTGGGTTGGTTGCTAGTATGGCCTTTATTTCTTCCAATCCGGCTGTGGTAGCATCCGTCCACTTGAAGTGTTCGGTGCGCCGTAGGAGGCGGTAAAGGGGTAATGCCTTTTCTCCCAAGCGGGAGATAAAGCGGCTTAGAGCCGCCACACATCTGGTTAATTTCTGGATTTGTTTGAGGTCCGTTGGGATATCCAACTGTGACAGGGCTCGGATCTTGGCCGGATTTGCTTCAATTCCTCTGCCGGATACAATGAAGCCCAAGAGCTTTCCGGCTGGCACACCGAAGACGCATTTTTTCGGGTTGAGCTTGATGTCATATGTTCTGAGGTTATCAAATGTGAGTCTTAAGTCATCTACTAGAGAGTCGACATGCTTTGTTTTGACGACCACATCATCTATGTATGCCTACACTATTTTGCCGATCTGGTTTGCCAGACATGTTTGAATCATGCGCTGATATGTTACCCTGCGTTTTTGAGCCCAAAGAGCATTGTGTTGAAGCAGAAAGGGTCGTATGGTGTGATGAATGCCGTTGCGGCTTGGTCGGACTCCGCCATCTTAATTTGGTGGTAGCCGGAGTATGCATCGAGGAAACACAATGAATCGTGTCCTGCTGTCGCCTTGATAATTTGATCGATGCAGGGGAGGGGGAAGGGATCCTTTGGGCAAGCCTTGTTGAGGTCCTTAAAATCGACGCACAGGCGCCAGGATTTGTCCTTCTTTGGTACAATCACCAGGTTTGCTAGCCAGTCCAGATGTTTTATCTCTCTAATGAATCCGGCTTCCAATAACTTGGCTAGTTCCTCTCCCATAGCTTGTCTCTTAGGTTTAGAGAAACGCCGAAGAGCCTGCTTGACCGGTTTGAATCCCTTTAGGATATTAAGGCTGTGTTCGGCCAGCTTGCGTGGGATTCCTGGCATGTCTGAAGGGTGCCAGGCGAAAATGTCCCAGTTCTCGCATAAGAATTCTCGTAGTGCAGCGTCTACGGCGGGGTTTAGTTGTGCCCCGATGGAAGCTGTTTTTGTAGGGTCCGTTGGATGGACTTGGCATTTGACTATTTCGTCTGCTGGCTTAAAGGAGGTTGACTTGGATCTCTTATCAAGTATCACATCGTCCCTGTTTACCGTGGAGCGCAGCGCGGTCAGTTCCTCAGCCGCTAGGGCTTCGGATAGTGCCTCAAGGGCCAGTGCGGCTGTCTTGTTTTTGGCGCGGAGTGCTATGTCCGGATCACTATCAAGAGTGATGATTCCATTGGGCCCGGGCATTTTGAGCTTCATGTACCCGTAGTGGGGTATGGCTTGGAAGATTGTGAACACCTCCCGCCCTAACAGGGCGTGGTATCCGCTACTGAACGGGGCCACTTGGAACGTAACCTCTTCGGACCTGTAATTCTCCAGCGTGCCGAACACCACATCTAGTGTGATTTTTCCTGTATAGCGTGCTTCCCGACTGGGGATTATTCCTCTAAAGGTTGTGCTGCTTCGCTCAATGCGGTTCGAGTCTATTTCCATTTTTTGAAGGGTTTCCTCATAGATGAGGTTTAATCCGCTGCCGCCGTCCATGAGTAGCTTGGTGAGTCGAAAGCCGTCCACTATAGGACTGAGGACCAATGCGGCCGGTGCTCGGGCTGTTCAGAATTTAGGTTCGTCACTGGCATTGAAAGTAATAGCCGTGTCACTCCATGGGTTTATTGTTGCCACGTGGTGGATTTCGGCAAGGCTGCGGAGTGTTCGCTTTCGCATATTATTTGATGCGAAGGTCTCGAAGACTGTTAATACCGTACTGGTATCCCTGGGATGGCGCTCTGTGGCTTCTGGAATTAGAAGATCTTCGCCACTTTTGGCTACCTGCCGGAGTATCCAACATGCTCTAAGGCTATGAGTTGGTATGGCGCCCTTTGTACTGTGAATTTTACAGGGTCCATTGAACCATCCCTCCAGTACGGTTCCATGCCCTGTAGAGGGTTTTTGCTTTTTGGTAGTTGACCCGGGTGTCTTTTGATAGTACACCCTTTTATTTCGGACTGGGTTCGTATTTAGGGCCGGATTATCCCAAAAGTTTGTTTCGATTTTCTAGGCACTTCCCATCGCACAGTATTTTCGTACTATGGACGCCAAGTCGGCGAAGCGTGATATCTCACGGTGATATATGGCATTAAGGATTCCCTTGTCCGTGCAATTATTGCAGAAAAATAAGATTGTGTCTTCCTCGCGACAGTCCTTAACCTTGTTCATCGCAAGGAGGAATCTGGCCCAATAGTGATGTACTGTTTCCTGGGGCTCTTGCCTGATGTGGGAAAGATCGCTTATGTTTGGGTGGGTGGGTGGAATTGAATCCGAACCCTTACCCGATCTGGGATCCAGGGGCCGAGGAGTTTCCAATTTTGGGAATTCTGGTTCCGGGGTGTTGCCCGGTGATCTTGGCCCGTTGCCTGACTCTAATTTCAGGAATTGGATGTTGTCCTCCCGCGAACGGGTATCCAGCTCGGAGAGCTCAGGAATCCGGACATAGTTGGTTCTTAATATGGAGGAGAGGTCGCCGCATTGTTCCTCCACCACTGCAATATGATGGGTGGCCGGCGGAGAGTTAATCTCCCTTTGATCGGGTTTAAGCCCAATATGATCATAGTCCGTAGCGACTCCCAGGGCGGTGATGTGATCTAAGAGCTCGTTTAGGGAGGCGAGCTCCATTGGATCCATCTGTTCGGCGAGTGCCGATTTGACGTGGAGGCTATTTTCGATGACCCGAGAGGTCGTCCTCGGCGCGGTGGCCGAACAGGCGGTCATGATGAAGCCACCTAGCCGGAGAGTTTGGCCAACAGCCAAAGCTCCCCCAATAGTAGTACCTCTTTAAAGACGAGACGAGACATCCTTCCTTCTGGCGACGGCACAGTGGAACTCTCAATGAAAGCACCAATGTCGGTGTCTAAACCGGCGGATCTTGGGTAGGGGGTCCCGAACTGTGCGTCTAGGCGGATGGTAACAGGAGACAAGGGACACGATGTTTTTACCCAGGTTCGGGCCCTCTCGATGGAGGTAAAACCCTACTCCTGCTTGATTAATATTGATGATATGGGTAGTACAAGAGTAGATCTATCACAAGATCAGAGAGGCTAAACCCTAGAAGCTAGCCTATGGTATGATTGTTGTCGTCCTACGGACTAAGCCCTCCAGTTTATATAGACACCAGAGGGGGCTAGGGTTACACAGAGTCGGTTACAATGGGAGGAGATCTACATATCCGTATTGCCAAGCTTGCCTTCCACGCCAAGGAAAGTCCCATCCGGATACGGGACGAAGTCTTCCATCTTGTATCTTCCTAGTCCAACAGTCCGGCCAAATGATATAGTACGGCTGTCCGGACACCCCCTAATCCAGGACTCCCTCAACCCTCGTTTCGACTGTAGCGCTCCAACACAAGTACGTTTCCTCCGTTTTGCGGTATGCCACACCCCTCCCGATCAACAGGACCCCCGTTTCGACCGTAGGAGGTCCGTTTCCTCCGTTTTGCGGTACGCGAGACCCCTCCTGATGAACAGGATCCCGTTTCGACCATAGGAGGTCCGTTTCCTCCGTTCTGTGGTACGCCAGGCCTCGTTTCCATCGCCTGTTCCGTCCAAGCCCTCCCGATGAACACGACCACACATTTCGTTCCTACCCAGCCGGTTGGCTCCCACGCGTTCCGTTGCCTCCCGATGAACAAGACGCATTCCGTTGCCTCCCCATGAACACGACGCATTCTGTTGCCTCTCCATGAACACGATGACGACGCTGTTTCTCCCTTCCGACCCATCCACGTACACGAGCCCTCGCCATACGTATGCGCGAGTAGGCGTTCGAGACCCTGCCCATATGTACACATACGTGGCTGTATTTTCTTTCATGCACCCTGGCTGCTGTATGTACGTGTACATGCTACGTGCGCGCCTCTACTACGACACGTGCACGCCTCTACATCCACCAGTATATATGTACGTACATGTTCGCAACCAGAATGACAACGCTACGTATGCTTCGACCAGGTGGGTCCCGACTGTCAGGCACTTCCTTGCCTGCAAAGATGTAGCTGGTGGGTCCCAGCAGTCAGGGGGGCGAATCGTTTTTGCCCAGACACACTTGCGTGCGAAGATGTAGCTGGTGCATCCCAGCAGTCAGGGGCAAACGTTTTTTTCACGAAATACGGTGGCCCGTCCGGTGGGTCCCCGCTGTCATGTGGAGGAATAATTATTTTGCGCGTAATAAGGAGGCACTTCCTTGCTGCAGTAGTGGACCCAGCTGTCAGCCTCTCCACATACAATCCACGTCCGATGGAAGCCCTTCCTTGACCACGTTGACCACACCGCGCCGAGAGCACCATGGCGATGGACGACGGTGAGGCCTAGGAAGGGGACAACGCGGAGCCGGGGAAGACACGGTAGTGGATGCCCATGCGTAGAGGAGTATGAGGGTTCACTCGTTCGGCTGCGGTGTGAGGCTGCCGTCGCCGCAGAATAATAGGGGGTGTGGGTGCGTAGAGCGATGACCTGGCCAGCGGTGGGAGTAGTAGGGGGCAGTGAGGCCTCTGCGACATCACAGCCGGCCACGGGCGGCAGGAGCAGGCGGCACGACCGGCACTGCTTTGGGCGGCTGGAGCAAGAAGACCAGAGGTTGAAGAAGCACTACGGTCGTTGGATGGACATCGTACGGTCACTGGAGCTAGAATCGTTCATATATTGACTAAAGTTAACAAAGGCCTCCGTCCCAGTCAACTTAGTAGGCCCACAAGTCAGCCTCCCACCAAGGTGGGTCCCAGCTAGCAGGGGGGTATTTGTAGGATCGAAAGTATGTCTAGAGGGGGGTGATTAGACTACTTGACCAAATAAAAATCTAGCCTTTTCCCAATTTTAGTTCTTGGCAGATTTTACCTATCTTATCACAAGTCAAGCAATCTCCACACAATTCAAGCAAGCATGCAAAAGAGTATATGAGCAGCGGAAAGTAAAGCATGCAACTTGCAAGAATGTAAAGGGAAGGGTTTGGAGGATTCAAACGCAATTGGAGACACGGATGTTTTTGTCATGGTTCCGATAGGTGGTGCTATCATACATCCACGTTGATGGAGACTTCAACCCACGGAGGGTAACGGTTGCGCGAGTCCATGGAGGGCTCCACCCACGAAGGGTCCACGAAGAAGCAACCTTGTCTATTCCATCACGGCCGTCGCCCACGAAGGACTTGCCTCACTAGAGGTAGATCTTCACGAAGTAGGCGATCTCCTTGCCCTCACAAACTCCTTGGTTCAACTCCACAATCTTTTCGGAGGCTCCCAAGTGACACCTAGCCAATCTAGGAGACACCACTCTCCAAGAAGTAACAAATGGTGTGGTGTTGATGATGAATTCCTTGCTCTTGTGCTTCAAATGATAGTCTCCCCAACACTCAACTCTCTCTCACATGATTTGGATTTGGTGCAAAGAAGATTTGAGTGGAAAGCAACTTGGGGAAGGCTAGAGATCAAGATTCATATGGTTGGAATGGAATATCTTGACCTCAACACAAGTGTAGGTGGTTCTCTCTCAGAAAATGTGTATTGGAAGTGTAGGTATGTTCTGATGGCTCTCTCAACGAATGAAAGAGTGGGTGGAGGGGTATATATAGCCTCCACACAAAATCGAACCGTTACACACAATTTGCCAAACTCGGTGGGACCGAATGGTTAAACTCGGTCAGACCGATTCAGCAAACCTAGTGACCGTTAGGATATTCGGTGGGACTGAGATGCAATTCGGTAGGACCGATATGGTTAGGGTTAGGGCATAACGTAATCTCGGTGTGACCGATTACACAAACTCAGTGGGACCGATTTTGGTAATAAGCTAACCAGAGAGTTGGTCGGGTAAACTCGGTGGGACCGATTCGCTCATCTCGGTGAGACCGAAATGTTACAAAAGGGAAACAGAGAGTTTACATTGCAATCTCGGTGGGACCGATCGCTCACTTCGGTTAGACCGAAACTTTACGAAGGGAAACAGAGAGATTACAATCCCATCTCGGTGAGACTGATTTGCCTAGGGTTTGTGGCAGTGGCTATGACATTTGAAACTCGGTGGCGCCGGATAGAAAGAATCGGTGGGGCCGAGTTTGACTTTTGGTTTAGGTCATATGTGGATGTGGGAAGGTAGTTGAGGGTTTTTGGAGCATATAACTAAGCACATGAAGCAAGAGGCTCATTAAGCAACACCTCATCCCTCCTTGATAGTATTGGCTTTTCCTATAGACTCAATGTGATCTTGGATCACTAAAATATAAAATGTAGAGTTTTGAGCTTGAAGCTTGAGCCAAACTTTTTGTCCTTAGAATTTTGAGGGATCCACTTTCCTCATCCATGCCATGCCATTCATTGAGCTTTTCCTGAAATATTAATCTTGGAATAATGTTAGCTCAATGAGCTATATGTTGTTAGGAATTACCAAAACCACCCAGGGATAGTTGCACTTTCAATCTCCCCCTTTTTGGTAATTGATGACAACATATAGATAAAAGCTTCGTCAAATGATAATAAGAGTGAAAGATATTGTCACTTTGAGAAGTATGTGAAAAGAAAGAGCTCCCCCTAATTTTGTGCATATCTTAAGATTTTCTTTGGACTGCAAATGCACAATGAGTTAGGATCATGGCTTACTCTTCCATGTCACATACATCTTGGTGGAGCGCTCAAAATGATAAGAATTAAATACATGCACTCATCACCAAGCAAAGTGAATGATCATATAAGGATAAGTAAGATAGTATCATCCAACAAGCATAAGTGTAGCTTATGATCAAACACACATGATCATCAATGTCTCACAGATAATAGCATAGTATCTCAAGCAATCAAAAGCAAATAAAGTTCAACCAAGAAGACAAGAGAGAACAAAAGCAAACTCTCTCTCTCTCGAAGCCTATGATCTATACATTTTTCTCCCCCTTTGGCAACAAGTTACCAAAAAGTTCATAGAAAATGCATAGCACTAAAACGTCTCTCAGGCTTGGTCTTTAGGTGGTGGTGTCCAGAGAACTCCAAGAACGAAGGCTTCAGTCGATGTAGATGGACCTGCTGGGGTAGGTGCTGGAGCTGGTGGCACTAAAGCTGTAGCTGGTGCAGATGAAGTGGCTCTTGTGTCTGTTACTGGCACTGCAGTTGACCTCTGAGCTTGAGGCACTCTGGCAAATGCCTCAGTTGTTGTCTTGCCCTTCCTCTCCTGCATGTCATCCTGTAGCTGCTCCACAACTGACTGAATCTCAGTTACTTTGACATCTAAATCATAGAATTTTTGTTCCATGATTCTTTCCAGGCTCTCCTGGTTTTGAGTTAGGGTGGCCAACCCCTTCTCAATCCTCAGAGTTGATGCTATCAAATAACCAAGCTGGTCCTGCTTGCTCTTCAAAAAGTACTCAGATGCCTCCTCTTGTGTTGGCATCTTGGCAGCCTTCTCTTGCTTTGCTTTCTCCTTCTTCTCTTGAGCTTGTATTGATGATGGTTCATCTTCATTCATAACCACTTGGTTGTCCTCGAAATCTGGATAGATATCCAAGTGTTCCTTGTCCAACAAGTATGTGCCCATGCCTATCTTTGAGTTTATCAACTCCTGGATCTGTGGGGCATATCCACAACTTCTTTTCTGGTCAGCTGCAGTCCTCTTGATAGTCTCAACTATAAGGCTCATGACCTTGAACTTCTGTGGCACATCAAATATATGTAGCAAGTTAATTGCATGCCCTCTGATCATGTTGTGGTCACCTGACTTGGGCAAAAGAGTGTGCCTTAGGATCCAGTTGATCGTTGGCAGTCCTGACAAAAGAAAATTGACTGACCCAAACTTGAAAGTCTCAAGAGCTTTGTCTGGGATCTCCTTTTACATCTATGACATAGAATTGTGATCCATCTTTTTCTTGGCATAAACATCCAAGTCATCTTCACTTTCCCTTGGGGCATTGATACGTCTCCAACGTATCTATAATTTTTTATTGCTCCATGCTACTTTATCTACTGTTTTGGACTATATTGGGCTTTATTTTCCACTTTTATATTATTTTTGGGACTAACCTATTAACCGGAGGCCCAGCCCAGAATTGCTGTTTTTTGCCTATTTCAGTATTTCGAGGAAACAGAATATCAAACGGAGTCCAAACGGAATGAAACCTTCGGGAACATGATCTTCTCACCGAACGTGATCCAGGAGACTTGGACCCTACTCCAAGAAGTTTCCGGGGAGGTCACGAGGGTGGAGGGCGCGCCCCCCTGGGCGCGCCCCCCTACCTCGTGGGCCCCTCGGAGCTCCACCAACGTGGTCCTTCCTCCTATATATACCTATGTACCCCCATTAGACCAAAGACGAAGCCAAAAACCTAATTCCACCACCGCAACTTCCTGTATCCACGAGATCCCATCTTGGGGCCTATTCCGGAGCTCTGCCGGAGAGGGCATCCATCATGGAGGGCTTCTACATCAACACCATAGCCCTTCCGATGAAGTGTGAGTAGTTTACTTCAGACCTTCGGGTCCATAGCTAGTAGCTAGATAGCTTCTTCTCTCTTTTTGGATCTCAATACAATGTTCTCCCCCTCTCTCGTGGAGATCTATTCGATGTAATCTTCTTTTTGCGGTGTGTTTGTTGAGACTGATGAATTGTGGGTTTATGATCCAACTTATCTATGAATAATATTTGAATCTTCTCTGAATTCTTTTATGTATGATTGAGTTATCTTTGCAAGTCTCTTTGAATTATCCGTTTGGTTTGGCAAACTAGATTGGTAGTTCTTGCAATGGGAGAAGTGCTTAGCTTTGGGTTCAATCTTGCAGTGTCCTTACTCAGTGACAGAAAGAGTTGCAAGGCACGTATTGTATTGTTGCCATCGAGGATAACAATATGGGGTATTTATCATATTGCGTGAATTTATTCCTCTACATCATGTCATCTTTCTTAAGGCGTTACTCTGTTTTTAACTTAATACTCTAGATGCATGCTGGATAGCGGTCGATGAGTGGAGTAATAGTAGTAGATGCAGGCAGGAGTCGGTCTACTTGTCACAGACGTGATGCCTATATACATGATCATACCTAGATAACCTCATAACTATGCTCAATTCTATCAAGTGCTCAACAGTAATTTGTTCACCCACCGTAGAATATCTATGCTCTTGAGAGAAGCCACTAGTGAAACATATGGCCCCCGGGTCTATTCTCATCATATCAATCTCCATTACTTTATTTTACTTGTTTTTCTTTTACTTTTCACTTTGCATCTTTATACCAAAAATACCAAAAATATTATCTCTATCAGATCTCACTCTCGTAAGTGACCGTGAAGGGATTGACAACCCCTAAGCGTTGGTTGCGAGTTGCTACCGTTTTGTGCAGGTACGAGGGACTTGCGCGTGACCTCCTACTGGATTGATACCTTGGTTCTCAAAAACCGAGGGGAATACTTACGCTACTGTGCTGCATCACCCCCTCCTCTTCGGGGAAAACCAACGCTAGCTCGAGACGTAGCAAGAAGGATTTCTAGCGTCGTTGCCGGGGAGGCCTATGCCAAGTCAAGTCAAGATTTACTCTCCCGTCAACGAGCCATTTCTGGCGCCGTTGCCGGGGAAGCCTACGCAAACGTCAACATACCAAGTACCCATCACAATCTCTATCTCTCGCATTACATCATTTGCCATTTGCCTCTCGTTTTCCTCTCCCCCACTTCACCCTTGTCGTTTTATTCGCCCTCTCTTTCCCTTTGCCTTTTGTTTGCTCATGTGTTAGTTTGCTTGCTTGTTCGTCACGATGGCCTTACCTAATTTTGGTGATCTTCACCTTAAAAGGCTAGAAGATATCGAAAACAATGTCAGGAAGTTTATGGTCTTGCAATTTGAGCATAATAATTTCTTTAGAAACGAGCTTAAGGAACAAAAGAGTTTTATGAGTTATATGAATAAAGAGCTCGATGATATGTCCAAAGAATTTGATGGTGTAAGAGCCCAAATTGCTCATCTTGAAAAAATGACCGCTGAAATTTCGGATATGCAAGCCACGTTAGTCAATAAGATGGCCGCTAAACCGAATAACTATGAGAATCAAGATGAAGATCTGAAAGTTATTGATGTGTCCCCTATTAAATCTTTGTTTTGCAATATGAATCTTGATGAATCTGATTATGATCTTCCCTTACCTAGAAGGCGTTCTAAGAATTCTTAGTTTTTAGATCCTGATGATGAAATTGATAAAAAAGGGATTGAAAGAAATAAAAATCTAGATATTGCTAAACCCACTATTTTGGATCTCAAGGAATTTAACTATGAAAATTGCTCTTTAATTGATTGTATTTCCTTGTTGCAATCCGTGTTAAATTCTCCTCATGCTTATAGTCGAAATAAGGCCTTTACCGAACACATTGTTGACGCCTTAATGCAATCTTATGAAGAAAAGCTTGAGTTGAAAGTTTGTATCCCTAGAAAACTCCATGATGAGTGGGAACCTACAATTAAGATTAAAATTAAAAATTATGAGTTTCATGCTTTGTGTGATTTGGGTGCTAGTGTCTCTACTATCCCCAAAGCTTTGTGTGATTTGCTAGATTTCCGTGACTTTGATGATTGCTCTCTAAACTTGCATCTTGCGGATTCCACTATTAAAAAGCCTATGGGAAGAATTAGTGATGTTCTTATTGTTGCAAATAGGAATTATGTGCCCGTAGATTTTATCGTTCTTGATATAGATTGCAATTCTTCATGTCCTATTATTCTTGGTAGACCTTTCCTTAGAACGATTGGTGCAATTATTGATATGAAGGAAGGGAATATTAAATTCCAATTTCCCTTAAAGAAGGGCATGGAACACTTTCCTAGAAAGAAAATAAAATTACCATATGAATCTATCATGAGAGCCACTTATGAATTGCCTACCAAAGATGGCAATACCTAGATCTATCCTTGCTTTTATGCCTAGCTAGGGGCGTTAAACGATAGCGCTTGTTGGGAGGCAACCCAATTTTATTTTGTGTTTTTTGTTTTTGGTTTTGTTTAGGAATAAATAATCCATCTAGATTCTGTTTAGATGTGGTTTTATCTTTTAATTAGTGTTTGTGCCAAGTTAAACCTATTAGATCTCCTTCGAAGATAGTTATTTGATCTTGCTGTAATTTCCAGAATCGTTGCACTCAGTGCCCAAATTGTCAAAAATCACCAGAACGTGATAAAATAGTGATTCCAATTGCTGCTGATCAATAAACAAATTACCAGGTCGTCTAATTTTGGTAGAATTTTTTGGGTTCCAGAAGTTTGCGTTAGTAACAGATTACTACAGACTGTTCTGTTTTTGACAGATTCTGTTTTGCGTGTGTTGTTTGCTTATTTTGATGAATCTATGGCTAGTAAAATAGTTTATAAACCATATAGAAGTTGGAATACAGTAGGTTTAACACCAATACAAATAAAGAACAAGTTCACTACAGTACCTTAAAGTATTCTTTTGTTTTCTTTCTCTAACGGAGCTCATGAGATTTCTATTGAGTTTTGTGTTGTGAAGTTTTCAAGTTTTGGGTGAATTCTTTTGATGGATTATGGAACAAGGAGTGGCAAGAGCCTAAGCTTGGGGATGCCCATGGAACCCCCAAGATAATCCAAGTACACCAAAAAGTCAAAGCTTGGGGATGCCCCGGAAGGCATCCCCTCTTTCGCCCACTTCCATCGGTAATTTACTTGGAGCTATATTTTTATTCACCACATGATATGTGTTTTGCTTGGAGCGTCTTGTATTATTTGTGCCTTTGCTTGTTAGTCTACCACAATCATCCTTGCTGTACACACCTTTTGAGAGAGCCATGTATGAATTGAAATTTGTTAGAATACTCTATGTGCTTCACTTATATCTTTTGAGCGTGATAATTTTTGCTCTAGTGCTTCACTTAGATCTTTTAGAGCACGGTGGTGGTTTGTTTTAAAGAAACTTGATCTCTCATGCTTCACTTAGATTATTTTGAGAGTCGTTAATAGCATGGTAATTTGCTTAATGTTAATATACTTGGTATTCAAGATATGTGAAACTTTCTTTTTAGTGGGTTGAATACTAAGATAAGTTTGATGCCTGATAATTGTTTTGAGATATGGAGGTGATAATATCATAGTCATGCTAGTTGAGTAGTTGTGAATTTGAGAAATACTTGTGTTGAAGTTAGCAAGTCCCGTAGCATGCACGTATGGTTAAAGTTGTGTAACAAATTTGAAGCATGAAGTGTACCTGGCTTGTGCGTCCTTATGAGTGGCGGTCGGGGACGAGCGATGGTCTTTTCCTACCAATCTATCCCCCTAGGAGCATGCGCGTAGTACTTGATTTTTGATGACTTCTAAATTTTTGCAATAAGTATATGAGTTCTTTTGACTAATGTTGAGTCCATGGATTATACGCACTTTTACCTTTCCGCCATTTGCTAGCCTCTTCGGTACCGTGCATTGCCCTTTCTCACATTGAGAGTTGGTGCAAACTTTGCCGGTGCATCCAAACCCCGTGATATGATATGCTCTTTCACACATAAACCTCCCTATATCTTCCTCAAAACAGCCACCATACCTACCTATCATGGCATTTCCACAGCCATTCCGAGATATATTGCCATGCAACTTCCACCATCATCATCATCATCATCATCATGACATGCTTTACTTTTGTCATATTGCCATTGCATGATCTTGTAGTTGACATCGTATTTGTGGCAAAGCCACCATGCATTATTCTTCATACATGTCACTCTTGATTCATTGCACCATCCCGGTACACCGCCGGAGGCATTCATATAGAGTCATATCTTGTTCTAGTATCGAGTTGTAATCATTATGTTGTAATCAATAGAAGTGTGATGATCATCATTATTAGAGCATTGCCCAATCTAAAAAAAGAGAAAGGCCAAAAAGAAAAAAAGAAATGCCCAAAAAAAGAGAAAATAAAAAGGGCAATGCTACTATCTCTTTTTCCACACTTGTGCTTCAAAGTAGCACCTTGTTCTTCATGTAGTGAGTCTCATATATTGTGCTTCAAAGTAGCACCATGATTTTCATATAGTGAGTCTCATAAGTTGTCTTGTTCATACTAGTGGGAATTTTTCATTATAGAACTTGGCCTGTATATTCCAACAATGGGCTTCCTCAAAATGCCCTAGGTCTTCATGAGCAAGCAAGTTGGATGCACACCCACTAGTTTTCTTTTGTTGAGCATTCTTAGCTCTAGTGCATCCGTTGCATGGCAATCCCTACTCCTTGCATTAACATCAATTGATGGGCATCTCCATAGCTCATTGATTAGCCTCGTTGATGTGCGACTTTCTCCTTTTTTTGTCTTCTCCACACAATCCCCATCACCATATTCTATACCACCCATAGTGCTATGTCCATGGCTCGCGCTCATGTATTGCGTGAAGGTTGATAAAGTTTGAGATTATTTGAGTATGAAACAATTGCTTGGCTTGTCATCGGGGGTATAGAAGTTGGGAACATCTTTGTGTGACGAAAATGAAGCATAGCCTAACTATATGATTTTGTAGGGATGAACTTCCTTTGGCCATGTTATTTTGAGATGACATAATTGTTTAATTAGTATGCTTGAAGTATTATCATTTTTATGTCAATATGAACTTTTGTCTTGAACCTTTCGGATCTGAATATTCATACCATGATTAAGAAGATTTACATTGAAATTATGCCAAAGTATCACTCCGCATCAAAAAATCTCTTTTTATCATTTACCTACTCGAGGACGAGCAGGAATTAAGCTTGGGGATGCCTGATACGTCTCCAACGTATCTATAATTTTTGATTGCTCCATGCTATTTTATCTACTGTTTTGGACTATATTGGGCTTTATTTTCCACTTTTATATTATTTTTGGGACTAACCTATTAACCGGAGGCCCAGCCCAGAATTGCTATTTTTTTTGCCTATTTTAGTATTTCGAGGAAACAGAATATCAAACGGAGTCCAGACGGAATGAAACCTTTGGGAACGTGATCTTCTCACCGAACGTGATCCAGGAGACTTGGACCCTACTCGAAGAAGTTTCCGGGGAGGTCATGAGGGTGGAGGGCGCGCCCCCCTGCCTCGTGGGCCCCTCGGAGCTCCACCGACGTGCTCCTTCCTCCTATATATACCTACGTACCCCCATTAGACCAAAGACGGAGCCAAAAACCTAATTCCACCGCCGCAACTTCCTGTATCCATGAGATCCCATCTTGGGGCCTGTTCCGGAGCTCCGCCGGAGAGGGCATCCATCACAGAGGGCTTCTACATCAACACCATAGCCCTTCCGATGAAGTGTGAGTAGTTTACTTCAGACCTTCGGGTCCATAGCTAGTAGCTAGATGGCTGCTTCTCTCTTTTTGGATCTCAATACAATGTTCACCCCCTCTCTCGTGGAGATCTATTCGGTGTAATCTTCTTTTTGCGGTGTGTTTGTTGAGACCGATGAGTTGTGGGTTTATGATACAACTTATCTATGAATAATATTTGAATCTTCTCTGAATTCTTTTATGTATGATTGAGTTATCTTTGCAAGTCTCTTTGAATTATCCGTTTGGTTTGGCCAACTAGATTGGTAGTTCTTGCAAGGGGAGAAGTGCTTAGCTTTGGGTTCAATCTTGTGGTGTCCTTACTCAGTGACAGAAAGAGTTGCAAGGCATGTATTGTATTGTTGCCATCGAGGATAACAAGATGGGGTATTTATCATATTGCATGAATTTATTCCTCTACATCATGTCATCTTGCTTAAGGCGTTACTCTGTTTTTAACTTAATACTCTAGATGCATGCTGGATAGAGGTCGATGAGTGGAGTAATAGTAGTAGATGCAGGCAGGAGTCGGTCTACTTGTCACGGACGTGATGCCTATATACATGATCATACCTAGATAACCTCATAACTATGCTCAATTCTATCAATTGCTCAACAGTAATTTGTTCACCCACCGTAGAATATCTATGCTCTTGAGATAAGCCACTAGTGAAACCTATGGCCCCCGGGTCTATTCTCATCATATCAATCTCCATTACTTTATTTTACTTGTTTTGCTTTTACTTTTCACTTTGCATCTTTATACCAAAAATACCAAAAATATTATCTCTATCAGATCTCACTCTCGTAAGTGACCTTGAAGGGATTGACAACCCCTAAGCGTTGGTTGCGAGTTGCTACCATTTTGTGCAAGTACGAGGGACTTGCGCGTGACCTCCTACTGGATTGATACCTTGGTTCTCAAAAACTGAGGGAAATACTTACGCTATTGTGCTACATCACCCCCTCCTCTTCGGGGAAAACCAACGCTAGCTCGAGACGTAGCAGGCATTGATCAGATTGGCCCATTCCTCAATAGTTGATTGGTATCTCGTTCCTTCAGACATCCAAACTATCCTGCCATCTAGATAGAAGTGTGCTGTGGAGTAGAATTTCATTATGAGCTCCTCATTCCACTTTGTGAGCTTCTGTCCAACAAAGTCTACAACTCCAGAAGCACTGAAGCTGTCATACACACCAGGATAGTGTGCCTCATTTTCCTTGATATACTTCCAGTCGACCCACCTCATTTCACATACTATAGGCTTCTTGTCCAACAAGATTGTCTCATAGAAATCCTGTTGTTCCATTGTGTGGAACCTATAATCAACGACAGTTCTTCTTCTTGTAGCATAAGGATCTGTCTCTCTCCATTTCCTCAACCCCGAGTCTCTCCTGATCTTCATGTTCTCAGCCACATGATGAGCATCATTGTGGTCTAGAATCTTGGGTTTGAGATTTCTCAGAACATGTCCTTCATCATCTTCATCAGCAGCAACTTCAGGCGTTGGGGCCTTGTTCTTCTCAGCAGCTGGTATACTCCTGGTATTCCTCTTAGGTGCACTCTTGGGCTTGGAGGCAGCTTTGGGTGCTTCTTTGGGCTTTGATGATGCAGCCCCTGACTTTATAGCATCACCCATCAGCTTCTGTGCCTTGGGTGCTGGTGTAGCAACCTCTTCTTCTTCTGCTTCTTCTTCAGAATCTCTCCTCATAGAGGGTTTGCCAAGAACTCTGGCAGTAGTGGTTCTGACTCTGTTTTTCTTCTTATCTTGGCCAATAGCTTCCTCTTCTGACTCAATGGTAAATTTCATGGTTTCTCCAGTGCCAACCTTCCTAGGTTTGGAAGTGGGAACTCTTCTTGCAGGTGCCTTCTTCTGCATACCTGGCTTTGTGGCTGCAGCTGAGCCATATTCCTTTTTCAGCACTTTCTTCTTTGATGTGGCTTCCTCTTCCTCTGCCACATAATCTTCATCCTCAGACTCTGAAGTTCTTTTCTTGCTTGCTCTAGTGGTGGCCTTTGGCAAATTGCTTGGGGTGCTTCTGCTACCCTCATCTGAGCTGCTAGAGGGACTAGTGCCCTCACTCATGTGAATCTGCTCCTCTGACTTGTTCTGGCTGTCACTTTGGTCAGACATGTTGCAAACACTAACTGCAGACCCTGTGAATAGATTGTAGATGAGATAGAGTGGATGAGCATCACAAAATACAGAGGTTTTTGCAAAAGAATGAGTCAAAAACTTAGTTTTAGTTTTCCACAGAAAGCATTACGGATCAACCGATTTACAAACTCGGTGATACCGAAGCAGCTGTTGGAACCTAAACTAGTGAACTCGGTCAAACCGAGTCACAGTTCGGTGGCACCGAGACTGCTAGGGTTTCACAAAGTCCTGAACTCGGTCACACCGATTTGCAATTCTCGGTCAGACCGAGAACCACATGTGCAATGGCCTTGGCCGAATCGCTGGAACTGAGTTCTGCAACCCGGTGGGTCCGAGATGGTTTCGGCAGAAACCTAACCCTAAATTTTCGATTCAACTCTAATCTACGGAGAGTTTTGACTGGATAGAAGCGTTTCAATCGTGGTAAGAATCATAATGAACACAATGTGCTAGGAATCGGACGGGGATAGCACTGTGATCAAGTCCATACCCTAGTTCGGCGATGAACTCGCTACGGCGGCAACGGCGGGAAGAATTCCGTTGACGGCAGCGGAGACCAGCGACAAGAGGCGGCTGGCGACGAGGAGGACGATCCGGAGACCCAGGAGGCAGAGCGAGCTATGCGCGGGCAAAGGGGTTTCGGAGAAATTTCCAAAATTTTGCCCGTGAGTATATATAGCCCGACCCTGTCGGTGTGACTGAGTGGAACAACTTAGTGGCACTACGATGCATAACTGTTGACAGTTACAACAACTCGGTGTGACCGAAAAGTTCAAATCGGTTGCACCGGGATGAAAACCTAGATCGACTTAGTGATCTCGGTATGACCGAAATGGAGGAATCGGTCAGACCGAAATACACAAAGAAGTTTTGGAAGTTTAAGTCTATGACGAATCGGGGATTCCGAGTGCTCCTCACACAGAGTGGTTCGAATCTGACTTGATCAAATTTTGTGATGTAGCATGAATAGAGTTTGAGACGAGAAAAGCATAGATAGCTAGAGAGGGTTCTTAGGCATTCTTGTCCATCCACTTGGCAAAAGAAAAGAAAACCAATCAATCAAAACAACAAGTGGATGTCCTCGAATGAGTAAAATATGCAATCAACATGCTCACACAATAAAATGGCAATAGAAATATGTAGCAAAGCATGCACAACCAATTCTAGCATCTATCAAGCAATTGGCGATGACTAGGTCATCTATATATGAGTATATTGACTTAGGAGTCAAATGAGAACATTTGATCATAGATCATACTCATCGTTTAAGCACAAGTGGGGTTACCACTTTTACATAAAGCATTGTTGTGTTCACACCATTAGAGTTGCTTTAGCTCAATTCTTAGAGTAAAGCTCCCCCTAGATGTGAGATCCCCCCAAGAGGGATGAACTAACCTTGGGTTTTGTCGACGATGACTTCATGTAGATGTTGAATATGTGGATGCTCAATGTTGATGTAGATCATTTGGAGATATCCATTGGAGTGAGTTGCACTTTCAATACCTGCATGGGTTAGTCCCACAAGGAACAAACAAGGAGATCCATAGACATAGAGTGATGCACACACGAGATGATGTCTATGAAAGCTTTTAGGTTACCTTGTCCCTTGTCTTACCAACAAGAGGGTTTGTGACTCCTTGAACTAGTGCAAGATGTGGAAGTTGATTGCACTTGTTCTTGCCAAGATGATAAGAGTGAAGTTTGTTGGTGGAGTCACCCTCAAGAACTCTCTAGTTCTTCTTCTTCGGGATCCACACCATCTTGATGGGAATCCTCGGAGTTGTAGTTGTACTTGATGAAGTGGAACTTGAAGTAGTCTTGGGAACCCACTTGATCAAGGCCTTAGGAGCTTCTTCAAATGCATCAATTACCTCTTGAAGCTTGTCCTTGCCTTTCTGCTTGTGGTCTTGTGGTGGAAGATCATCTTGAGCTTGTGTCCCTTTGAAAGAAGTAGGATCATACTTCTATTGTTGAGGAACAAACTTTGTCTTGGGGTATTGATCTTCTTCCCACTCAACTCCATTGGCATTGAACTTTCGTTCAAAACCAACACCTTGGTTCTTCCGGTGCCTTCCTTGCTTGCGTACAATTTCCTCGAATTGCTTACTTCCGGCAAGGCTCTTGTAAACACCTTTTTCTATAATTCCCTTCAATAAGCTATTTTCTTGCTCAAGTGTAACTTGGCTAAGAGAATCATTAGTGGAATCAAGAGAACTACTAGAAGCAACAATATTGGATTTAGCATGATTATTGTTACTACTAGAGGAAGAATCTTTCTTATTCTTGTTACTAGACTTGACTTGAGGCATGTAAGTGGATAAGAGTAAATTCTTGGCAATGTAAGAAGAACTTTTCTTACGAAGATCATCATTGATTGCTTTTAAGAACTCATGCTCTTTCTCAAGGTTGAGCTTTTCAAAGCGTAATTTCTCATGAGTCCTTAAAAGTTCTCGATGATCTCCTAAGATAGTTTCATGAGCTAACTTAAGAGTGTTTAGTTCTTTAGTTAGAGACTCAATCTTCTCCTTATCATTGTCATTCGTTTTATCTTGATTAGCATGATTAATTGACATTTCATCATAGTATTCATCACTAGAGTTGTCAACAAGTAAATCATCATCACCTAACAAGTCATCTTCATCACTATTGAAATCAACATACTCGGGGTGTGATACCTTTGGACCTTTAGCCATGAAGCATGTTCCAACTCCTTCATTTGGTGAGTCAAATATGTCATAGGAGTTGGTTGTCACAAGTGCTAGATCGGAAACACCTTCATCTTGAGTATATTCGGAGTCGGAGTGATAGCTTCTCTCGGAGTGGTTGTTGGAGTCGGAACCGGATACCCATTCACCAACATGAGCTTGATGTCTTCGTTTTGTGTAGCTCCTTGATGACTTGTCCTTTCTTTCTGAATCCTTGCTTCTCCGTGAGGGTCTTCGTTCATAACGATCATCTCTACTCCTTCTTTCTCTAGATGGTGATTCTTCTCTTCTACTTCTTCTCTTGGGAGAATCTTCTCTTCTCTTGTAGGGGGCCGTACACTCATTGGAATAGTGTCCGGGCCTTCCACAATTGTAGCAGTTTCGCTCTCGACTAGAAGATCTTTTGTCATTATAGGACCTTGACTTGGAATTTCTCTCTTTGCTTCTACTCTTGTAGAACTTGTTGAAGTTCTTCACCATTAAGCTCAATTCTTCATTGAAGGTTTGTTTCTCACTTGATGATGTGGGGGCTTCACATGAGGCTTTGTAAGCACCACTTGATTTGTTGTGAAGTTCCTCTTTATCCTTGAGTGACATCTCATGAGCAACAATTCTTCCGATGACTTCCGTTGGCTTGAGATCTTTGTAATTGGACATCATTTGGATCAATGTGCACACGGTATCATATTTTCCATCCAAGGCTCTTAGCATCTTCTTGATGATGAATCTATCGGTCATCTCTTCACTCCCTAAGCCGGTAATCTCATTTGTGATAAGAGCAAGCCTAGAGTACATTTCAGCGACACCTTCACCATCCTTCATTTTGAACTTGTCAAGTTTACTTTGGAGCACATCCAATTTGGATTCCTTGACGGAGTCAGTACCTTCACGCATATCAATCAAAGTATCCCAAATTTCCTTTGCATTCTCAAGACGGCTGATTTTGTTGAATTCTTCAGGGCACAATCCGCTGAAGAGGATATCACAAGCTTGAGCGTTGTATTGCAGCATCTTCAACTCTTCCGCGGTAGCTTCATGGTTCGGTTCTTTCCCATCAAAGAATTCACCTTGCAAGCCAATACACACAATAGCCCAAACGGCGGGGTTATGTCCAAGAATATGCATTTTCATCTTATGCTTCCAACTAGCAAAATTAGTACCATCAAAGTAAGGACCTCTACGGTGATAATTTCCCTCGCTAGATGCCATACTCTCCTAGGTTGTGAAACCAAGGCTATGACCACCAAAAGCTATGGAAACAAAGCAAATGGAGACCAAAGCTCTGATACCACTTGTAGGATCGAAAGTATGTCTAGAGGGGGGTGATTAGACTACTTGACCAAATAAAAATATAGCCTTTTCCCAATTTTAGTTCTTGGCAGATTTTACCTATCTTAGCACAAGTCAAGCAATCTCCACACAATTCAAGCAAGCATGCAAAAGAGTATATGAGCAGCGGAAAGTAAAGCATGCAACTTGCAAGAATGTAAAGGGAAGGGTTTGGAGGATTCAAACGCAATTGGAGACACGGATGTTTTTGTCATGGTTCCGATAGGTGGTGCTATCGTACATCCACGTTGATGGAGACTTCAACCCACAGAGGGTAACGGTTGTGCGAGTCCACGGAGGGCTCCACCCACGAAGGGTCCACGAAGAAGCAACCTTGTCTATTCCATCACGGCCGTCGCCCACGAAGGACTTGCCTCACTAGCGGTAGATCTTCATGAAGTAGGCGATCTCCTTGCCCTTACAAACTCCTTGGTTCAACTCCACAATCTTGTCGGAGGCTCACAAGTGACACCTAGCCAATCTAGGAGACACTACTCTCCAAGAAGTAATAAATGGTGTGTTGATGATGAACTCCTTGCTCTTGTGCTTCAAATGATAGTCTCCCCAACACTCAACTCTCTCTCACAGGATTTGGATTTGGTGGAAAGAAGATTTGAGTGGAAAGCAACTTGGGAAGGCTAGAGATCAAGATTCATATGGTTGGAATGGAATATCTTGACCTCAACACAAGTGTAGGTGGTTCTCTCTCAGAAAATGTGTATTGGAAGTGTAGGTATGTTCTGATGGCTCTCTCAACGAATGAAGAGTGGGTGGAGGGGTATATATAGCCTCCACATAAAATCTAACCGTGACACACAATTTGCCAAACTCGGTGGGACCGAATGGTTAAGCTCGGTCGGACCGATTCAGCAAACCTAGTGACCGTTAGGATTTTCGGTGGGACTGAGATGCAATTCGGTAGGACCGATATGGTTAGGGTTAGGGCATAACGTAATCTCGGTGTGACCGATTACACAAACTCGGTGGGACCGATTTTGGTAATAAGCTAACCAGAGAGTTGGTCAGGTAAACTCGGTGGGACCGATTCGCTCATATCGGTGAGACCGAAATGTTACAAAAGGGAAACAGAGAGTTTACATTGCAATCTCGGTGGGACCGATCGCTCACTTCGGTTAGACCGAAATGTTACAAAGGGAAACAGAGAGATTACAATCCCATCTCGGTGAGACCGAGATCCCTATCGGTGAAACCGATTTGCCTAGGGTTTGTGGCAGTGGCTATGACATTTGAAACTCGGTGGCGCCGGATAGAAAGAATCGGTGGGGCCGAGTTTGACTTTTGGTTTAGGTCATATGTGGATGTGGGAAGGTAGTTGAGGGTTTTTGGAGCATATCACTAAGCACATGAAGCAAGAGGCTCATTAAGCAACACCTCATCCCTCCTTGATAGTATTGGCTTTTCCTATGGACTCAATGTGATCTTGGATCACTAAAATATAAAATGTAGAGTCTTGAGCTTGAAGCTTGAGCCAAACTTTTTGTCCTTAGAATTTTGAGGGATCCACTTTCCTCATCCATGCCATGCCATTCATTGAGCTTTTCCTGAAATATTAATCTTGGAATAATGTTAGCCAATGAGCTATATGTTGTTAGGAATTACCAAAACCACCCAGGGATAGTTGCACTTTCAGTATTCATTTTTTTGTGCGTAATAAGGAGGCACTTTCAGTGGGTTCGAGCTGACTGCGGGGGGGACGTTTTTTTTCACAAAATACGGTGGCCTGTCCTATGGGTCCCAGCAGTTAGGGGGAAATGTTTTTTTCATGAAATACTGGTGGCCCGTCCGGTGGGTCCCTGCTGTCAGGTGGAGGAATAATTATTTTCCGCGTAATAAGGAGGCACTTCCTTGCGGCTGCCGTGGACCCAGCTATCAGCCTCTCCCCGTACAGTACTCTTCCGATGGAAGTCGGTGGTTGACCACATTGACCACGCCGCGCCGAGAGCACCACGGCGGTGGACGACGGTGAGGCCTAGGAAGGGGACGACGTGGTAGTGGAAGCCCGCGCGGAGAGGAGTACGAGGGTTCACCGGTTCGGCTGCGGTGTGAGCCTGCCGTCACTGCAGAATAACAGGGGGTGTGGGTGAGTAGAGGGATGCCCTGGCCAGCGGTGGGAGTAGTAGGGGGCGCTGAGGCCTGCGCGGCAGCACAACCATCCACAGGAGGCGGGAGTAGGCGGTCCCGCCGGCGCTGCTTTGGCGGCTGGAGCAAGAAGATCAGAGATTGAAGAAACACGACAGCCATTGGATTGACATCCAACGGTTATGTCTGCTAGAATTGTTTGTTGACGTATATAATAACTAAAAAAATCTTGCATACGCGTCAACTAAACAGGCCCACAAGTCAGATCACTCCCTCTTTTTTTTAATAATTTCTATATAGCTCATGGCAACTTCTTATGCAATTTATTGCAGTCGTTTTTTGGTTGGCCAGGGCCAATTTCGCATATTTCTATGGGTTCCAAACTAATTTTAATACCGAAATGTCGAGCCAGATTTAAAGTACTTTTAATATATATTTAAATTAGGTTAATGCCCAGTGAAATAGGAATCTGAAAATGTGAAAAAATTCAGAAATAATAAAGTAATTGCCAATTTGTCATCTGTTTTTATATTTACAACCCATTTCATATTACTTTCAAGATTTGTAGGCGTCTTGAAAGAGTTGCAGCCCATTAGGGCATAGAAAAATAAGTAGGCCTGGATTGGGTATTCTTTAGAAAAAATAAAGTGGGCTCATTTTCACAAAGAAAAAATAGTTGGGTTGGTCACATGGTGAACATAAAATATAAGCCTGGGCTAGACGGGCCTCAGCCCAGTTCAAACCCTGCTTCGTCTCAACAATACCAAACAAAAAAAAATACTGCTCGAGTAGCTACGTCCCAGGTGTCAGCCGATCTTGTGCTGTTCTCTTGTCTATTGACTATATACGCTCACAATGTCGTGGGTCCCAGATGTCAGGAAAACACTAGGAGGAAGCATTTTATTTTTCCATACGCTGACGTGGTGGGACCCTAGTGTCATCCTCTCCACGTACTTCTGTCGATTCTTGTTGTTTGTTGACCATGTTGACAACTCGAGAGGGCGGCGCCGCGGCGAGCGCACCAAAGCGCGCGAAGGACGTCGGTGTTAACGATTTAGGAGACAGTGGGGCGGCGATGCGTGCGCTGAGGTGCAGCCAGCCGTGGGAGGCGGAAGCAGGCGGCCCCGCCGTCGCTGGTTTGGTTTTGGCGGCTGGAGGAAGACAGGACTGAAGAAACACGACAGACTATAAAAGCAGCAGGAGTACTTAACAACCTTAACTGAAACCAGCAGGGGCACTTAACAACCAAAGCTGAAAGCAGTATGAGTACTTATACAGGTTCAACCGTACAAAGCACGCCTCGAACATTGCTACTTTGCCTACAGTTAACCAGGGTGAGGCCGCTAAGCCGCAGGACAAGGCCCAGGCGCCACCCCGCGCATCCACAACCTTCTAAAAGCGGCTTCATCTCGCAACGTGGTCAATAAATAGGATATTCGCTTTAGAGCCATGGAAAAGCATGAACATAATCTTCTGTCCTATTCTCCAAGATGGACGGGCCTTCATTATTTGAGACCACCCATGAATAAGTATCTTTTCACCTCCAAGGGGAATTGAGTAGGTCGACATAAACATCATGTTGTGACCAAGTGCAAGTGTGACCCGACCATGGTCAGGCATCTGTATAGGAACAATAGAACTCGGCAGTTCCTGTTTCAAGAAGATCACAGCTGTAAAACTATGTATAAGCAATAGTTTATGAACAACATATATAACAGAAAATATCTCATACCATAAGTTTCTCGACACAGTTGGACCTGTTCAACGAGTGCAGCAGTGGCACACATATCCCACGTGGCCTTCCACCATTGAAACGCCCCACAAGGACCTCAAGACGATCAATAAAGTGTAGGAACTTGTGGATGTCGATCCAGTCAACTTTAGTGCCATTAGTAACAGTCGAGTTATTACAGAGTAACAAACGAGCAGACTGCTTAACTCTGAAAAAACCTACACGTGCCACCAATTATAAGAAAATATTAGTTAGAAGTAGCATCTTCGTGAGAGATTCGTTGCTACTTCTAAAGTTAAATTGTGATTAGTTAGACAAAATAGGTGGATCAAGAAGTAATCGAGGCAACAAGAAAGAACCAGATACAAAACTAACATGGACGAACAATTGGAACGACGTCGGGGTGGAAGATCGCAGTGAAGATGAGACCAGGTTCTGCTATTTCCATCAACATTCGTGCGCCAACTTTCAGTCAGTAACACTTGAGAAGGTTTATCCAAGTTCGGCCATAAAAAAGCAGCGATCTTCTTGGTTCATGAACCCAACTCGGAACTTATATCCATGGCTTGTCTTCACTATGACCATTAAACTAGTGTATTCAGTTATGGCAAGGCCGAGCATCTTGAGTACATGTGTTCTGGCAGAGCAAATAATACACTGCAGGAAAAATAATATGAGAACACAGCATGTTCAAAAAAACCCC
Organism: Triticum dicoccoides; assembly: GCF_002162155.2. Classification (NCBI taxonomy): domain Eukaryota; kingdom Viridiplantae; phylum Streptophyta; class Magnoliopsida; order Poales; family Poaceae; genus Triticum; species Triticum dicoccoides. The sequence continues at coordinate 455,077,577 of NC_041390.1, forward strand.
ACCCTCCCGGATAGAAAAGAGGATTCTAGGAACATAATGTGCGCGTTTCAAAATGCTGTGTTAGGATGAGAAGGAACAAGTGTGGCGTCTCACCGAGGGCGCAGAAACCTGTAGGGTACTCGCACTTTGGGCACTGCAAATGAAACAACTAGATTCAGTAGGAAGAAAAATGCATCAACGGCGGCGGATGCCATCCTAGGATTACCTGCGACCAAGGAACTTGGGTTTATCGGTGATGGATGAAGAATTCGTACCTGGTTCTCCATGAGAAAACCCTATGCAATCACCGAGAGGGGGTTTTCTCTGAACAAGCAGACGAGGGAGAAGGGGATTCAGGCCCAGTGAAATATTGCCGCTTCGTCCGTCCAGCTTACTGCTAAAGCTGGAAAGGGGGGTTGTGATTTGACGGCTCATTGGGCATTACTGCGGTGCTACGACCGGGGTGTGTCTACCGTGAAGTTGTGCACTCTAATTTGTGCATATGGCATGTGGACCCCATTGCCGGTAGCCCCACATATCAGCGAAAGGAAGTAGAAAGACCGGAGTAACTAGTTACACATAAATATATTTTTTGACAGAGAGATACTCCCTTTGTAAAGAAATATACAAATCTTTTATATCACATGCTCACCTTGCCAAGAAATATACTCCCTCTGCAACGCACAGGCAGTATGGGGGTTCGACTTTTTTTATGGGGGTTGAGCTGAGAATATAATACTCAGATTTTTTTTGAGAAAAAATATAATACTCAGATAGACTCACGGTTCTAGACTTTGGGCCGCAGGCCGACCCTGCATGTTTGGGGGCCCATGTGTTCTACCTCAGCGCTTTTCATATTGCAAGCAATCGGTACGGCGCTGGTTTTAGTTGCTGTCGCAAGGCGAATACACAAAATTGAATAAAGCACGACAGCTGTTGGAATGAAATCGAACGACAGTTCCTAACCAGCAGTCAGAGTTGCAATTCTATCAACGATATACCATGTGATAAATAATACTATCGTACTACTTATACACACATGACACTTGTTTCACCATGCCAGATTATTACATCAAAATCTCTCGGAGGATAGATCAGTTCGGCAGTTGCGTGCTACTACTGAAGAATTTCAAAGTTGATTTGGACCAGCTCTCCTTGCCGAGAAAGTTCGATTTTGACATCATCCCCTACCGCAAAATATGATTTAGATTTGAACCTTGACCATCCTTTAGCATCAATCATCATGCGACCATCCTTTGTACTTACAGTATATTGAGCAGGTTCATTCACACCAAGGCTGCGCATGGTAAGAGAAACTTGGCCGTGGTCGCCCAGATTGTTGAACGACTCCCTCGTTGCTCTAGAAATTCTCTGTTTGCAAACAAGAAGACATACCCAAATAGTTAGATCAACACAGTGAATCATGTGAAACAACATGGAAAGAAAAAATAACGAAGCACTTGGGCGGCCAATGCTTACCAAGAAGGTGGACATGTCGGTTTTTGTAAGGACTTTGGTATATGAAGTGCGAACTACAGCACAGTCTGTTGTCGGTGCAACTGCATGGGCCAGAGCAGATGCAAGTGCAAGTGTTGGTGCAGGTGCCGAAGCTGCTGCTGCTGCCGGAGATGGTGCTCCTTGTAGAGCTGGTGCCGGTGTCGGAGCAGGTGCCGGTGTCGATGCCCGATCCTCCGGTAGATCAGACTGATCCGCTGACGCGGTCGGTGCCCAATCCTCAGCTGGATCAGACTGAGCTGCTGCTGCTGTCAGTGCTAGAGCAACTGTCGGTGCTCGATCTGTGCGAGACAACGGCGATCGTGTCTCGTCTGCTATGATCAGCTTTCTAACTTGACTAGGATCCGTGACCGTGATCCAGTCTTTTTATTCATTTCTTTTAAATGCGAGAAGGACTAATTGTGGCATTTTTATTAAACCAAACTGCAGTTCATCATAGGGATTCAGCTTGTACTCAGACAACAGACTGATCCAATTTTTTCCAGTAATATAAGTGATGGACGGTGCCTTCGTTACTGACACAACATAAGAAGTGAAACCTGCAAAAATAGCCATCGTAGAGCAAACCAAACGGTTTATTCTGTGATGAATGTTACATGGCAAAACGTGCATCATAAAATTGCAGGAAAAGAAAGAAAACATGACATTAAATCAGTAAGATTTAGACAGTAAATCAATAAGATTTACTTGATGTGACACGAGTGAATCCTTACCAGGAAATCACTATGTTGAAGTACTAAACAGAAGATTGATCGTCCAACTATGTGTGGCATGCAGGGGCCCCACCTACTCCCACAAGCAGGACAGTCCAAAGGTCGTGACAAATCGTATGGACCGAACATCCATGGGACTGGAAATCCTGGTGGGTGCGATAAACCCTGCAATGCATACCGATATTGGAGTGTAACCATAATTGATAGACCGTCCTCACAAAAAATATGATATGGATACTTCAAAATATACAGACTGAATTGAGTGGACATACATTAACATAGACTGTTCTCAGGACTGACCACACACCAAAAGCAGCAGTACTAATAAACAATACAGGGTTCACAAACACAAATCAAGTACTGAACAATAGTACTTACTACAGACAAGCAAAGTTGCACTAACTAAACTCTGCAGACTATTTCTTGCCACCGACCTACAGGATGAACCCCGGATAACTGACTAGGCCATGGACTTCGTGTGAGATGTCTACATGCACCATCACCATCTTGTCAACCTTGGAGAACCTAACAGAGTGGTCTTTCCACTCATAAGCATGATGATGAAGACATGCCGCATCAGATTTGTTGGGAAGCTTTACAAGAACCACACCCTTCGTAATTGAAGGCACAACCAGGAAATTGTTGTGGTCAAGTACAGCCTCGAGAACACGCCTGACAACAATGCTACAGAAAAACACTAGTTCAGGACATGTGGCGACAAGGACACAACAGCTGGATAGTTCAACAGTAGAACTCATCATCAGGTCTTCCAGTTCACACGGCGTGACTTTGAGAACTTCATCTCCACCGCGGACCTGGTTCTAATTCAAACAGAAACCATATTTTATTACTACCTCCGTTCAGAAATATAAGATGATTTTCGATATTATACTCCATATATGACTACATATACGCACAGAAATGAGTGAACAAAGACAATAGAACATGTCTTCAAAGGCATGAGAGCAGAGGGATTAGATGCAATATCCATAGCACAAGTTACTGAGGCAAATATACCCTCTTAAAAGGTAGCATTGATGTTACTTCATCATGTGATATGGCACAAATATTACTTCGTAAGTTTTTTCTTCAATTTGAGACAAGCTGCTTATGACAAGTTGCACAAATGAAGAGCCAAGGTATTTTGGAACAAAGACCTATCAGGTTAAGGCGAACGCTTTCACTATTCAAACCGTGGGCATTTACGTGCCGCCACGAGTCCCCGCTTCTCATCGGCAGGTGCCGTCCGAGCAAGCATGTGAGTTGACAGGAGGTGTGCGAGCAGACCGCTGCGCCGGCTGTCAAGGAGGCGTGCGAGCAGACCGCTATGCAGGCTCACCGGGAGGCGAGCCCTTTGACTAGGCTCCGCCGCCCACTGTCGTCCCAACTGCTCCCACTTTTAATGTCGCCAGTGCCACAGTTTAAAATCAACCCCGCTCTACCCGGTATCGCTACAATCCTCTCTCTTCCTCTCCGATTCTCCTGTCGTCTACCTCCAACTAGCCTGACCTAAATGTACGCCATGCCGCATCACGATGGTCTGCCCTTAGTGTTCCAGTTTCCTGAGGAAGACACCCAGTCGGAGTCTCAAGAACATAAGGCGCTTTGGGACGAGCTTGAACTGGCCTTGCGGGAAGACGCTGCGCCTGTCCCCGCTCCCGTTCAGGCTCCCATCACCCCGACTGCGCCAGCGCCCATCCCCGTGGCATTGATGGGCTGGGAGCCGCACATTGTCGCCGAGCTTGATCCCACGGGGTTCCACGAGGTCCCCGCCGACTTTCACGCGCTTGTGCACCTGCCAGCGCATGCGTTTGCGCGTGCACTGACGCGCATGCCCGTGCCGGTGCCCGTGCACCTGCCAGCGCATGCGCCTGCGCGTGCACTGACATGCGCGCCCGTGCCGGTGCCCGTGCACACGAATGTCTCCGCCGCGCCGTTGACAGTGCCCGTCCCCGCGCGGGTGCTAGTGCCCCCCTCAGCGGCATGGATGGCTGCCGTCGACCGCTTCCTTGCACCAACGCCAGTCGCCTCCTCCCACCAGTTGACTCACTCCGAAGTCCAGAACATTTTGGCCTTCCTTGAAGCTAGGCCAACGTCCAGGAGTACGCCAACAACGGCGCAAGACGCCACCGTCGCCGTCGGTCAGTGGCCCGACGACACACAAAGCATGGCAGAGGAGCCGCTTCCCACCGCGAGTCGCCATCGCCGCGTAATCTAAATTTGCCATGAAAAACATTCGTATTGCCATGCTTAAAATCCGAATGTTTATCATTTCCGTTTATTTTATATCGATCGTCGTATAATTTAAAGTCGGAGTCAGACTGAACAAAATGTATGGTTTGATCGATTGAATGTTCTGCTAGAGCCGTATCAAATTAAATATAAAACGTCATCAAGCCACATGTATTCCTTGTCATCCAACGACCTAGACTGCTTCAATGTCGAGTGCTCAACATGTTTAGCGTGCAGTTAATTTCATGCCAAAAATAGTGCTAATCACATGACAACACGCAAATAATATCCTAGTAGTTATTATCCGCATGCACTTAATATACTTCCAAATTAACGTGTATTGCACGTACACACTGACTAGTCCTGCTAGTACGTGAAACTGGTGCCATGACTTGTGAACGCGTCCAGATATGGTCAACGGCAACGTCGCCCGCGAGTTCTTCCTGTTTGCCCGTGCGTCTAAACGCAGAAGGGGAGGAGAGGGAGAGAGAGAGAGAGAGAGAGCACACATGGAACCCACCAGTAAGTGAAGGCGAATAGTACTAAAAATAATATTACATGTTATCCATTAATTAGGCTATGGTAATATAAAAACATTATGTGAACAAAGGGGGTACAACAAACATTGCTATTCTACGTATGTTGCCTATTGACGTGCGGCTTGAAGGCCCGGTCGCATGTTCGATCCTCGTCCTTTATTTTTTAATTTGTATATGGGTCCAAATTTGTTTCATGGCATGTGGGCCCCTCGGTGTGTAGTTTGTAGCACTTTAATTTGTGGGTCAAAATTTGTTCCATTCCAAGTGGACTATCGGTGTGTAGTTTTGTAGCTTATTTATAATAATTAAAGAGAACAACATAGTTTTTTCAATAATACCATGGTGCGACGTTGAAGGCGACAAAGGACGTGCGAGAGAGCGATGACCGAGCTAGAGGGAAATCAAGTAGGGGAGTTGCGTGGGTTGCAACGGTGTTTGGAGTAGTTGTGGGCCGAATGCTATGAAAATATAATCTAAACCGACCGAAATAAATTCCTACACAAATTAATCCAAGGTTGGAGTGCCCCTCGCAATGTAAATAGCTCCGGCTTTGCGAGGGATGGAGAGGTAGTAGCTTCAATGCGTGGAAGATACAATGTGAGAAAGCGAGGTCAATCCAGAGACATATAGATAGAGAAACAAAGTGAGTGTGGTCCGACATTCATTGAACAAATATATATGCTCTAGAGAGATATTATCCGATTGAGCTTTTTGGCAAGGGTGAGGGCTGTAAGATAGAGCTTGAGAGATGATCCAGTCATAGACGTGTAGATATATTTTGTGCGTGGGAGGAAGCAAGGTCAGCCGATCACATAGGGTCGCTGTGCGATCGAAAGAGTGAGATGGGTTGGAGAGAGTAACCTAGATAGACGATGTGCGTGAGAGATTATACAATGTGAATAGGTCGAATTGGGCTCAAACATGGTGATATATAAATTTTTTCTGAGAAAGAGCGAGGTCAATCGAGACATACAGAGAGAGAGAGAGAGAGAGAGAGAGATTGAGTGAGCGTGGCCCACCATGAGGTCGAAAGAGTGGCGGCGGCTTGGATGGACTGGCCTAGATAGACAATCTGCGTGAGAGAGTATAGAGTGTGTCGATCGAGGCCCGAACAGGGAGATATATCATTTGTGTGGGAAAGAAAACGAGTTTAAATGAGACTCAGATAAAGAGATCAAGATTGAGCGAGTGTGTCCCGCCGTGCGGAAGAAAGAGTGAGACAGTCTCGAGGGAGTGACCTAGATATACAACGTGCGTGCGTGCGCATGAGAGGTTGGGGGGCTAGATAGGTAATGCATGTATTTAGCGCGAGAGGGTGAGAGGGAGAGGGGGAGAGAGAGAAAGCTCGGCATGGGGTGCAATGGCGGGTGTGTGAGGTAAATACATTTGGTAACAGAGTGGAAAAAGGGGTTGTGTTGTTGAGAGACTTAGAGATTGAAACATGGAGAGAAAGAATGAATGTGTGTTGGAAACCAATAGCTTCCTAAGGTGGTTAGGAGAGGAAGATTGACCGATACAGGAAGTATGTAGCGTTTGTGCGGGGGGGGGGGGCTAAAAACAACATTTGAATGTACATAGTACGAGACTTAATATCGATGTTTCAATTCGGTGTACATTGTAAGATTTGAACCGAGGACCAGGCATACGGGTAATTATTTCGAACTCGTGCCATACTAAGTTTCGAAAAGTTGACATTGACTCAGTTTGTTGTGCTATTTTGTAGGTCATATGTTTGAATCCATCCAAAAGTTTTCTCACTACCATGGTGTTCATCATATACATATGAATTTGTATTAAAAAAAGTAGCGTGGATACAGTGAAATGCGAAATCCACGTTAGAATTGGAGATCGCTACGTGACACACACTCTAATTCAAATAACTAACTACGTGACACACACTCTAATTCAAAAAACTAATTTTGTGACACACACTCTAATCCACGTTAGCGTGGGTATCGTTTCGATTTTTTCAAATAACTCCTCATTAATTAATTTATAGTACTCCCTCTGTTCACTTTTATAAGACCTTGAAGACATTTCAGACAATGTGCAAAACAGTTCATTTTAAGTTGTCTGAAACGACTTACAAAACTGAACGAATGGAGTATCTCGTTTTGAATGACTAATTATTGCAAGGAAAACACGGGCATGGTAATACATACAGATTCGTTTGCAAATGAAAGAAGATTCGTTTGCATTCTCAAATGTAGGCGCACCAGGCAGACCAGGGTCGTGTCGAGGTGGACGCTGCTTCGGTGCCTTAAAGGCAACTGCCTTTGGGTCACTGACATGTGGGCCAGCCACCTATTGGGCCCACATGTCA
>NC_041390.1:455085160-455139164 GCF_002162155.2 Triticum dicoccoides
CGCGCTTCCACGTTTCGGATTGAAATATCTGGCGGCCCCAATTCCAACCCTGCAAAATCTATCTTCTCCACCGTCCCTTGCCGCGCCCAGATTGCTCAAATCCCTAATTCGCCGCCAACCCTCGAATCGCCCCTAGTCTTGTCTCTTTCCCCACCGTTCCCCACCTCTGTGCCGGACGACGACGACGGAGACGACGGTCGCGCTTCACCACCGCACCGGAGCTACCTCATCTACGCCCTCATCCACCGCACCGGGTGGTCCACCGACAACGTCGGCCGCCGCAACCGACGTGCCTCACAGACACCGAGTTCCACCGCATCAGGTGCGCTTCACCAATGTCGTCTCCCAGCTCACCGGGGCTACTTCACCGAGCACATCGTCACATCTCCGCCCCCCGAGGCCGTTGGGGCTTCACCAACGGTCTCGTCCACCGCATCGTAGCACTCCGTTGCCACTCAAGATCTGCATCCGTGCACGGCCAGCCAACTCCAGCGCATCACCCTCAATGGCTCTGAAGTGACCCGCACTCTAGCTAGGCAAGCATGCCCAAACGCCGGCCCGAACTAGGTATCCACACATCACTCCCTTGTCCACTCTTCCGATGATGTTTGGATATCCTTTCACTGCTCTCTTAGCTTACACGCCTATGCAACTCTGACTTTAACTCTTATTTCTTCTGGAGATATCATCTGAAGCAAGCAAATCCATATTTTAGCGAAGCATGACGGTGCTACGGGATCTGGTACACATCCTGCACACCCGTATAACCTTGTAAGTATCTGTCCTCCGGTACAACATCAAGGTCGATTTCTCTTATTTGATCAACCATTCGCCATGTCAAAAATGCAGAGGGGGATGCAAGGAGCACAAAGCTTGCACATCCAAGCAAGTGGTAACATGGACTTGTACATGGAACATCCCAAGCGCAAGTAGAGCTGCAGTGAGCCTGTACAACGAGCTAGCGTAAGTCCCTGCATTTCATTTAATTCGTACCGGCATTCATGTATGATTTGTGTGCAGTGGCTGATCCACGAATTCAAGTTACGAGGGGCGAACATTTAACTTAAAAATATGAAGGCACTTGCACTCCGAAAATCAACATACCTTGAGAAATGCGAAGCTACATGCACTTTGAAAACCAGCTAATGATCCAAAGTAGTTCAGATTATAAACACTAAATGATGCAAGCACCAAAAAACACAAAATGCAACATGGTGTACAAGGACTACAAACATGGTCTGTACCTGCTTGAATTATTCATTCTCTGGCTGAAAATATCGAAGTGTAATTGCATGTATAACCAGTGCGCAAACTGCATATCAATATATCTATCCTGCAGAAGTATGCCAATAGTTTCAAACAACAGACTAGAAAAGTATTTATGCTATGTTGTCATGATACGGGGACTTTCTGGTAGATGGCCTCGATGTTTCCTCAAGCTATGAAAATGCACTATAATTTGCTTGTCATCAATGCCTGCAAATCTCTGTCTCTCTCAACATAGTAGATCATCATTAGACACTAAATCCTGCAATGAGCTTGCAAAATGCTTGCATTAGATCCCTCATTAGACACTATATGTTCATCACCAGGAGCATGTAAAATGTTTGCATCAAATCCTTCATTAGTAGTCTGTTCATTAGACACTTCAGGCTCAAGAACAACATCAGCTTGTATGTTTGCACCGGAAACTTGATTAGATACATCAGATTCACTCAGTTCAGTATTGATTGGGGGAGTTATAGAATAAGTAGAAATTGGTTTCATTTTCTCATAGATTCCCTACATACAAGCAGTTTTACAACACCGTCAGGTCTAACTATTGGCCAGAAATTGAAGAGTTGAATTAGATATAATCAGGGATGTGATGTACCTGCTCGTTGTGCATGCTACTCTTGCAAGCTGCAACTGTCCGTTTGCGCAAGCTCGATGCCATGCCCGTGATGCCGCCGCTGCCTCCCACGCAGGCTACACCCAGGGTTGGATCTTCATCTTCTTGTCCTTCCCTTCGCTTGAAGCCCGATGACCGCCCTCCAACAAGGGCGCGAGGAAGTGCTGTGTCGGTCTGTCCAGCGGTGGCTAGGTTAGGAGCGAACCAGACTGGAGGCTGGAGCGAATGAATTGGGATTTTTCCTGCTGTCGATCGATATGGGAGGCGCTCGTTTGGGCCGTGAGCCTGCTATAGGGCCTGACTTGCACTTATGTTATTGGCCCATCCAAATTGAAACATTTTTCTTCATTTTTTACATTGCCTGCTCGTGCGTTGGGACGAACAAAACTAGCGTGGGCCAACCTGGACGACTGAAACTAGGTGCACACTTTCTAACCACCTGAGGCGGCCACCCATACCAGCCCCTATGGTGGCGTCGCCCCTTTTTGCGTGTATGATTGGATAGTGAAAAATATTCCAGTGGCGCTTTTGATTTACCCACAGAATGGTTGAATTGCTTGTTTCTATGAACTGAGTTCGCCAATAATGTGAAGGATGTCAGTCTTTTCATCCTATTGTAGATTGCTTAGATCTTGATATGCCAAAGGTAATCGCATGAAATATACAGTAAAAGCCGGTGTGATGTGTTTGGCTACAACTAGTCTGACTACACGTCCTCATATAACATATCAAGGACGCACCATCTTACCAGATTAACCATTCGACTTACCCATGCAGTGTGGGAAGAAATAAGTATTGGGACTGCATATCCAAGCAATTGATGCCATGGAATCCTTCGTACAACCTTGTAAGCAAAAAAGAAGTTGTAGTGTGCCTGTACAAAGAACTAGCGTAAGTTCAGTTACCTGCTTCTCGGAATTTTAGTTAGCCACTTATTGCGAAATTGTTCAATTACGTTGCTTGGCTTAATTTAATTTTCTACTGATTACATAATGGCACAGCCTGTTAATCATATTGTAGACTGTGCCTATCTATGTGTTTGATACTTACTGTTAAGAATTACCTGTTTGCCTTAATTTAAATATCTACTTGTTTGTTTAACTGCTTTTCTGGTGCAACAGCGGGTTACAATGATGTTAATAACTAATTTTCAGCATCCAATTGAAACTCTTTAATTCCTTGTTTGTTTAACTGGTTTGCTGTTATAACTCCCAGTTGAGCTGTTTTGCTAACTTCAACTTTTCTGTATCCAATCGGAACTTCAATGGCAAAACAGGTTAGCCCAAGATCAAAGAGCGAGGTCCCCATGGACGTTGCATCATCCCACAGTAGTGGCACCGGCCCAATCGTGCATTATGAATTGCCAACTACTGATGCTCTAGAGGCTAAACTAGTGGTAGAAAGAGATTCTGCTTCTGCACTTAGAGATGAAGTTGACATGTTGAGGAAGCAAACAACACAATCACAAGCAGTACTCAAGACAACCATTAAACATTTGGTGGATTTCAAAATGAAGCAAGCTGAGACTGACCAGATTGTTAAGGTCCTGAAGGAAAAAAGGAAATTAAATTCCTACTTGGTAAATCATAGGTGAAATGTTCTTTCCATACTTGAATAACCTTTGTGTTGTCTGTTCATGTAATCAATCAAACCATTTGTTTTAGAGATCATGTAATAATTGTTTTTTTTTGTTTTTTGGGTTGTAATTTTATTTGAGCACAAGTCTGTATTAATTGATAAGGCTCGGAGACATTTCATTTGGATTGCTGTGCCAGACCTACAAATATGCCAATCGGGCTGAATGTGCATTCAGTAATAGTAGTAGTATAGATGGACCATAAGTGGCACGCATCGGAAAGGGCCAAGATGCTGGCTAAAAAAAGGATGCTATTGTAGCCAAAAAAAAGTACAATGGACTGGCTTATGTATGTTAGTTGATATTATTGATCCATATACTCTATAAGTGTTTATATGTCTGTTAGTTTTGTACATTCTTGGTTGATTGACTCGGTATTTGAATCTTGATACATCGCTTGTGTACATATCTAAATGGGAGTACACATTATGCTGTGTCTGACATTTGAGTTGGACATGAAGTGTCCCAAATATTCGAATTCACCTTATACTGGATCCTAGTTTCTGAATTTGAGTATCGGGATTTGTAAACCATATTCATATATGACAGTGGAATACATCTTTGTCGTCCTTTTGAAGATATATAAAAACACATAGAATGATTTATAAAGATTCATATAGGAATACAAAATGGATTCGAATTTAGTTGCCAGGGTAAACATGGATGCTTATTGTCCCAAAATTCGAAAGAAGCAGCAAAATTTCCATTCCCACGTCGGCTGCCCGAAGCCAAGTGTTCGGGAGATGGAAATTACTGTCTACCCATTACACGGACAATCCATCGGCCCGATTTCCACTGCTCTAAATAGGGCTAGGTTAGTAACTTCAATTAGACGTGATACGACCGCCTCTGAGCCCATTCCGACACGGTGGGCGCCAAACATGGGTGGTAAAACTCATTTGATTCAAGCTCGTTCGAAAGACCTCTGTTTCTCCCTCCATTCCCCATTCATACACGGTGGGTGACAAAACAAACTCGACTCGGCCGAAGTCGATGTAGGCAAATATTTTCAATAGGGGCAGGTTTGTAACTTCACTCAGACGTGACACAACCGCCCTACCTGTCAATCCTGTTCATACACCATGGGCGCCAACCATGGGCGTCAACCACCCTCTCTCGCCCGAAATCGCTCTGGGCAAATATTGGCGAGATGCGAGATTACCGTCCTATCCCCAACCGACGAGACGTCCAAAATTTAAACTGGGTCTAAGTTCGTAACTTTCCCATATTTCAGACAGGCGCATCCCAAAAACATGGTTCCCAGTACCTCTCCCTCCATTTTCCCATTCATACACCGTCCGTGCTAGAACACCCCATCCCCACACCAGCCTCCGTCCGCCACCCCATCCATCGCGGCCGTCCTCCACCACATCCATCGCCACCGTCCTCCACCATGCCGGAGCGCCTACCAAGACCGCGTCGTCCACTGCTAGAGATGGACGTTTCTGATCCACGGTGACGGACCAATAGCCTTGCATCGCGTCCTCTCGCTTCATCGGCGCCGTCGTCCTCTTTGCTGGGGCCGCTCACACGACCTTCTCTTCCACCGCAACGGGACTTATCCCCCGATGCACCCGTCTACCGTCGCAGATCTGCTTCAACGCCACCGACAACTATCGCACCCCCGATGCCTACACGGCACCGCAAGAGAGGTGGTACTTCATATCTCCTCAACTTTTTGATCTCAACCAGAAAATAGATCTTAACTTGGTTACTCTACTTTCTTTTCAGCTCTTAGAATTTAGTTCTTAGTTCAAAGCAAACAATGGATGCTAAATATCATTTCTCCGGTTTGCAGCTTCAAATCTGCCATGGCACAGCCATAATACAGTTTAATTGATCATGCTTAGGGTTTAATTGATCATGTTGGTTCAGTGGTGGTTTCTTTAATAAAAATCGGAGGAGAAACCCTCTTTTGCTAAAAAATATGCTTAGAGTTTCCCCCTTTTAAGATCACTATACGATCAGAATACGTGCTTCGTGTCATAATAACACTCCTCCACCCATCAAGCTAAACAAGCTTAGTTGTTCAAATACGGATCTGATATTATTAAAACAGAGTTGTTTAATTGGTCAGCTAAATGTTCCTAAATTAGTTTCGAAAATGCACATTCGCCGCTCGGGTGTGTATCTCTACAGGGTGCCCACGGTGGGCCGGCCCACCCTGGGATTTTGGGTCATCCCAGGCCCTGATTCCCCTCTATTCTGCTGCCGCTTCCGATCTCTACTCGCCCCCAGCCGCCTGCCTCGCCGGAGACTTGCCGTCCCCGCACGGCATGACTCTAGGAGGAGACGCCGGACTAAGAGGAGGCCAGGAGTCGCTCGCCCAATAGCGTCACCGCTGCTCGGGCGCGCCGCTGTGCCTACCTTCCCAGTCCGTTCAGGGCTCAGGCAAGCAGCACCCACCAAGCCAACCCGATTTATCCTGAGATACGTCCTCAACACTCAGCAACCACTCCTCATCACCCATTTTCTAATTGATCCATTACTCATTAGGCAGAACTGTCATTAGGGTTTGTTGTGTGCTCAATGCTACCTACACTTAATGGTTCAGATGTATTTCGGTAATCTTTAGTACCTCTAAAGTTCACAGGATTTTCAAAATTCCGGCCCTCAGAACAGAAACTAGTCATTTTGGATTGTTGGTCGTAGTGACATTGACCCAGATTACTACTGCAAGCCAGGTTTGTTGACAATTTTACTTGTTTTTCTTACTCATTCAATATAATATCCAATTATTCACGTCGATTAGTTGCAAACAATAAGTGCTAGACAAACTTCTTCATTCAGATTTTGGACGGTCTCTTACTGCAGTTACAATTCTGCATACTTGTCCTAGTAAGCTCACAAGTAAATGATTGATTCACTACATCTATGCTTGCCTTGTCATATTTGTTGTCAATATTCTTTTAGGGTGGACCACCCTGTTTCTAAACACTGGAAACGTAGAGATGAGTGAATAGTATTTCTCTATGTGATCTCTTCCATCATGTGTGGGTAACGAACACTACATTGTATAGAAAGAAAGTGTCATTTCCAGCTTTTACATAGGTTTCGATCTTTTACATGGAATACAATCCGCCTACTTGCTTTGTGTCGCACTACCAACACTCCACCCTTGAAGCTAAACATTATGCCACTCATAATTGCTTAGTTTATTTGTTCAAATACGAATTTCATATGATTATAATGTTCCTACTTCAGTTTTGAAATGTGTGCCTACCTGTTATAGAGACATAAGGGGTTTGTATTTCTATGTGTGGTCCGGTCAGCACGGTTGGGGAGGTGAACTTTGCATATGCAGGGGTTTATAGGGAGACACTCTCCGAGTTGAATCCGCAATGCATTCCATAGATAATCTGACTACTTTTTAGGTTTTCGTGAATCTCAGATTCTGAACAGCATCATAATGATTATGAGCTTGCGCGCATGAAAAGAATAAAGTAGAACAATGCCATGGCTGTCAAACTTGGCATTAAGGGACTGAAATCAAGTCTGGATGCAATGCAATGCAAACGCTCTCCACCTACAGATTCATGCTCAAAATATGATCCTAACAGTGATTCTGAGGAGGATTCAGAGGAAGATGCCCTATCTTATTCACCCATCAAGGTACTTGCTCTAACTTTCCAAGGTTACATTGCTCGCACATATCTTGCAACTGATGCTTTGCATTGCTTCTACTTTGTTGAACTGCCATTAGCTTAGTTTACACATCGTGTATGTGAATACGCCCTGCCTATCCATTTTCAGTACACATTCCATCTGTCATCATACCATATTTATCCATTCAAATGCTGTTCTTGTGTATCAGACGTTCAAAAGGAAGAGGGCAATTGCTAATCGTGGAGGAGCACAAGCAAAGTATTTGGAAAAGGTAGTGGCACCTGATAAATCAAATAGCCCATTAGGTGTAGTTGCAATATCACCTGACCCACAAAATACCCCAACTCTAGCAGACTCTAGCCCTACTACACTGGTCATTTCTGATGCCCCAACTCAGCAGACCCCAACTGCAGCAAACAATATGATTATGCCAGTTGACATAGCACCAGCTGTACAACGCAAAACCCCTATTCCAGCAAAGAGTACACCAAATCCAGTTGCCAAATCCCTTTTCGAACCAGAGAGAGCCCCAATTGCAGCAAATAGGACCCCTGTTCCATTTCTTCCCAGTTTAGAAGACGAAGCTTATGTCGTTGTCAGGAACTTTGTGCGCATCTTTCCTTCATGGAAAGATTATACCGCAGACACAGAACAATTTCCAGTCTTCCTCCGCAACTTACGCGTAAGTAATGTACTAATGTTATTCGTGGTCATTACTGCATATGTTTCTGCTGACAGAAGACACAAGATTTCATTCTTTTAAATAGGCGAGGAGCAAACTGGATTATGATGACGAGCAAGGGTTGGTTGCGCTTTTCAAGCACTCGTTGATGAACTATCATTCCTACCTGAGGCAAGCGCACTTCGATGGCAAGCCTCTGAGCGAAATTTCTGTGAAGTCTCCGGTGCTACATTTATCCGACGGTGACTGGAATAATCTTGTTACACATTGTCTCGGCTGCAGCGTAAGGTACTGTCTATGATATCACATCACAATTTGAACTACATTTCTGCATTTTCCTTATTGTCTCACTTTTACGAAAACTGTTAGCAGAAGAACATTCGTTCTCAAGGGACCACAGTGAAGGAAATATGCCCTAGAGGCAATAATAAAGTTATTATTTATTTCCTTATTTCATGATAAATGTTTATTATTCATGCTAGAATTGTATTTACCGGAAACATAATACATGTGTGAATATATAGACAAACAAAGTGTCACTAGTATGCCTCTACTTGACTAGCTCGTTAATCAAAGATGGTTATGTTTCCTAACCATGAACAATGAGTTGTTATTTGATTAACAAGGTCACATCATTAGTTGAATGATCTGATTGACATGACCCATTCCATTAGCTTAGCACCTGATCGTTTAGTATGTTGCTATTGCTTTCTTCATAACTTATACATGTTCCTATGACTATGAGATTATGCAACTCCCGTTTACCGGAGGAACACTTTGGGTACTACCAAACGTCACAACGTAACTGGGTGATTATAAAGGAGTACTACAGGTGTCTCCAATGGTCGATGTTGGGTTGGCGTATTTCGAGATTAGGATTTGTCACTCCGATTGTCGGAGAGGTATCTCTGGGCCCTCTCGGTAATACACATCACATAAGCCTTGCAAGCATTACAACTAATATGTTAGTTGTGAGATGATGTATTACAGAACGAGTAAAGAGACTTGCCGGTAACGAGATTGAACTAGGTATTGGATACCGACGATCGAATCTCGGGCAAGTAACATACCGATGACAAAGGGAACAACGTATGTTGTTATGCGGTCTGACCGATAAAGATCTTCGTAGAATATGTAGGAGCCAATATGGGCATCCAGGTCCCGCTATTGGTTATTGACCGGAGACGTGTCTCGATAATGTCTACATTGTTCTCGAACCCGTAGGGTCTGCACGCTTAAGGTTACGATGACAGTTATATCATGAGTTTACATGTTTTGATGTACCGAAGGAGTTCGGAGTCCCGGATGAGATCGGGGACATGACGAGGAGTCTCGAAATGGTCGAGACGTAAAGATTCATATATTGGATGATATGGTTAGGCCAAGGGGTCAAGCCCATGAGGCTTTAGGTCGGTGCAAAAGGAGTTTTGCGGAGGCCAGGGGGCCAAACGCCGGAGACCCTGGCGTCTGGCCCTGGGCCAGACGCCGAGGCCCATGGCGTCTGGGCCAGACGCCAAGGATTGTGGCGTTTGGTCCTGGAGTCCGAGTGGGACTCTTGCCTTTCGGGCAAAACCGATTTTGAGGAGGCTTTTGCTCCAAGTTTCGACCCCAGGGCTCAACATATAAATAGAGGGGCAGGGCTAGCACCAAAGGGACAACAAGTTGATCCACGTGATCTATCCCTTAGCCGTGTGCGGCGCCCCCAGCCACCATATTCCTCGATAATACTGTAGCGGAGTTTAGGCGAAGCCCTGCTGCTGTAGTTCATCAAGATCGTCACCACACCGTCGTGCTGACGGAACTCTTCCCCGACACTTTGCTGGATCGGAGTCCGGGGATCGTCATCAAGCTGAACGTGTGCTCGAACACGGAGGTGCCGTAGTTTCGGTGCTTGATCGGTTGGATCGAGAAGACGTACGACTACTTCCTCTACGTCGTGTCATCGCTTCCGCAGTCGGTCTGCGTTGGGTACATAGACAATACTCTCCCCTCGTTGCTATGCATCACATGATCTTGCGTGTGCGTAGGAAAATTTTGAAATTACTACGAAACCCAACAGTGGCATCCGAGCCTAGGTTATTTATGTTGATGTTATATGCACGAGTAGAACACAAGTGAGTTGTGGACGATACAAGTCATACTGCCTACCAGCATGTCATACTTTGGTTCGGCGGTATTGTTGGACGAGACGACCCAGACCAACCTTACGCGTACGCTTACGCGAGACCGGTTCCCTCGACGTGCTTTGCACATAGATGGCTTGCGGGCATCTGTCTCTCCAACTTTAGTTGAACCGAGTGTGGCTACGCCCGGTCCTTGCGAAGGTTAAAACGAACTCTATTTGACAAACTATCGTTGTGGTTTTGATGCGTAGGTGAGATTGGTTCTTACTTAAGCCCGTAGCAGCCACGTAAAACATGCAACAACAAAGTAGAGGACGTCTAACTTGTTTTTGCAGGGCATGTTGTGATGTGATATGGTCAAGGCATGATGCTGAATTTTATTGTATGAGATGATCATGTTTTGTAACCAAGTTATCGGCAACTGGCAGGAGCCATATGGTTGTCGCTTTATTGTATGCAATGCAATCGCGATGTAATGCTTTACTTTATCACTAAGCGGTAGCGATAGTCGTGGAAGCATAAGATTGGCGAGACGACAACGATGCTACGATGGAGATCAAGGTGTCGCGCCGGTGACGATGGTGATCATGACGGTGCTTCGGAGATGGAGATCACAAGCACAAGATGATGATGGCCATATCATATCACTTATATTGATTGCATGTGATGTTTATCTTTTTATGCATCTTATCTTGCTTTGATTGACGGTAGCATTATAAGATGATCTCTCACTAAATTATCAAGAAGTGTTCTCCCTGAGTATGCACCGTTGCGAAAGTTCTTCGTGCTGAGACACCACGTGATGATCGGGTGTGATAGGCTCTACATTCAAATACAACGGGTGCAAAACAGTTGCGCACGCAGAATACTCAGGTTAAACTTGACGAGCCTAGCATATGCAGATATGGCCTCGGAACACGGAGACCGAAAGGTCGAGCGTGAATCATATAGTAGATATGATCAACATAATGATGTTCACCGATGAAACTACTCCATCTCACGTGATGATCGGACATGGTTTAGTTGATTTGGATCACGTGATCACTTAGAGGATTAGAGGGATGTCTATCTAAGTGGGAGTTCTTTAATAATATGATTAATTGAACTTAAAATTTATCATGAACTTAGTCCCTGATAGTATCTTGCTTGTTTATGTTGATTGTAGATAGATGGCTCGTGCTGTTGTTCCGTTAAATTTTAATGCGTTCCTTGAGAAAGCAAAGTTAAAAGATGATGGTAGCAATTACACGGACTGGGTCCGTAACTTGAGGATTATCCTCATTGCTGCACAGAAGAATTACGTCCTGGAAGCACCGCTGGGTGCCAGGCCTGCTGCTGGAGCAACGCCAGATGTTATGAACGTCTGGCAGAGCAAAGCTGATGACTACTCGATAGTTCAGTGTGCCATGCTTTACGGCTTAGAATCGGGACTTCAACGACGTTTTGAACGTCATGGAGCATATGAGATGTTCCAGGAGTTGAAGTTAATATTTCAAGCAAATGCCCGGATTGAGAGATATGAAGTCTCCAATAAGTTCTATAGCTGCAAGATGGAAGAGAACAGTTCTGTCAGTGAGCATATACTCAAAATGTCTGGGTATAATAATCACTTGATTCAATTGGGAGTTAATCTTCCAGATGATTGCGTCATTGACAGAATTCTCCAATCACTGCCACAGGAGTCTCGAAATGGTCGAGACGTAAAGATTGATATATTGGAAGCCTATGTTTGGAAATCGGAAGTGTTCCGGGTGAAATCGGGATTTTACCGGGTTACCGGGAGGTTACCGGAACCCCCCGGGAGCCATATGGGCCATCATGGGCCTTAGTGGAAAGGAGAAAGGGGCAGCCCAAGGTGGCTGCGCCTCTTTCCCCTCCCCTAGTCCTATTAGGACTAGGAGAAGGTGGCCGGCCCCCCTCTCTCCCTTCCCCTCCGAGGAATCCTAGTTGGACTAGGATTGGGGGGAGGAATCCTACTCCCAGAGGGAGTAGGACTCTCCTGCGCCTCCCTCTTTGGCCGGCCAGCCTCCCCTCCTCTCCTCCTTTATATACGGAGGCAGGGGCACCTCTAAACACACAAGTTGACACAAGTTGATCCACGTGATCGATTCCTTAGCCATGTGCGGTGCCCCCTGCCACCATATTCCTCGATAATACTGTAGCGGAGTTTAGGCGAAGCCCTGCTGCTGTAGTTCATCAAGATCGTCACCACGCCGTCGTGCTGACGAAACTCTTCCCCGACACTTTGCTGGATCGGAGTCCGGGGATCGTCATCGAGCTGAACGTGTGCTCGAACTCGGAGGTGCCGTAGTTTCGGTGCTTGATCGGTTGGATCGTGAAGACGTACGACTACTTCCTCTACGTCGTGTCATTGCTTCCGCAGTCGGTCTGCGTTGGGTACGTAGACAACACTCTCCTCTCGTTGCTATGCATCACATGATCCTGTGTGCGCGTAGGAAAATTTTTGAAATTACTACGAAACCCAACAGTGGCATCCGAGCCTAGGTTAATGATGTTGATGTTATATGCATGAGTAGAACACAAGTGAGTTGTGGACGATACAAGTCATACTGCCTACCAGCATGTCATATTTTGGTTCAGCGGTATTGTTGGACGAGACGACCCGGACCAACCTTACGCGTACGCTTACGCGAGACCGGTTCCCTCGACGTGCTTTGCACAGAGATGGCTTGCGGGCGACTGCCTCTCCAACTTTAGTTGAACCAAGTATGGCTACGCCCGGTCCTTGCGAAGGTTAAAACGGAGTCTATTTGACAAACTATCGTTGTGGTTTTGATGCGTAGGTGAGATTGGTTCTTACTTAAGCCCGTAGCAGCCACGTAAAACATGCAACAACAAAGTAGAGGACGTCTAACTTGTTTTTGCAGGGCATGTTGTGATGTGATATGGTCAAGGCATGATGCTGAATTTAATTGTATGAGATGATCATGTTTTGTAACCAAGTTATCGGCAACTGGCAGGAGCCATATGGTTGTCGCTTTATTGTATGCAATGCAATCGCGATGTAATGCTTTACTTTATTACTACGGTAGTGATAGTCGTGGAAGCATAAGATTGGCGAGACGCCAACGATGCTACGATGGAGATCAAGGTGTCGCGCCGGTGACGATGGTGATCATGACGGTGCTTCGGAGATGGAGATCACAAGCACAAGATGATGATGGCCATATCATATCACTTATATTGATTGCATGTGATGTTTATCTTTTTATGCATCTTATCTTGCTTTGATTGACGGTAGCATTATAAGATGATCTCTCACTAAATTATCAAGAAGTGTTCTCCCTGAGTATGCACCGTTGCGAAAGTTCTTCGTGCTGAGACACCACGTGATGATCGGGTGTGATAGGCTCTACGTTCAAATACAACGGGTGCAAAACAGTTGCGCACGCAGAATACTCAGGTTAAACTTGACGAGCCTAGCATATGCAGATATGGCCTCGGAACACGGAGACCGAAAGGTCGAGCGTGAATCATATAGTAGATATGATCAACATAGTGATGTTCACCATTTAAACTGCTCCATCTCACGTGATGATCGGACATGGTTTAGTTGATTTGGATCACGTGATCACTTAGAGGATTAGAGGGATGTCTGTCTAAGTGGGAGTTCTTAAGTAATATGATTAATTGAACTTAAATTTATCATGAACTTAGTCCTGGTAGTATTTTGCAAATTATAGATCAATAGCTCGCGTTGTTGCTTCCCTGTGTTTATTTTGATATGTTCCTAGAGAAAATTGTGTTGAAAGATGTTAGTAGCAATGATGCGGATTGGATCCGTGATCTGAGGATTATCCTCATTGCTGCACAGAAGAATTATGTCCTTGATGCACCGCTAGGTGACAGACCTATTGCAGGAGCAGATGCAAATGTTATGAACAGCTCAATATGATGACTACTTGATAGTTTAAGTGCACCATGCTTAACGGCTTAGAATCGGGACTTCAAAGACGTTTTGAACGTCATGGACCATATGAGATGTTCCAGGAGTTGAAGTTAATATTTCAAGCAAATACCCGAGTTGTGAGATATGAAGTCTCCAACAAGTTCTATAGCTAAAAGATGGAGGAGAATCGCTCAACTAGTGAGCATGTGCTCAGATTGTCTGGGTACTACAATCGCTTGAATCAAGTGGGAGTTAATCTTCCAGATAAGATAGTGATTGACAGAATTCTCTAGTCACCATCACCAAGTTAGTAGAACTTCGTGATGAACTATAATATGCAAGGGATAACGGAAACAACTCCCAAGCTCTTCGTGATGATGAAATCAATGAAGGTAGAAATCAAGAAAAACATCAAGTGTTGATGGTTGATAAGACCACTAGTTTCAAGAAAAGGGCAAAGGGAAGAAGGGGAACTTCAAGAAGAACGGCAAGCAAGTTGCTGCTCAAGTGAACAAGCCCAAGTCTGGTCCTAAGCCTGAGACTAAGTGCTTCTACTACAAAGGGACTGGTCACCGGAAACAGAATCACCCCAAGTGATTGGCGGATAAGAAGGATGGCAAAGTAAACATAAGTATATTTGATATACATCTTATTGATGTGTACTTTACTAGTGTTTATAGCAAACCCTAAGTATTTGATACTAGTTCAGTTGCTAAGATTACTAACTCGAAACGGGAGTTGCAGAATAAACAGAGACTAGTTAAGGGTGAAGTGACGATGTGTGTTGGAAGTGGTTCCAAGATTGATATGATCATCATCGCACACTCCCTATAATTTCGGGATTAGTGTTGAAACTAAATAAGTGTTTTTTGGTGAGCATGAATATGATTTGATCATGTTTATTGTAATACGGTTATTCATTTAAGTAAAAGAATAAATTGTTGTTCTGTTTACATGAATAAAACTTTATATGGTTACACACCCAATGAAAATAGTTCATTGGATCTCGATCTTAGTGATACACATATTCATAATATTGAAACCAAAAGATGTAAAGTTAATAATGATAGTGCAACTTATTTATGGCACTGCCGTTTAGGTCATATTGGTGTAAAGCGCATGAAGAAACTCCATGCTGATGGGATTTTGGAATCACTTGATTATGAATCACTTGACGCTTGTGAACCATGCCTTATGGGCAAGATGACTAAAACGCCGTTCTCCGGAACAATGAAGCAAGCAACAGATTTGTTGGAAATCATACATACCGATGTATGTGGTCCGATGAAAGGCTTACAACAGGTATCATTATTTTCTGACCTTCACAAGATGATTTGAGCAGATATGGGGATATCTACTTGATGAAACATAAGTCTGAAATAATTGAAAGGTTCAAAGAATTTCAGAGTGAAGTGGAAAAATCATCGTAACAAGAAAAATAAAGTTTCTGCGATCTGATCACGGAGACGAATATTTGAGTTACGAGTTTGGTCTTCAATTAAAACAATGTGGAATAGTTTCATAGCTCACGCCACCTGGAACACCACAATGTTATGGTGTGTCCGAACGTCGTAACCGCGCTTTATTGGATATGGTGCGATCTATGATGTCTCTTATTGATTTACCATTGTCGTTTTGGGGTTATGCATTAGAGACAGCTGCATTCACGTTAAAAGGGCACCATCTAAATCCGTTGAGACGACACTATATGAACTGTGGTTTAGCAAGAAACCGAAGTTGTCGTTTCTTAAAGTTTGGGGCTGCGATGCTTATGTGAAAAAGTTTCATCCTGATAAGCTCGAACCCAAATCGGAGAAGTGCGTCTTCATAGAATACCCAAAGGAAATTGTTGGGTACACCTTCTATCACAGATCCGGAGGCAAGATATTCGTTGCTAAAAATGGATCCTTTCTGGAGAAGGAGTTTCTCTCGAAAGAAGTGAGTGGGAGGAAAGTAGAACTTGATGAGGTAACTGTACCTGCTCCCTTATTGGAAAGTAGTTCATCACAGAAATCAGTTCCTGTGACAAATACACCAATTAGTGAGGAAGCTAATGATATTGATCATAAAACTTCAGATCAAGTTACTACAGAACCTCGTAGGTCTTCCAGAGTAAGATCTGCACCAGAGTGGTGTAGTAATCATGTTCTGGAAGTCATGTTACTAGACCATGATGAACCTACGAACTATGAGGAAGCGATGATGAGCCCAGATTCCGCGAGATGGCTTGAGGCCATAAAATCTGAGATATGATCCATGTATGACAACAAAGTATGGACTTTGATTGACTTGCTCGATGATCAGCAAAGCCATGTTAAATAAATGGATCTTCAAGAGGAAGACGGACACTGATAGTAGTGTTACTATCTACCAAGCTCGACTTGTTGCAAAAGTTTTTCAACAAGTTCAAGGTGTTGAATATGATGAGGTTTTCTCACTCGTATCGATGCTTAAGTCTATCTGAATCATGTTAGCAATTGCCACATTTTATGAAATCTGGCAAATGGATGTCAAAACTACATTCCTTAATGGATTTATTAAAGAAGAGTTGTATATGATGCAACCAGAAGGTTTTGTCAATCCTAAAGGTGCTAACAAAATGTGCAAGCTCCAGCGATCCATCTATGGACTGGTGCAAGCATCTCGGAGTTGGAATATACGCTTTGATAAGTTGATCAAAGCATATAGTTTTATATGGACTTACGATGAAGCCTGTATTTTCAATAAAGTGAGTGGGAGCACTACAGCCTTTCTGATTAGTATATGTGAGTGACATATTGTTGATCAGAAATGATGTAGAATTTTTCTGCAAAGCATAAAGGAGTGTTTTAAAGGAGTTCTTTAAAAGGAAAAGACCTCAGTAAAAAGCTACTTATATATTGAGCATCAAGATCTATTGAGATAGATCAAGACGCTTGATAAGATTTTCAATGAGTACATACCTTGGCAAGATTTTGAAATAGTTCAAAATGGAACAGTTAAAGAAAGAGTTCTTGCCTGTGTCGCAAAGGTATGAAATTGAGTAAGACTCAAATCCCGACCACAGCAGAAAATAGAAAGAGAATGAAAAGTCATTCCCTATGCCTCAGTCATAGGTTCTATAAAGTATGCTATGCTTTGTACCAGACCTATTGTATACCTTGCTCTGTATTTGGCAAGGGAGTACAATAGTGATCTAGGAGTAGATCACTGGACATTGGTCAAGAATATCCTTAGTAAGGACTAAGGAGATGTTTCTCGATTATGGAGGTGATAAAAGAGTTTGTTGTAAAAGTTACATCAGTGCAAACTTTTACACTGATCCAGATGACTCTAAGTCTCAATCTGGATACATATTGAAAGTGGGAGCGATTAGCTAGAGTAGCTCCGTACAGAGCATTGTAGACATAGAATATTTGCAAAATACATACGGCTCTGAATGTGACAGACCCGTTGACTAAGCTTCTCTCACGAGCAAAACATGATCACACCTTAGTACTCTTTGGATGTTAATCACATAGCGATGTGAACTAGATTATTGACTCTAGTAAACCCTTTGGGTGTTGGTCACATAGCGATGTGAACTATGGGTGTTAATCACATGGTGATGTGAACTATTGCTGTTAAATCACATGGCGATGTGAACTAGATTATTGACTCTAGTGCAAGTGGGAGACTGAAGGAAATATGCCCTAGAGGCAATAATAAAGTTATTATTTATTTCCTTATATCATGATAAATGTTTATTATTCATGCTAGAATTGTATTAACCGGAAACATAATACATGTGTGAATACATAGACAAACAGAGTGTCACTAGTATGCCTCTACTTGACTAGCTCGTTAATCAAAGATGGTTATGTTTCCTAACCATGAACAATGAGTTGTTATTTGATTAACGAGGTCACATCATTAGTAGAATGATCTGATTGACATGACCCATTCCATTAGCTTAGCACCTGATCGTTTAGTATGTTGCTATTGCTTTCTTCATGACTTATACATGTTCCTATGACTATGAGATTATGCAACTCCCGTTTACCGGAGGAACACTTTGGGTACTACCAAATGTCACAACGTAAATGGGTGATTATAAAGGAGTACTACAGGTGTCTCCAATGGTCGATGTTGGGTTGGCGTATTTCGAGATTAGGATTTGTCACTCCGATTGTCGGAGAGGTATCTCTGGGCCCTCTCGGTAATACACATCACATAAGCCTTGCAAGCATTACAACTAATATGTTAGTTGTGAGATGATGTATTACAGAACGAGTAAAGAGACTTGCCGGTAACGAGATTGAACTAGGTATTGGATACCGACGATCGAATCTCGGGCAAGTAACATACCGATGACAAAGGGAACAACGTATGTTGTTATGCGGTCTGACCGATAAAGATCTTCGTAGAATATGTAGGAGCCAATATGGGCATCCAGGTCCCGCTATTGGTTATTGACCGGAGACGTGTCTCGATCATGTCTACATTGTTCTCGAACCCGTAGGGTCTGCACGCTTAAGGTTACGATGACAGTTATATCATGAGTTTACATGTTTTGATGTACCGAAGGAGTTCGGAGTCCCGGATGAGATCGGGGACATGACGAGGAGTCTCGAAATGGTCGAGACGTAAAGATTCATATATCGGATGATATGGTTAGGCCAAGGGGTCAAGCCCATGAGGCTTTAGGTCGGTGCAAAAGGAGTTTTGCGGAGGCCAGGGGGCCAAACGCCGGAGACCCTGGCGTCTGGCCCTGGGCCAGACGCCGAGGCCCATGGCGTCTGGGCCAGACGCCAAGGATTGTGGCGTTTGGTCCTGGAGTCCGAGTGGGACTCTTGCCTTTCGGGCAAAACCAATTTTGACGAGGCTTTTGCTCCAAGTTTCGACCCCGGGGCTCAACATATAAATAGAGGGGCAGGGCTAGCACCAAAGGGACAACAAGTTGATCCACGTGATCTATCCCTTAGCCGTGTGCGGCGCCCCCAGCCACCATATTCCTCGATAATACTGTAGCGGAGTTTAGGCGAAGCCCTGCTGCTGTAGTTCATCAAGATCGTCACCACACCGTCGTGCTGACGGAACTCTTCCCCGACACTTTGCTGGATCGGAGTCCGGGGATCGTCATCGAGCTGAACATGTGCTCGAACACGGAGGTGCCGTAGTTTCGGTGCTTGATCGGTTGGATCGAGAAGACGTACGACTACTTCCTCTACGTCGTGTCATCGCTTCCGCAGTCGGTCTGCGTTGGGTACGTAGACAATACTCTCCCCTCGTTGCTATGCATCACATGATCTTGCGTGTGCGTAGGAAAATTTTGAAATTACTACGAAACCCAACACACAGAATCTCGCAACTATACTGCACACTGCATTGCTCTTGCGAGTACCTCTTGCCCTGTATGACCATACTTACTTTCATAGCTGTTTGATTATGTAGCATCACTGCACATGTTAGCCTTGTAGTCATCCACTTGGTGGACATTATAACTCTTACATAAATTTAGAATCAACCCAATGCTTTTGAAGAGGTTTAGCTCTGCAGTCCTCTTGTAAGGACTGAACGTGGTCTATCACTGTACTTACATTAACAGCTACTCCCTCCGTCCCATAATATAAGAACGTTTTGTACTGTACACCAGTGTTCAAAACACTCTTGTATTATGGGAAGAGGGATTGGTTCATTTTGTAGCATTTTGCATCTTATCTCCCTCGCCCACCATTTACTAAAAAAAATCAGATCGATATTTAATCTTACCAACAAGTACAATACACAGACAATGCCAGTGTAGAAGTGTAGCCCATTGCTCTTGTCAGTACATTTTGTCCTGTAACGCTTGTACTTCCAGGGATTGGTAGTTAATTATGTAGCATCAATCTGCATCTTATCTTTATTATCCTCTATCTCTTCTAGTATTATCATATCTATAATTACTCTCTACAAAATGTAGAGTACAAGCAATGGTTATGAAGAAGATTATGTGCTGAAATTCTTGAGTTATCCTTCCCTTGACATGGAGAAGGGCATTATAAAGCCAATGTTAACTGTTAATGTAAGTCAGTCCTTCTAAATCCTTTATCCTCAACTGTTGTTTAATTTTCTCATACTCCCTATCGTTTACTGCTGTTTAGTTTGTTGTTTCTACCAAAATGCATGTTCGTAAGAACCGTAAGTTCTAATTTTTACTTGTAAAACCAAATTCCTTATTCATACCATGCACATTACTTAATACTCCCTATATGTATGCTTGTTTTTTGTGTATCTATAATCCAGTGTGTGGTGAAGCAGCCCATGTTTGCACCTTGTCATCTCCTGTTTTATCTTACAGATGTGGCTGATGATATGAACAACATGCCATGCACATTATCCAAAATAGATACAATGATTTTCTTTGCCCTTCATCTATGCTTGTCATGTTGACATGGTAATCCAGTAGTGTGGTGAAAATCCCCGCATTATGAACAATGCCAAATTATGTTATTGATATTTTGAACTTACTCTTTATTTTCTAATTTGAAATTGGATAGAATTGACAGAACAATTATCATCTTTGTTTATACACGTGCAAAACCTGTCATCTCTCTGCTTTGTTTCAGGGTGATATGCCTGATGGCATGCACAAGTCTGCTAAAGGCTGTGAGACAAACCCAACATATATTGCAGCAAAGAAGGCAAAACATCTTGAAGATAGCGAGACAACCCCAAAGTCTTGTCTTGATGCAGTGTTCAAGTTACTTGAGACTAACAGTCAGACAAGCTCACAAAATTCATTGTCTGAATCAGTTCGACTTCTTCAGTCCCAAGTTTTAGCAGAAAGGCATTCTGCAACTCAACTTCGACTTGAAGTCCTATCTCTAAGAAAGATTGCGGAGACCACCAATGAGAACCTCATCGCTAAACAGCTACACCTGGAAGCTATGACCGACATGCTAGGCCGGTCTCACAGCCTTGCTCAGCAGCTTGCGCAGCAGTTCCCCCGCAAGGCTAACCTTTCTTGAACTGTCTTGGAAGTGGTCTCGGTTTAGTATTATTTTGTTACGCTGCATTGGTGCCCAGTTTTTGTAATCTGCTTCTTCGTTGCGCTTTATGATCACTGGTGGCGAACTTCGATGCCCAGTGGATGTAATATACCTTAAATCATTTATTGTATAGTGTAGGTTTATTCTTAGTTACTATGCCGTAATTTCTTTATTGTATATAGTAGGTTTGTTCTTAATTCCTACTAGTTACTGCCATCATTCGCTATCTAAAAAAATTAGATGTAGTCGACCGGACCGAAACATTCGACTCTAACGGGCCAGGTTTTTAGCGGGCCACAATTGGGCCGGCCTGCGTCTTTCTTGGGCCCGAATGATTGGGGCCTTCACACATTGCGCCAGGCCCAAACTTACACCGGCCTATATTTTAGTTGGGCCTTTTGTCGACCCAGCGCTTAGTTTGGCCCAAGTAGCGTTGGGCCATTAATAGGCTAAATATTGTACTGGCCTGTTACGGCCGAGATGAAACCACAGGCCTTTAGCAGGCCAAAATGCATGTTGGGCCTCAATTTTCACTAGTCGTCGACGGGCCTTCAGCAGGCCGAAATGTAGACCGGGCCGTTTTGGGCCTAGTTAGCTCACGGGCCGTTACCAGGCCGAAACATATCTCGGGCCTTAGTTGGCCCACTGATATCATGGGCCTTTAAGAGGCCGAAAGCTTAGCACAGGCATCAACGGGCCGAATTACGCGACAGGCCTTTAACAGGCCCAAAGTCACGTTGAGCTTAACTGTTGCCACCTTTAGCACGGGCCGTTAGTGGGCACGATGTCTCGTCGGACCATATATGGCCCATGGCCAGCACGGGCCATTCCCAGGCCGAAAGTCACACCGGGCTGAAATGGGCCCACGTCTACATCAGGCCTCTAACAGGCCGAAAGTCACTGGGCTGTAGTTGGGCCCAAATATTCGGCGAACAATTAACGGGCCAGATCTGGCTTCGGGCCACAAATGGGCCCAAATATTGGGCGAACAATTAACGGGCTAGATCTGGCTCCGGGCCGTAAATGGGCCTTTATTAAGCAGGTCGTTATTGGGCTGGCCCACTAGTACCTGATTAAGTTCTACGGGCCTTTGACTGGGCCGACCTTTTTAACCTATATGGGCCTCTGTTGGGCCCAGCCATGTGTCGACGTATCATAGGCATGTCTCCTCCAATGGACGGGCGACATCTGGCCCACTGACGAGCTGACAGGTGTTCCCTTCGGCCAATCAGAATTTTACACATGGAAATTTCCCATTGGTCAGGGCTATTAATGGGTTATCGGATCCAAAATCCGCCCCGATAGCTTAACGGCGTTCCGTTATGGTGGATGCCACATGTCGGTCACCCTTGACGAAAGCACTTCTGTGACGCGCGATTTATCGTCATGGAAGTGGACACTTCTGTGATGATAATTTTGGTAATGTCATGGAACACTTCTACGACAGCACATGTATGACTATCTTGATTCTGTCATAAATTTGTCATGGATGTACATGCATGACAAAAAATGTGACCTACTGTAACAAACACGTATCATCACGGAAGTGTATTTTTTTGTAGTGATCATCAATAACATGCGACATATCAGAACGAATAGCAGAAGCAGGTTTAGGTGTCGCGAGCTTACTCAAAACAGAAGGTGAATCAAGTGCAGAGCTAGATGGCAGTTCCTTACCTCCCCTCATAGTTGAGGGATAAATCTTGGTTTTTGGATCTCTCAAGTTCTTCATAATGATAAGAAGATATAAATCACAAGTGACTCAAAGAATAGAGCTATGCTCCCCGGCAACGGCGTCAGAAAATAGTCTTGATAACCCACAAGTATAGGGGATCGCAACAGTTTTCAAGGGTAGAGTATTCAACCCAAATTTATTGATTCGACAAAAGGGGAGCCAAAGAATACTCTCAAGTATTAGCAGCTGAGTTGTCAATTCAACCACACCTGGAAACTGTATCTGCAGCAAAGTGTTTAGTAGCAAAGTAATATGATAGTAGTGGTAACGGTAGCAAAAGGTAATGATAGTAAAAGTAATGTTTTTGATATTTTGTAGTGATTGTAACAGTGGCACCGGAAAAGTAAATAAGCGAGGAACAATATATGGAAAGCTCATAGGCAATGGATCGGTGATAGAGAATTATGCCGGATGTGGTTCATCATCTAACAGTTGCTACCTCTTGAGCACTGCGTTGGATTTCCCCGAAGAGAAGAGGATGATGCAGCAAAGTAGCGTAAGTATTTCCCTCAGTTTTTGAGAACCAAGGTATCAATCCAGTAGGACGCTACGCTCGAGTCCCTCATGCCTACAAAAAAACAATAGCTCAACACAACCAACGCGATTAGGGGTTGTCAATCCCTTCACGGTCACTTACGGGGGTGAGATCTGATAGAGATGATAGATAATATTTTTGGTATTTTTGGTATAGAGATGCAAGGTGAAAAGTAAAAGGCAGAGTAAAAAGCAAGCAAGATTAAAGTGATGGAGATTGATATGATGAGAATAGACCCGGGGGCCATAGGTTTCACTAGTGGCTTCTCTGAAGAGCATAAGTATTCTACGGTGGGTGAACAAATTACTATTGAGCAATTGACAGAATTGAGCATAGTTATGAGAATATCTAGGTATGATCATGTATATAGGCATCATGCCCGAGACAAGTAGACCGACTCCTGCCTGCATCTACTACTATTACTCCACTCATCGACCGCTATCCAGCATGCATCTAGAGTATTAAGTTCATGAAAATAGAGTAACGCCTTAAGCAAGATGACATGATGTAGAGGGATAAATTCATGCAATATGATAAAAACCCCATCTTGTTATCCTCGATGGCAACAATACAATACGTGCCTTGCTGCCCCTACTGTCACTGTGAAAGGACACCGCAAGATTGAACCCAAAGCTAAGCACTTCTCCCATTGCAAGAAAGATCAATCTAGTAGGCCAAACCAAACTGATAATTCGAAGAGACTTGCAAAGATAACCAATCATACATAAAAGAATTCAGAGAAGATTCAAATATTGTTCATAGATAGACTTGATCATAAACCAACAATTCATCGGTCTCAACAAACACACCGCAAAAAGAAGATTACATCGAATAGATCTCCACGAGAGAGGGGGAGAACATTGTATTGAGATCCAAAAAGAGAGAAGAAGCCATCTAGCTAATAACTATGGACCCGAAGGTCTGAGGTGAACTACTCACACTTCATCAGAGGGCTAGGATGATGTAGAAGCCCTCCGTGATGATGGCCCCCTCCGGCGGAGCTCCAGAACAGGCCCCAAGATGGGATCTCGTGGGTACAGAAGGTTGCGGCGGTGGAATTAGGTTTTTGGCTCCGTATCTGATCGTTTGGGGGTACATAGGTATATATAGGAGGAAGAAGTACGTCGGTGGAGCTACGAGGGGCCCACGAGGCAGGGGGGCGCCCTCCACCCTCGTGACCGCCTCGTGGCTTTCTTGACGGAGGTTCCAAGTCTCATGGGTCTTATCTGATGAGAAAATTGTCACAGCCCTAGAATTTGCTTGTAGCTATTTACCTGAGTGAGCATCATGCATCATGTCTAAATTCTAAAAGTTGAATTGAGGTTAGTTGAAACCCTCATAAATCACTTCAAAAATAATCAACATTAAAATCTTTTCAAAGAAGTCCAAGAAAATGTTCCTCTTAGTCTCTGAAAATATTGGCAAGAGGTAAAACTTAAAACAATATTTTTGGAATCTCAAAGATATTTATTTTGGGCCTTTGAATTAATTCAATAACTATTTGCATTGGATATATATTCTTTATATAATTAATATATGTCCAATAATTCTAGAACATTTTATGTGGCTTGGGATATTTTAGTTCTAGTCACATATTTATTTTCAGGATTTTATAAAATGATTTAGTATTTTTATTAAATCAAAACAAATGTCAGAAAATAGAAAAGAGAAATAAAATAGGAAACAGGGAAGAGAAACTTACCTGGCGCCACCAACCGGCCCAGCACTATAGCTGGACGGCCCAGCCCACCAGGGCTCCTCCCTGTCGTCTTCCCCCTCGCCAGGAGGACGAGCGCGTGGCCGGCGCGCGCGAGCACGCGTCCGGCCACCTCCTGCTTGCTTCCGCCGCTTCTGGAGCCAGCCCCGAGTGCCACGCACTCCCCCTCGCCCCCCCTGCACCTCTCCTCTCTCCCCCTGGACCCCATCCCCTCCTCTGCTCCCCTCTCACGCGCACCACCGAGCGGAGCTCGTCGTTATCGTCGCCGTACTCTTGGCCACCGGCCACCCCTCGCCCTGCCGCTGCGCCCAAAAGCTCCGCCTCGACCCCCTCCTTCTTCCATCCCGAGCCACGCCACCGCGAGAGCCCCACATCGCCGCTATGAGTCGTCTTCCCCGAGCACGGCCGCCGGACTTCATCGACGAATTCGTCGCCTTCCGGTCGTCCCCAAGCCAGCTGAGCTCCGCTTCGACCTCGCCGTGAGCTCCTCTACCAAACCCCTCTCTCCCCGCTGTCTATTTCCTCCTCTAGCCTCACTAACCACCGCGGCCGAAGCTCACCGCCGCCGTACCTCATCGCCGCCACGGCCACAGCTGCCGCCACCCATGCCCGAGCTTTGCCCCGTGCTCTGCACTCTCCCAGGAGCCGGGCGCGCCCACCCGTTCGACCTGCTGTGCCCCCTAGCGCTAACCCCGACCTCGCCCGAACTCCGGCCGCCGCCGAGGTCGACGCCGTGCTCAACTCTGGCCACCTCGCGGCCTCCCGTCCATTCCTTTGGATGCGGACGAGCAAGAGCTCCTCCCTAGTGCCCCCAGCGCGCCAAACCACCGCCCGTAGCGCAATCCCGAGCCGTGCCGCCGTCGTTTTGCCAACGTGTCTGTCGTTAGGATTAACCCCCCCCCCCACCTAATTACCACCTCACTGCCACTGACATGTGGGCCATGCCCCATTGACACTTTTAGTTAGGATTTAATTAGCACTAACAGTCTTTGTTAATTAGCCTAGTCACTGACCAGTGGGCCCCACTGGTCAGGTTTGACCCGGACCAGCCCTGTTGACTTGGTGACATCATCATGACGTCAGGCTGACGCAGTAATCCTTTTTCTGGAATTTAAATAAATCTTAAATGATTTATTTATTTCAGAAAATGTCCAAAACTTCTAAAAATCATAGAAAATCAACCGTAACTCCAAATGAAATAAATTATATATGAAAAATTATCAGAAAAATTCAAGGAATCCATCTGTACCATTTTCATGCATGTTAGAACAACTTAAGGCCACTGTTTAGGACAAATCAAATGAATGGTATTTAAATAACCACATGTGGAGTTTGAATTTGAACCTAGTGTTCAAACCAACTCTATTTAACTTGTTGCTAGTTGCATTAGGCCAACCAACAGCATATTGCCATGTCATGATCATGCATCATATTGTTGCATCACATTGATTGTGTTCTTCCTTGTTTGCCGGTATTTGTCCCCTCTCAATAGACGTGGTACCGACGATGTGATCGTTGACACTGATGAAGACCCAATGTTATCTTCAGAAGTGCCAGGCAAGAAAAACCCCCTTGTTCATTCCGATACAAACCCACTCTCTCGCTCCTGCTCTCTTTTACTGCATTAGGACGACAACGATCATCTGCTACTTGTTGCAGTAGTTGAACCCCTTATCCTCTGCATGACCTGTCATTGCCACAGTAAATAGATGAAACCCACTAGCATGAGTAGGAGTTGTTAGAGCCCTGATGTGCCTACTCATTCATGCTTGTTTGTCATGCCTGCTAATGCTTAGAGTTGAGTCAGGTCTGATTCATCGGGGATGAATCGGAGGTGTGTGAACATGCCCTACTGTGTGTGAGCTAAGTGTGTGAACACGATTTGGTAAAGGTAGCGGTGAGAGGCCATGTAGGAGTACATGGTGGCTTGTCTCATTGAAACCGTCCTCAGGAACTGAGTTCTGTGTCTGTGATCCATGAACAGCTAATACCACTCATTGGGATCCTTAATTGACCCTCTCGGCTTCTTAATCACCCTAGTACTCTGTCCAGGAGTTGCAACTAGTTTCTGGTGTTTGTAGGTTATGTGTTGGCGGCCGTGCGTAGCGCTGACCCTAGGGGTGGGCTATGTTGCGGTAGATACACCGTGGCACGGTGTACTGGGCGCCCGTTTGGTGTCTCGGGAACCCTGTTCACATCGTTCGGGGCCGTATGTGGAAACCTCGGCCGGACTCCCTGCGGATGGAACCTGGATAGGCGATAAACCTGGACTAGAGACTTAAGTGTTTAGGTAGGCCGTGGCCGACACCCTCGTTGGGCTTCCGCTTGAAGGTTGCCGGGTACATGTCGTGTAAACGACGGTAAGTGGTGGGAGCGTGTGTGAAGAAGTACACCCCTGCAGGGTTATCATTATCTATTCGAATAGCCGGATTCCTCGGATATGGAAACTTGGACCCCTTGCATAGTTCATAGACAAGTGAAAGTGGATACTCTAAAATGCGCAAGATAAGCGTGAGTGCTATGGATGGCCTTCTCGTAGGGAGACGGGAGCGGATCCATAGTGGTGTATTGAATGGTGAATATGTGGACTCGTGTGCGCCACCTCAAAAGAGTTGCTTGCAATCGTAGTTCAGGTTAGCCACTGAGTCAAAGCTGGCTTGCTGCAGTTAAACTCCACCACCCCCCTTGTTGATACCGATGCATATGTAGTTTAGTACTGATGTAAGTCTTGCTGAGTACCTTTGTACTCACGTTTGCTTAATTTATGTTTTGCAGAGAGATTTCAGTCTTGCTAGTAGTTCCGCGTGGACTTCGACGTTTAGCTTGATACCTCAGCTACGATCTTGTGCCCTCGGCAGGATCTGGTAGATAGTCAGGCTTCTTAGCCTTTTCCATTTGTAGATGTCTGTACTCAGACATGTTAAGCTTCCGCATGTGCTTTGCATTGTATGCTATGACTGCTAGGTCATGAGACCCATGTTTGTAATATCTCGCTCCTCGGAGCGTAATGAATAAATACTTGAGTTGTAGAGTTATGTTGTGATGCCATGTTGTATCTACACATATCGATCATATTGTGTGTATGATTGAAATTCTTGGTATGTGTGGGATCCGACAATCTAGTTGTTTATCCTTGGCAGTCTCTCTTATGGGGAAATGTAGTCTAGTGCTCCCATGATCCATAGTAGTCCGCTACAGCCCGGTTCATCGGAGTCCTGCTAGCCCAGCACTACTGTTCAGGACACTTGACTGGCCGACATGTGTTTCACTTCGTTCCTATGTCTGTCCCTTCGGGGAAATGTCACGCGGTGACTTCCGGAGTCCTGCCTAGCCTGCTACAGCCCGGGTTCCCCGGAGTCCTGTTAGCCTAGTGCTACAGCCCGGAATCACTCGTTGATGACCGACATGCTCGATGTGATTCATGTATGCCTGTCTCCATAGGTCTGTGCCGCTTTGGGTTCACGACTAGCCCTGTCGGCTCGGGTTCTCTGTCATATGGATGCTAGCGACACTATCATATACGTGAGCCAAAAGGCGCAACCGGTCCCGGGCCATGGTAAGGCGACACCCGTGGAATACCGTGCGTGAGGCCGCAAAGTGATATGAGGTGTTACCGGCTAGATCGATGTGACTTGGAATCGGGGTCCTGACAGCGTTGGTATCAGAGCCTGACTGCCTGTAGGTTTACCAAGCCAACTGGTCGAAGTCGAGTCTAGAAATGCTCTAGTATATAAGGGAATTGTTTGTGGTAGGGAACGTAAGGCTCTTTTTACTCCTTATATCTCATGCCCTCTGATCTGAGTCACCCTCTTCTTTTCTACGGGGATTAAGAACTAGGCCTTCTCATCTATCTATCAGGATGACGTGTTACTGAACCGTAGTTGCCTAGGATTGATAGTTTCAAGCCTCAGTTCAGTTCCTACTACTTCCATATATTCATAACTGGCCTCAGAACCTTGATCTTGTGATGTTGAGTGGTTATGCCACCATTTTTGCAGGATGTCTCAAATCTTTTTGAGCATTTACAGCCATTACGCTGTCCGAGTCATCCCAGGTCTCTACATAGTCTGATGCATTTGCAAACCCTTTCTTTCCGTTCCTGATGTCCATTTGGGCCAGATTAATCATACTACCTGTCAGTTGAGGTACTCTATTGCCTCGACATATATGTTGGAGCTATTATTATGACCCTAGGTGTTTAGGGAGTCACCTAGTAATCTAGCCGTGTTTTGTGTTCCCGGTGTGATGATTCTGGCCAGCATTCTCGAAAGCATCCCGTGATGCCACATAGTAGTAGGCCATCTACTCCTGGGATTTGAACCCGAGATTCACCCTACTTATCTCATGTTGATAGTGTTGCTAGTTTCTTTAGGATATTAGTAACCTTTGCGATAGTCCTCAAGGTCCGTGGTATTTCCTCCTTCCAAATACTATGAACCACTTATGGCAGAAGTTTGTTGGATCAAAAGATCACAACAGGAGGGCTCTCGATGAGTTCCCCATTCTATATTGTGACTCTGTCAATCCTACCTCTCCGCATGGGTTATCCGGAAGAAATATGGTGAACTCGTTCGACATACTAATCTATGCATCCACAACTCAGAAAATTATATGTTCCTTTGAGTTGTTCCTCTCTAGTTGTATTCTGACCCCCGTCTATCAATTGATAGTCAGGAGTAGTTTTGCATTCGTGTTATCGATGCTTATTATTCTTGTGGTCTATCAAGCCATTCTATTCTGGAATGACTAGGAGAAACAAACTCCAGTACCTCATCCATATCCAGGATTGGGTCAAAGCAGTTGTATTCCGCAGATCAAAATGCAACCCAGCTTTTGGTTATGTTCTACCCTGAAGTATTACCCACTTTATGTCAAGAGCGTCATGAGAATTGCACCTTCTCCTATGAATTCTTGACGCAGTGATACTTCTTGCCATCATTGTTCATTCCTCGGTTCCCGTGTTATTGTAACCGGAATGCCGACAAGTGAACCGTGGTGTGTGAAAGCAATATTCCTAGCAACTTCGTTGCTTGGTAGTTAATGGACAATACTCTCATTCTTAGTGTGCTGGTAATTAAATCACCATCCTAAGATTGACCGTGCTACCTAGTCCATATTTCTGGGTGCACTCATCGACCAATGAGTTAGGACTGTGAATCCCTCGCTCCTTGATCATATCGTCTTGCCCTGAAAAGCAAGATTGTTCTCGAGCTTAATAACATATCGGTGGTTCGTGAATTCCCGAATATCTTCTCGGAAGTGTTACCAGGTTGTCACCTGACCGTTATGTTGAGTTCATGATCAAGTTGGTTTTCCAATAAACCACTTTTCCCCAAGAACCTGTGTTGGAT
Source organism: Triticum dicoccoides (assembly GCF_002162155.2). Taxonomy (NCBI): domain Eukaryota; kingdom Viridiplantae; phylum Streptophyta; class Magnoliopsida; order Poales; family Poaceae; genus Triticum; species Triticum dicoccoides. The sequence continues at coordinate 455,115,339 of NC_041390.1, forward strand.
ACCCCTGAGCTAGTTGGTTAAGCTTAATAACAACTTGGAGAGTTGGAAGATAAAAGCTTGTCTGACTTAGTTCATGTTAAGGGATATCTTTGTGTTTGTGCGTGTGTTGAAGAAAGATGATATCTTCACCAATTGGTCCTCGTGATCAGTTGTTGGATCTGTTGTCTTGTCAAAACTTTGACTTGAGTATGGGCTATTGTCGAGTCAAATCAGAACCAGCGATGTTCGTAGTGTTGTCTTACTCGTGGTTGATCCCTCGAGAATACACCATTACATCTTTTGGTCTGACCAATGCTATCACCGTGTTCACATGATGGTGGAAGTCCAGTGATATGGAAATTCCGATGAGTTGTTATTGAGCCCATCGGCAACATTTTGTCTCCTCCATGATTCGTGTTGAGCATCCAGCTAGTGTTGGAATTTTTGTAAGCATTATCTTCGTGATCCGTTCATGAAGCCTATGCTTGGATGAAAGGAGTGACTTCCTTTGATTCACGTCCATTAGATGTAAGTTGTCGCCGTGAATTCAAGAAAGCTTGTTTTTGTTTCCTATAGAATCATCCCAAATCAGTCATGCATACGTGCGAAGTATTCTATGGTTTGGTAGATTGATTACCTCCACTCCATATGTATTCCCTAGCACACCAAGCCACTAATTGATTTGTTCAAGGAGAAGAAGTTCCTTCCTAAGAGCAAGACTTATGTAAGGACTTCGATATCCTTGATGATGGTTCCCCACCAAACTCGGTAGTGTTTTACTATAAGACTACTACGTGGTCATGCTTGTCTTGGAAAACGGGTTCACAGGTTTGTAGCAGAACCAGCTCATGTTTTGGAGCTTACTATCGTAGTTCATTCCCCGAGAATCTCGCAATGTCGTCTCGTCGATTTGTGTTGCAAACCTTCATTTTCCTTTCTAGACTCGATGAGTCTGGAATATCCTGACACCAACCAGATCTGAATCTCAGGCAGATATGATGGTTGGAACATTTTCCAAGAACTATAATATTGGTCTCTTAATAACCGGTAAAGTGGATGTCGTGGCCAACACACCTAGCCGGAAGGCCTATTATTGTAGTATCTTGATTGAGGAAGTTGGTCACCTCCCCATGAGGATTTCATAGGATTTACCTCCGCAGTTAATCCTTACGGATTCTTGTGCTTCCGAAGTCCAACCTCTTACTTGATGTCCTAGATACCAAACCATATCAATAAATGGGTTATCCTAGCACATCAAGGAGAACATTAGAAGCGGAGCGCTAAATGTCTCTCAGTCGATCATCCATATTTTGTTTCCTTGGCCTCGCTAAGGTGAAATATGAGAAAGTGTTATCTTCCTTTGCACCCGCATTATCCATCACCTTTCATCATGGTGGTATGTTGTGTTGCCAGGATCCTTGACACGGATATTGGTAAATCCTTGATGAGTATGGAAATGCTCAAGTTCTTGAGAGCACACTCAGGCACAAGGTTCTGATGTTGTCGTTAACTGGAATGTGCCTCCTTTCTCTCAGTTGTTCGATAGCCATCCAATTGGTGGAATCACCTTTGCCGGTGAACCTTCTCCCCAGTTACTAGAATCATTCCCAACATTTGCATTTTGTTCCCAGCTTACACCTCAGTAGCTGTTGTCAGGATCATCTTCAAAAGTGGACTTACCATGGGTCTCATCCATTTCTGATGATAAGCAAAAATCATCCATTGCGTTGTCTTCAACAAGGTAGTCCACATCATCCATCCTAGTCCAAGTATGCCCTCTCTTCAAGCTGCCTCAAACGATCAATTGTAAATTGCCTTAAGCTGGTATGAAGAGTTTCAATGGTCTTTGAATCAAAAGTAATTCTTTTTGCCACTTAAGGGAATAGCTCTACGAGTCACCTTCACTAAGGTGCCTCGTTATGGTATTATGGGCAACATAACTTCTCGCTACTTTGAAACCCCTCACCATCTATTTAGGCGTGGAATTGTTGCCCACCAAATCAAACCCCGTCGTTGTTCTTCCATCCCTCTCGATGTGTTTTGTGTCTCAACTTGAGATGTTTCAACATCTCATTCCGCGAGTTGATATTGTTTAGCCCGATCTTCGGGAAGATCAATCCTAGTTGAGTTTCTTTCCATCGTCATCGCGTGGATGAAGATCTCAAAAGCGAGGATGTCAAGATCGACATGATGCAATGAATCAACATCTTCGAGAAGGGCAATCGTATCGTGAAGATTCTTTATTGGCGTTCCCTCTGTCTTCTTACCTCACGTCTTGAATCTCGGGACGAGATTCTTGTTTAGTGGGGGTGAGTTGTCACAGCCCTAGAATTTGCTTGTAGCTATTTACCTGAGTGAGCATCATGCATCATGTCTAAATTCTGAAAGTTGAATTGAGGTTAGTTGAAACCCTCATAAATCACTTCAAAAATAATCAACATTAAAATCTTTTCAAAGAAGTCCAAGAAAATGTTCCTCTTAGTCCCTGAAAATAATGGCAAGAGGTAAAACTTAAAACAATATTTTTGGAATCTCAGAGATATTTATTTTGGGCCTTTGAATTAATTCAATAACTATTTGCATTGGATATATATTCTTTATATAATTAATATATGTCCAATAATTCTGGAACATTTTATGTGGCTTGGGATATTTTAGTTCTAGTCACATATTTATTTTCAGGATTTTATAAAATGATTTAGTATTTTTATTAAATCAAAACAAATGTCAGAAAATAGAAAAGAGAAATAAAATAGGAAACAGGGAAGAGAAACTTACCTGGCGCCACCAACCGGCCCAGCACTGTAGCTGGACGGCCCAGCCCACCAGGGCTCCTCCCTGTCGTCTTCCCCCTCGCCAGGAGGACGAGCGCGTGGCCGGCACGCGCGAGCACGCGTCCGGCCACCTCCTGCTTGCTTCCGCCGCTTCTGGAGCCAGCCCCGAGTGCCATGCACTCCCCCTCGCCCCCCTGCACCTCTCCTCTCTCCCCTTGGACCCCATCCCCTCCTCTGCTCCCCTCTCGCGCGCACCACCGAGCGGAGCTCGTCGTCATCGTCACCATACTCGTGGCCACCGGCCACCCCTCGCCCTGCCGCTGCACCCAAAAGCTCCGCCTCGACCCCCTCCTTCTTCCACCCCGAGCCACGCCACCGCGGGAGCCCCACATCGCCGCTACGAGTCGTCTTCCCCGAGCACGGCCGCCGGACTTCATCGACGAATTCGTCGCCTTCCGGTTGTCCCCAAGCCAGCTGAGCTCCGCTTCGACCTCGCCGTGAGCTCCTCTACCAAACCCCTCTCTCCCCGCCGTCTATTTCCTCCTCTAGCCTCACTAACCACCGCGGCCGAAGCTCGCCGCTGCCGTACCTCATGGCCGCCACGGCCACAGCTGCCGCCACCCATGCCCGAGCTTTGCCTCGTGCTCAGCACTCTCCTAGGAGCCGGGCGCGCCCACCCGTTCGACCTGCTGTGCCCCCTAGCGCCAACCCCGACCTTGCTCGAACTCCGGCCGTCGCCGAGGTCGACGCCGTGCTCAACTCTGGCCACCTCGCGGCCTCCCATCCATTCCTTTGGATGCGGACAAGCAAGATCTCCTCCCTAGTGCCCCCAGCGCGCCAAACCATCGCCCGTAGCGCAATCCGGAGCCGCGCCGCCGTCGTTTTGCTCGCCGCCAGCGAAACTCCGGCGACTGCCGACGTGTCTGTCATTAGGATTAACCCCCCCCCACCTAATTACCACCTCACTACCACTGACATGTGGGCCATGCCCCACTGACACTTTTAGTTAGTATTTAATTAGCACTAACAGTCTCTGTTAATTAGCCTAGTCACTGACCAGTGGGCCCCACTAGTCAGGTTTGACCCGGACCAGCCCTGTTGACTTGGTGACATCATCATGACGTCAGGCTGACGCAGTAATCCTTTTTCTGGAATTTAAATAAATCTTAAATGATTTATTTATTTCAGAAAATGTCCAAAACTTCTAAAAATCATAGAAAATCAACCGTAACTCCAAATGAAATAAATTATATATGAAAAATTATCAGAAAAATTCAAGGAATCCATCTGTACCATTTTCATGCATGTTAGAACAACTTAAGGCCACTTTTTAGGACAAATCAAATGAATGGTATTTAAATAACCACATGTGGAGTTTGAATTTGAACCTAGTGTTCAAACCAACTCCATTTAACTTGTTGCTAGTTGCATTAGGCCAACCAACAGCATATTGCCATGTCATGATCATGCATCATATTGTTGCATCACATTGATTGTGTTCTTCCTTGTTTGCCGGTATTTGTCCCCTCTCGATAGACGTGGTACCGACGATGTGATCGTTGACACTGATGAAGACCCAATGTTATCTTCAGAAGTGCCAGGCAAGCAAAAACCCCTTGTTCATTCCGATACAAACCCACTCTCTCGCTCCTGCTCTCTTTTACTGCATTAGGACGACAACGATCATCTGCTACTTGTTGCGGTAGTTGAACCCCTTATCCTCAGCATGACCTGTCATTGCCACAGTAAATAGATGAAACCCACTAGCATGAGTAGGAGTTGTTTGAGCCCTGATGTGCCTACTCATTCATGCTTGTTTGTCATGCCTGCTAATGCTTAGAGTTGAGTCAGGTCTGATTCATCGGGGATGAATCGGAGGTGTGTGAACATGCCCTACTGTGTGTGAGCTAAGTGTGTGAACACGATTTGGTAAAGGTAGCGGTGAGAGGCCATGTAGGAGTACATGGTGGGTTGTCTCATTGAAACCGTCCTCAGGAACTGAGTTCTGCGTCTGTGATCCATGAACAGCTACTACCACTCATTGGGATCCTTAATTGACCCTCTCGGCTTCTTAATCACCCTAGTACTCTGTCCAGGAGTTGCAACTAGTTTCTGGTGTTTGTAGGTTATGTGTTGGCGGCCGTGCGTAGCGCTGACCCTAGGGGTGGGCTATGTTGCGGTAGATACACCGTGGCACGGTGTACTGGGCGCCCGTTTGGTGTCTCGGGAACCCTGTTCACATCGTTCGGGGCCGTATGTGGAAACCTCGGCCGGACTCCCTGCGGATGGAACCTGGATAGGCGATAAACCTGGACTAGAGACTTAAGTGTTTAGGTAGGCCGTGGCCGACACCCTCGTTGGGCTTCCGCTTGAAGGTTGCCGAGTACATGTCGTGTAAACGACGGTAAGTGGTGGGAGCGTGTGTGAAGAAGTACACCCCTGCAGGGTATCATTATCTATTCGAATAGCCGGATTCCTCGGATATGGAAACTTGGACCCCTTGCATAGTTCATAGACAAGTGAAAGTGGATACTCTAAAATGCGCAAGATAAGCGTGAGTGCTATGGATGGCCTTCTCGTAGGGAGACGGGAGCGGATCCATAGTGGTGTATTGAATGGTGAATATGTGGACTCGTGTGCGCCACCTCAAAAGAGTTGCTTGCAATCGTAGTTCAAGTTAGCCACTGAGTCAAAGCTGGCTTGCTGCAGTTAAACTCCACCACCCCCCTTGTTGATACCGATGCATATGTAGTTTAGTACTGATGTAAGTCTTGCTGAGTACCTTTGTACTCATGTTTGCTTAATTTATGTTTTGCAGAGAGATTTCAGTCTTGCTAGTAGTTCCGCGTGGACTTCGGCGTTTAGCTTGATACCTCAGCTACGATCTTGTGCCCTCGGCAGGATCTGGTAGATAGTCAGGCTTCTTAACCTTTTCCATTTGTAGATGTCTGTACTCAGACATGTTAAGCTTCCGCATGTGCTTTGCATTGTATGCTATGACTGCTGGGTCATGAGACCCATGTTTGTAATATCTCGCTCCTCGGAGCCTAATGAATAAATACTTGAGTTGTAGAGTTATGTTGTGATGCCATGTTTTATCTACACATATCGAGCATATTGTGTGTATGATTGAAATGCTTGGTATGTGTGGGATCCGACAATCTAGTTGTTTATCCTTGGCAGTCTCTCTTATGGGGAAATGTAGTCTAGTGCTCCCATGAGCCATAGTAGTCCGCTACAGCCCGGTTCACCGGAGTCCTGCTAGCCCAGCACTACTGTTCAGGACACTTGACTGGCCGGCATGTGTTTCACTTCGTTCCTATGTCTGTCCCTTCGGGGAAATGTCACGCGGTGACTTCCGGAGTCCTGCCTAGCCTGCTACAGCCCGGGTTCCCCGGAGTCCTGTTAGCCCAGTGCTACAGCCCGGAATCACTCTTTGATGACCGACATGCTCGATGTGATTCATGTATGCCTGTCTCCATAGGTCTGTGCCGCTTTGGGTTCACGACTAGCCATGTCGTCCCGGGTTCTCCGTCATATGGATGCTAGCGACACTATCATATACGTGAGCCAAAAGGCGCAACCGGTCCCGGGCCATGGTAAGGCGACACCCGTGGAATACCGTGCGTGAGGCCGCAAAGTGATATGAGGTGTTACCGGCTAGATCGATGTGACTTGGAATCGGGGTCCTGACAAAAATCACGTTCCCGAAGGTTTCATTCCGTTTGGACTCCGTTTGATATTCTGTTTCTCCGAAACTCTGAAATAGGCAAAAAACAGCAATTCTGGGCTGGGCCTCCGGTTAATAGGTTAGTCCCAAAAATAATATAAAAGTGTAAAATAAAGCCCAATATAGTCCAAAACAGTAGATAATATAGCATGGAGCAATCAAAAATTATAGATACGTTGGAGACATATCAACAGTCATAACCTAGGGTGACACAGAACTAGCTCCAATTCATCAATGTAATGTAGGCATGTATTCCGAATATAGTCATACGTGCTTATGGAAAAGAACTTGCATGCCATCTTTTGTCCTACCCTCCCGTGGCAGCGGGGTCCTAGCGGAAACTAAGGGATATTAAGGCCTCCTTTTAATAGAGTACTGGACCAAAGCATTAACACATAGTGAATACATGAACTCCTCAAACTATGGTCATCACCGGTAAGTATCCCGATTATTGTCACTTTGGGGTTAACGGATCATAACACATAATAGGTGACTAAAGACTTGCAAGAGAGGATCAAGAACTCCCATATATTGATGAAAACATAATAGGTTCAGATCTGAAATCATGGCACTCGGGCCCTAGTGACAAGCATTAAGCATAGCAAAGTCATAGCAACATCAATCTCAGAACATAGTGGATACTAGGGATCAAACCCTAACAAAACTAACTCGATTACATGATAAATCTCATCCAACCCATCACCGTCCAGCAAGCCTACGATGGAATTACTCACGCACGGCGGTGAGCATCATGAAACTGGTGATGGAGGATGGTTGATGATGACGATGGCGACGGATTCCCCTCTCCGGAGCCCCGAACGGACTCTAGATCAGCCCTCCCGAGAGGTTTTAGGGCTTGGCGGCTGCTCCGTATCGTAAAACGTGATGAATCCTTCTCCTTGATTTTTTTCTCTCGGAAACCAAATATATAGAGTTGGAGTTGAGGTCGGAGGAGCTCCAGGGGGCCCACGAGGTAGGGGGGGCGTGCCCTAGGGGGGCAGGCGCGCCCCCCACCCTCGTGGCTAGGGTGTGGGCCCCCTAGTATTCATCTTTTGCAGGGATTTTTTATTATTTTCGAAAAGATGTTCCGTGAAGTTTCAGGTCATTCCGAGAACTTTTGTTTCTGCACATAAATAACACCATGGTAATTCTGCTGAAAACAGCGTCAGTCCGGGTTAGTTCCATTCAAGTCATGCAAATTAGAGTCTAAAACAAGGGCAAAAGTGTTTGGAAAAGTAGATACGACGGAGATGTATCACCTGCAGGCGGAGGAGCAGATCGCCGCGGAGCGGGTGGAGCAGGAGGCGCTGCTCGACTCGTACCACTCTGCCTGCAAGGGCCGCCTCGAGCGCTGGCGATACCGCATTCGGGTGGCGGAGGCTGCGGCCGCCTACAAAGAGGGCGATGAAGCGGGCGAGGCGCTGTTTGGCGAGACCGAGGACGAGGCAGAGGACAATGCCGACTCCGATGAGTCCCTGCTCTGCTGTCGTCGACGAGGCCCTGCTCCGCCGAGGCCCCGCGGCGCCAACAACGAGGCAGAGGACACTGCCGGCTCCGCCGAGGCCCCACCCTGCCGGCAACAAGGGGGAGGATTTCCCCCGCTCCGACGAGGCACCGCCCGCGGGCAACGAGACAGAGGACATCGCTGGCTCCGCCGAGGCCCCGCCCCACTGCCAACGAGGCCGCGCCACACAGAAAACAAGGAAGAGTACAACACAGTAGGTCGCCGCCGCTCGGGTCCAAGTAAGGCCACCGCTGCTACCCTCCGGTTGTTGGCACTGAGCTGTACATCATGGAGCAATTCTATGATTATACGATGATTGAAGAGCGCTCCGTGGTTGAGCAAGCTCATGAGATACAGTCATTTGCTAGAGAACTTGAGCACTTCAGTTGTATGCTACCGGACAAGTTCGTTGCCGGAGGTATCATCACTAAGCTTCCTCCTTCGTGGATCTCATTGGCACTCTTGATGTGGAAGAAAAGGCGAGATCAAAGGACACACATGCTCGAGGGATTTAGGGAGGATCTAGTGCCAATCTGGTACAGAAGAAGAACTTCCAGCCCCACAAGTTCAAGAACAAGGGCAAGTTTGATGGTAAAGCAAAGTTTGATGGGAAGAACAAGGCTGTGCAAGAGACGAGCTTCAAGAAGAAGAATGACAAGAAGAAAGGTGTTTGTCATGTGGGGATCCTGATCATTGGGCTCCTAGTTGCCCTAATCGCTATGACAAGCTAGGCGGGTTGACCACTAACGGCCGGTTAGCTTCTTGGCAGCGACGTGGAGTCGGATAGCTATGTTGGAGAAGGACGCTACTTCTAATTAACTCCTGGTGCAGTTGGCTGACTGAAACGTGGGCACAACAGGCATCTGGCCACATGTCAGTTACGCAACTGCACCTGCAGTTAAGTCACTAAAGCTTGTGTTCGGCTCAGCCGGACACAGGTGAGTAGCTTCGCCTAATTAATTATACCTCCAGCGCACCCCTTTTTAGTTGAAGAATGTATGAAATGTAATGAAATCCGACATGTTTATATGAAATCCGACCATGTATGAATGAATTTGTTTTGATTAGTTCGAATTCTTGTATCACTGGCATTGAATGAACATGCAAAACAATACGTACTAGCATTATTCCCAGGATGATCACCTCGTTTGCAGCAGTTTCACATGTACTCCCTCCGGTCCTTTCTAGTCTGCATACAAGTTTTTTCTGCAGTCAAAGTATCTCTACTTTGACCAATCTTATAGAAAAAAGTATGCACTTTCACAATGTGCAAAGTAAAAAGGAACAGAAGGAGTACAAAGAGTTTGAGCAGCTTTTTAGCGTTCCTGTACAGGCCTGACAATTCATAGAGAACATTCAAAACAATCGATGATTATGCATCTCAGCGATTCACATGTCAGAGCCAATATTTACTTCACAACTAAAGAATAAAGAAAAAATGGATCGACGCTGCTGACAGCAAAGGGCATCCCATTCGAAAATATCAAACACATGTCTTCTTGCTAAAATCAATGAGCAAAATTTGACAAGGTTTTCCCATTCCAAAATATCAAATGCCTATGATTGTGGAATGGGCAGGGTTTGCCATCAGTTCGGACATTGACTTGGCACCTCATGCTAAATAAACCAGCTGTTCTTTTTGTGCAGTTCCACCAAAATCAACCAAATTCGCGCGTACCTTGTATGATTTCGCTCTTATATGTTGCAACGCCTTGAACTTATCGGCACCTCCTTTCTTGTGGTGGAAATGAATGATTCGATGTATTCATGAAAATTTTGTGCAGGTCCCATTGAAATCGAGCTGAGCACCCCTGTTTGCACAAATACAAAAAGTGATTAGTATAAAGCAAATTGTACTATGAATTGACTGTTTAAACAGGCACCTGCATTGTCCATGTAGAGCACACTTTTAGATAAATGGAACTCACCGGAAAGAATCCTAGAACAACATTGTACTCGCGCATCACAACAAGAAAATGGAGATTTGTCAGTCCTTCTGAGCTGAAGTTAGTTTGGTCTTGTGGGGGGTAATGTAACCATCCTTCAACTGCTCCTTCTGCTGAGAAGATAGACAGGGCTTCTTCATCCTGGCATAATCGGAACTAGTCACTTCACGTACTCCATATTCTTCTTTAGAGGAGGATGATCCTATTGTGCAAAGACAAGAGGATAACTAAATGCTAGCATCCCTGTTTGCTCGAAAAAAAGGAAAGGAAATATTTAAAACAGCACAGATGAAGCACTTCTCAAGGACAATACCACTTTTTGATGACAGTATCTAAACAGTAGCACAACACCAATAGAGATGACAAAGCTCAATCATATGGATGAAATCAGTGGGCGAGTACCATCCTTTGTCAGGAGGCTTATTGTGTAGAGCACACAGATGAAGCACTTCTCTGGAACCATCTGTTGCTATCTACTGTGGTGGCCATGCATACTATATACTCCTCGATTAGATTAATGTTTCCAACATCTTCTTGTGTAGTTCCAATAAAATATACGGTATCTTCAAAGAAGATCCCTATTTGCACAAGTAGAGATAATTACATATTACATTAAGAGTGGCATCAAATCGGTGGCAAAAAAATTGCTCATTCCAGCCATAGCAATAAATTAAGATGCAAAATTATATCATTACTTGTGTCATCATAGTTCCAGTGCTTCATTACATCACCAGGAGTTGATTTTGTTTTTCTTTTGCTTGTTCTTCCCCTTCATCACTTGGTTCAATAACAGACAAGCTTCGCCTTCAATGTAAGATTTGGCATGTTAATTAGGTTGCACAAGTATAGCACTAAACAATGACATTAATTTTCTGATGAAAGTGGCAAATTACAGGCCAACAGTTGTGAAATATCCTTATCTTACCTCAATGGGATATTGCGGTGCACATACAGATTGGAAGTCTTGTCTCCATTTGTGCAGTTCACTAAAATCAAGCAACATTACCGTACAAGTAGCACAACATATGAAAGCACACTGCAGAATCATGTGAAAGAAGGCTAGTACTGACCTCTCATGACGCGGAATTCAAACAACTCACAAGAAGAAGATCTGAACCAAATTTGCCAACACGGATAGGAAGTAAGATCTCCTCTTCTGTAGTTCCACTAAGATCAAGCAATCAAGCAATGTTGTTGGTGTGACACTTTGGTTGAACTACACAAAACACTCTTAAAACAAAAGTGTTTTGTGCACTGCAACAAAAGGTCACAATGGCAACGAGGTGAAGTAGATAACCCTGTTTACACAGAGGTGCAAATGAAACAACTAGTGGTCAATAACGATGGATGACACAGAAGCCAACAAAAAGAAGCATCTACCTTATGTAAATGGGAAAGAAAGAAAGACAGTAGCATTTCTCAAATGGTGGTATTGATTAATATTAACAAAGATATTATATTAACAATAAAATTCGTTAAACATGTAATTTGCTTTTAACTGTGGCATTGCATCAATTTTCCAGCGGCATTATTAGAGGGTGCTTGTTTATAGGGAAATTTTGGTGGAGGGACTAAAAAAACTCCGTGCCAGTCCCATCTAAACCAAACAGGAAGGCTTTTAGGAACTAAAAGTGGGCATTTGGGACTAAATAAAGAAGACCCCGAGGGAGAGTCTTTTTGGGACTTTTTCCAACAGTTGCCCCTGCCACGCATCGCACATTGTCTCTATTAGTTCATTACTAGGGTAACATGGTCTTTTAGCATGTCATTTAATAACCTCTAGTCCATGTTTAGTCCCTGGAACCAAGCAGGTAGGGACTAGGGAGTTTTTAACCAAACAGGGCCTTAGATTAACAACAACTAAAGAGTTGCACGGGATAGTGGATGCACCAGCACCATGGGCATCTACTGATGTACTGGGGCGATGCACAGTCTGTTGCAACAAAGAACAAACAACCAAGGAGCATATTTGTGTTGGTCCCAGTTTTGTTATCTTTAGACACCTTTCCCTATGTGAGCGCAGCAAATCTAGTCCTGCTCAAACTCTACAGCCTTGTCCCCCAAAACAAATGATCAGTTCGTTACAGATGTGGGTACTGCGTTTGTCATTGTTTTCCCTCTTCGACCAACGTAGGTGCTGGATAGCCAGTCTGTACTAGTACTTTCCCCACTTCCTTTCCTCTGTGAACCACGTCCTAGATTTATGCTATACAAATTTCCCCACTACTTTCCCCCATTCCTGTCTTTTAACCACGTCTTAGATTCATGCGATACAACTTTCCCCACTACTTTCCCCCTTCCTTTCCTTTTTGAACCACGTCCTAGATTCATGCTATACAACTTTTCCCACTACTTTCCCCCATTAATTTCCTCTTTGAACCACGTCCTAGATTCATGGTATACAACTTTCCCCACTACTTTCCTGTTTGATCGAACACCTAGATTCGAGTGCAGAAATGGAAAAAGCCCACATGCAGCTAGAGCAATGCATGTGGAATAAGTAAATTATACCTTAAGGTTCTTGGGGTGTGGTTCGGTGGGCGACCGGAGGCCGTTCGACCCACACTATGTACAGCGGCGAAGAAGAAGGGGTCGGAGGCCCTCCTGCGCCACCACTGAGTGAAAGTGAATAGCTGCGCCGGTAGTGGATTCCCTCCCTCACCGATGGCGATAGTGTTAAGCCTCCTTCCCTTCCCGGCGGACGGATCCTGCCAACTCTTTGACCAACAGTGAGGGGAGAGAGAGAGAGAGGCCAACGAAGTCTTGTTTAGATCTGGAGAGGGTGAGAGAGTGTGAAGAGAGTAACTACAAGCAGACCAGCAGTGAGGGGAGAGAGAGAGGCCAACGAAGTCTTGTTTAGATCTGGAGAGGGTGAGAGAGTGTGAAGAGAGCAACTACAAGTGCTGAGGCTCCAGCGTGTATATATATACTGGAGAGAGTGTGAAGAGTGCATACCCTAGAAAACAAGCGCCGAGGCTGCACCGCTGCAGCTTATACGTGATGAGGTGATTATACGGTCACTACGAGATCGTATAGCTCCATATCCATCCATTTGACCAGTCAAAGAATCCTCCTGGCACAAATTATGCTCAAGTTTAGTTATCAAACCTGAGACCTCAAGTTGGATGAGCGAACAGGCTAACCAGCTACACAGCCCTCCCGTTATGTTCAACGAGAGGAATATAACCTTTTATACATTCCTGCATTCGTGTGACAAGCATGCCGTGTTTTTTGTGTGTGGGAGTCATTGGGATTTAAATCATAATCGTGTCATGTGGCTTTGGTGGTAAGACTATCCACAGTGGTGCAGAAATAATGCAGCCTTAGTCACCTTACCTCTTTCCACGTAGTACGTTGGGTTCCACCAGTCAGAGGGTGAAACAAACAAATTAATAAGAAAAATTAAAAGCGCCAGCGGTGTATCTTACCTCACACATCTCGCTACTGCTCGGGAACACCGTTCAATTGATCCCTCTATTCGCTCACGTACTATTTTAAGTGAATCCTTATTATAACATGCACACAATTTTGGGCACTTGTATTCGACCTAAGTCAGTGTGCCACCGTATCTCGTACGACTCCCTCTGTCTAGGTGTAATAAGTCACATTAGAAGGTGCAGTGGGACCAAGGTGCAAGCAGATTGGAGGAGAAGGAGAAACTTGACTGGTCATTCCTCCAATCAAAGCCCTGATTTCTGTCTCTAAACGCAACAATTAATCCAAACAACTAAGAGATGCTGTTTTATCTACCATGCAGGGCCACGTATTAACTCGCATGCAAGCCGACATTGATTTCTTGACCGATCAACACGTAGTTGCGCTCCATGCATTGGGTTTCCGAGGGAGATAACAAGACAGAGTAAGGAGCGTTTGGTTACATTGCTTAGGCTGGTCTCAACATGCATATGTTACTAGTCTATGTTACTACTATGCAAAGTTTGCCGTCGGAAGTGAGCCGATCTGGCTCTCCTGAGCTAGCAAGGTTTTCTAGCCCACCCAAGCTAGCTGGCCCACAAAAGCTAACATATGTTAACAGTTCCAAACGCCTAACCTTGCCCGGCTATGCTATAAGCTGTTCTTGCTAAGGATCCAAACGCTCCCTAGGTAATAACACTCGCTAGCAACGAGGCCAGGAGGGGATTGAGATGCGAAGTTAATGGACAACGCCTAAACATTTTGGGAATATCTGACTTCCGTAGGATGACTTAACACCTAGACGGAGGGAGTACTACTCCTCAGTACAGGTTTGATGGAATATTCGTCACCTCTTCTCTTCTTGTATGTACTCCATTTGTATCTCACTTCCTGTGGCTTCGTACTCACATGATTTTCCTATTCTATGAACCTGTGTGTGCGTGTACGTCCGTGTGTTTAACAGCATGTGTGTGTTAGAGAGAGTGACAGATCGACCTACTCCTACAGAGAGATGGTGTGTAGTGTACGATTTTAGCCGCAAGAGTCGGCGCATCCTCTCGTTTCCGGGCGTCCGGTAGGGACAGGCGGACAACTACCACGCCCGCTCCTGACCAGCCTGGCCCACCCAAAGCCCCTCCATCGCTCGCGCGCACTTCCCGCCTAAAACGGTCAGCGCCACTCCAAAGAATCGGTGCCGCATTCATGCCCGGGCAGAGCGGATGCGACCTCTCACTGGCGCGCGCGTTGAAGGGAGAAGCGGATTCAAGAGTGATGGTTGCTTCGTCCGTCCAACTTACTGCTGGGTCTATGTGATTTGACGGCTCATTGGTCATTATTACTGAGGTGGTAGGACTGCTGGATGTCCCACGCTTTTGGCGAAAGGAGGTACTACTAGATTACAATTTTCTCCATTCTTACGGCGGACGAGTGCAAGAGCAGTGAAAACACGCAGGCTCAGTGATTACATGGCCCACCTCACACTATCACCATATTTTCTGGACACCGTGCGACACCTAACTCTTTACATAGTACTCCCTCCGTTCCTAAATATAAGTCTTTGTAGAGATTCCACTAGGTGGACTACATAGGGAACAAAATGAATGAATCTACACTTAAAATGCATCTATATACATCCGTATGTGGTTCATGGTGAAATCTCTACAAAGACTTATATTTAGGAATGGAGGAAGTACTTGTATAGTACGTACTGTAATTTATCAGTGAGATGGTACAATGCTATGAAGCTTCCAGCTTCTGTTACATGTATCTTGCGTCCAAGGTTGCCCGTTGCAACATTTCATCAAATACAAAGGAGACTAACATGCATGCTATTACATCTCAATGATTGACAGATCATAGCAAATATGTACTCCCTCCGTTCCAAAATAAGTGTCTCAACTTTATGCTACATACAGAGCAAAATGAGTGAATCTACACTCTAAAATACGTCTATATACATCAGCATTTGGAGTATGTACTACTAGTTCATATTGAAATCTACTAAAGTACATATATATTCCAAACAATATGATAATCTCTCTAACCAAGGTAGTAGGGACGAGGAGTAAATGGAGGGAATAGTAAAATTTTCTCCTCGTCCTGCGAGCCACTGCGCGCGTGGGCGAGGGAGCGGGCGTAAGGCGCACAGTACTACTACTACTCATGTAGTCCCTAGCCATTGAAACAGATACAGCTAAAGAAAAAAACAATCTATGCAGTCCTAAGAAATGAAGTTTGCAACCCTTTGACCATCAGATCATTTTGTGCAGTTTCACCAAAATCGAGATGAGCATCCCTGTGGCAAAGAAATTGAAGAAGCATGATTAGAATAAGATTACTGGGACTAGTTGATGAGACATAAACTCATCACAAATACAGTACGTAGAAGCCAGTAGAGGTATGTGCGGCGCAAAGAAGTAGAGAAATATCCACATGGAGTGATGTGGGCAGCTGGAGCAGTGGTGCAAGTCGTCTGTAAAGGGAGTTGTACCTGAGGGATGTCGGGACGTAGCTCAACCTAGAGGAGGGCAGCGGGAGGAGGCAACTACCCACGTCGTGGCAGTGAGCAATGGACGAAGGCAACCTCACCGGCTTTGTGAGAGAGAATGGCAGGGACCCCTGATCGGGATGTGCCGACAGTGGGTTTTCACCGTCGGCGACGGCGACCACATCTACACTAAGCATCCACCCCTTCCCCAGCGGACGTGATCCGCTGGGATGTTAGAGATGTGGCCACAGTGGTTTTGTGCGAGAGAGTGTGAAAACTGAAGAGAGCAACCGCAGCAAGCAACCGTGTAGGCTCGTCCTGCCTATGTATATAGTGGAGCGGATTCCTTTTCTCTCCATATGAACCTATTTATATTGCGTACGTGCCACTGAAAAAAACTTTATTTATTAATGACATGGCACCTACTACTCGTTCTCCTATAAACCTTGCGCTTGACATCTCCAAACTATTAACCTTGCGATTGGCTCTTCGCCTGTTCGAGAAGTCGAGCAATAATGGTACTGCAGTATATATCATCCTGGCTATATGAGACTGAATGAATTGTTGCACGTCCACCATGTGGCGAGGGTCGAGGGGCGAGGGAGAGTGCGTACTATTACGTCAGTTTCAATATGGACTACATACGGAGTAAAATGAGTGAATCTACACTCTAAAATACGGCTATATACATCAGTGTTTGGAGTATGTACTAGTAGTTCATACAATGGTGAATCTACAAAGAAAATGGAGGGAGGGTTGGGCTGCCTGTGTCGTGCGCACATGTGTTGGGCTGGGCTAGCAAGTGGTTGGGCCGGGCCTTGAGACTAGTAGTAAAATTTTTTTTGCAGCGTTGGAGGGGAGGCTTGATCCTGTTAAAGCCCCCTAGTAGATTCGCCCCTCAGTTCATATTGAAATCTACTAAAGGACATATATTCCAAACAATATGATAATCTCTCTAACGAAGGTAGGGACGAGGAGTAAACGGAGGGAGTACTAGTAAAATTTTCTCCTCGTCATGCGAGCCACCGCGCGCATGGGCGAGGGAGCGGGCGTAAGACGTAGTAAGAAAGCTTCACCTCATCCTGCGAGCCACCGCACACATGGGCGGGGGAGACGGCATACTAAGCAAGCTTCTCCTCGTTCTTCGAGTTGACGGGACACATCAAAAGTACTCTAGTGTATAGAGCCTTGCCTCTAAGGTAAGCCCCACATGGTTTGCCTCTTTTTTAACATAACGCGTCAAGTCGCAATTTGTTTGTTCACCCGTGGTAGACGATCCTCCCTCCATCTAGTGGACAACCAATACACGTGTCAAATTACCATGTGGGCTGCCTTTTCATATAGAAACGAGACCATGTACCCGCGCGGGTGTGGTTGGGAAAGAGACGAGAGTACGTGCGCCATGCGTGCACCTCTCCTCTTCGTGCACGCCCCCACCTACGTGGGTGTGTGTGAGAGATACAAACCTAGACAAATGGCTTGTGCGTTCGTGAGTGTTTTTTGTTTTGGGGGGGGGTGATTTCATGAATGTATTTGTGGGAATATGTGTTGATGACATCTCAAACAACATTTTGCATGCAATGTTTGTAAAATGGAGGCCTATGCATATCATATATAGAGGGTCGGGCGATCCACGAGAAGAGAGGGAGGGGTCATAGATATCAGTAGAGTCGAAGAGAGGATCAAGTGGGTGGGTGCAAGAACGATGAAGAGATCCATCAAAATTGTGTGTGTGTGTGTGCAAGTCAAAGATATAGGGCGACTGACCTAGCTACCGGAACGTCAGAGGGAACAGGTCAAATTTGTGTGTGGCAGGGAGACATGACTAGAGTGCTCGATGTATCGGTGTGTGTGTGGGAGGGGGTGGGGGAGGGTGTCGTGGATTTGTCACGACAGATGTCCTAGTGTGAGGACTTAGTCGTGAGGCTGACGCATCTATGTGGTAGCTTGAGAGGGGTTGATAGGGACGAGAGACGCAACATATAAGACAAGGATTTAGACAGCTTCGGGCCCCGAGAAACATCATCCGGTAATAGCCCTACATGTTGTTTGTGGCTAGGTCTCATTATGCTCATGAGGGAGACGCCGTAAATCCGACTCTCCTCTCTTTGTGTCTAGCCTTAATGATTCTTTTCTTGCTCTCTCCTCTTGGGGTGCCCCGCCCCTCCTTATATAAGTTGAAGGGGCGGGTTACATGTAGAGTCAAACTCGGATTAGGACTTAACCTATTTTAACGTCTTACCATGGACTTCTCACCATGGGCTTCTTAACGTAAGCCGGTTTACAATCTGGCTTAACTGTCTGGCTTAACTATCCAGCTTACATGACTGTGTCTGCCAGCTTACAATGCTTGACTGTGTCTGCCGGCTTACATGACTGTGTCTGCCGGCTTACAATGCTTAACTGTGTCCGCCGACTTAACCTGCTTAACTGTTCCCGCAGGCTTATAGTCTGCCGGGTCACCAATGAACATCAAGTCCCAGCCAGGTTATATCTCCGGCCGGGTCACACCGCGGGGTATATCCCCGACATTAGTCCCTAGTTTAATTTGGATTCATCCATGTTAAGCTGATCCTGTAAAACGAACACAAGAACAATTTTGACAGATTATGCTCTGGGTTAAGAACTCTTGTAAGCCAGCACCTGATCATCCTTAAGTCCTTGTCATTTACTTCTTGTGGGAAGTCTGGGTCAATATACCAGCTTCATAATCAATTTGCTGACATTGGTTTCTCACTGAAAAATATTGTGAAGAATATTGGCCTTGAAATACTCATCTGATTTTCAGCCGGCTTGAAGATGTAGATCTCCATTATATTCATATCACTTGTAGCCCCCAAGGCCGGGTCATTATGCAAAAATGAGCAGGGACTTTGTAAATATGATCATGTAGACTTGAGCAGCAATGTGTAGCCCCCAAGGGCCGGCTCAGTAAGATAATACTGAGCTGGGACTTTGTATATAATTTATTGATAATAATCATCATATGATGTAATCTCCACCATGGGGCTTGAACCCGCGTCCATATGGTTAAGAGCTTTGTACTCTACCAACTGAGTAGTGGATCTTTTCAATATAATGGACTGAGGCTTGTGTACCTTGAATTTTTGACAGGAGCAATTGGTAGCCCCAAGGGCCGGCTCATTACAATGGGATGAGTTGATCAAAAAATGACTTTACATTAGCCCCCAAGTGCCATGGTGCATGCTGGCAGTGACATGGGACTTGCATATTTGATGTAATCTCAATTTGAATAATGTAGCCCCCAAGTGTCGGGTCGTAAGCCTGCAGCGACTCGGGACTATTCCCTCCATTGTAAAAATAAATCATGTCCATTAATAAAATAATAACCATTGCGCTGAAGCGACTTTGAAAACCTCCATCATAATATTGGCTATTGATAACCAGGATAAAAATCCAACCATGTTGGCTATTAAAGATTTGAATAATATAATCCGGCTTGGAAAACCGGTTCCTATGATATTGAATTGTACTGCCGGTTTAGGATACCTGTGCAGTAAGGGTGATAACCCAATCTTTAGAAGCCAAAACTTCCAAATGTTTATGGTTGTCATATGATGGTGACTTATCATCCAAAGTCAAGCCGGATTAATCGAAACCACATATATGCTTCAGATATGAACAAAAAGTCTCAAGACAAACCCAAAAGAATGTTTTCAAAAAACTTAAGTCAAACAAAGAGAAAAAAGCAAGACTCCTGATTCGAATACGATCAGTAAGCCGGACCAAAAAGGGTTAAGCTAGGATTCAAATACGATCGGGAAGCCCCCTAGTGGTTTTGGCGTTGCGTCGATCAAGAGGGTACCGACATCTATGTTCTCCTTGGTTCGAATACGACCTTTGTTTGAACAGGAAGCCCCCAAATAACCTTGAGAGTTCTTTAACGACTCTGATTCGAATACGATCAAAGCCGGACCCAAAAGGGGTTAAACTATGATTCGAATACGATCAAGAAGCCCCCTAGTGGGTTTGGCATTGTGCTGATCAAGAGGGTACCGATAGCTATGTTCTCTTTCGTTCGAATACGACCTATGTTTGAACAGGAAGCCCCCAAATGATCATTGAAACGGGGTACCTATGTTTGAGTTGTGCTTTGCAACAGACTCTTTTTGGTCCCATTATTTTTTCTGAGAACTCAAACTTGTGAGTAATGAATTCTTCTTAAACCGGGCGTTGAGCCGAATATTAAAAGCTTCAGAGCTTTGTGGGCCGGATTTTAAACTGGATATTGAGCTTCAATGCTTTGTGAGAGAAAGATTTCTCTTGAACCGGATTTTAAACCGGATTTTTTCTTCATTTTGGGCCGGAAATTCTCTGACGGCGTTTAAACTGGCAACGTTTACTTAGCCATGTCACCATAGCCCCCGAGTCTAAAGGCGACTTGAGGAGTTGGCTTGAGATTCTCCATAATTAACCGTGATATAGACCGGTTTGAATCCTGCATGGGGCAACTTGCAAACCAAAGTAATTGCTCTTTTGAAGAAAATAATATGTAATATAAAATATACTAGATAGATTTCATCTGATGTCTATGAGACAAACACGGGCACCAACATCGGATGACGTAGTCGGATGAAAAAAATTCTTAGATATATGCTTAACTTCGTCCGATTTTTCAAACCTCCGGACGCATGTGACAACCTCATGGAATAGTATTTTTGCACCATGATCTTCCCGTGGGCTCATGTATATATGTATATATTTTCCTCCGGATTTCCATGTTTGGTACTTGACGGTTGATGGTCCTTCAAACATTGAACTTTTGCTCTCACTTGCACCTTTTGAGGTTTTCTTGGAGACCTGACTCCGTATGTTCCCTTTTCTTAATCTGGGAAATACCTTTCTGGCCATGCCAGACATGCATTGTGTCTTTGAAAATGATAACAATCATTTGCTCTTCAGTAGATGTCCAAAGAATGTTTCCTCCTGTATTAAGGCAAAGACACTATCAAAACTTTATCTTCTGACTTATCACCAGGAACAACTTCCTCTTGTTTGGTTTCCACTCGAACATAATCTGTATTAACCTGAACGAGGCTGTTTGGGGTGGCAGCTCAGAGACGCCTGGCGGCCTGAGGACGGAGGTGGCCATGACAAAACCGTTGTGGCGGCTCACCGCGTAGGTGAGGCGGCAAGGGAGCCCCCAACCAGACGGGTCACAGTTGAGGTTCAGCAGCTGCTCAAAACAAAAACAACAGAAGTGGCCGCGGGGCTGAGCAGCTCGGTAGAGAAGTCCTGACGCGGATGGATGGGCGTGGAGCAGCTCGGACTCTCGACCGCGGCGCCGGCTCAACGCAATGGCAGAGGCAGAAGGGCGCTTTGAGGCGCAAGGGTGGATCGAGGCCATAGCAACGGCGGGGTCGTGGCCGAGCTGCAGTTGGAGGCGCACTTGGCGATGAAGTTGCTCGGGGCCGGCTTATCGGCGACTTGAACCAGGGCCGGCTTGCGGCATAGACGGGTTGATGGGATGGTGACCCGCGTCAGTAGCGGCTCAGTGCATCTCCAGCCATTGGCCCCTTAGGAGGAGTAAAAAATCGCCCCCTGGGTGCACTGGCGCTAAACCGCGCATTGGGGGCGTGATGCCCCCCAGTCGCGGCCCCCCACGGGTTTTTAAAATGTTTAAATTCGGTGCAAACACAACGCAAACACGGGTGAGTTCGTTCAAATTTAAACATATTTTACAAAAAAAAAGAAAAAAACTACCGCGGGCTACCCTCGCCGTCTCCCTCGCCGCCCGCCTCGCCGCCCGCCCACGCGGTTCTACATGCCGAGGAGGTTGTAGAACCGCGTGTAGTCACCGCCGCCGCTGTCGTCGTCGTCGTCGTCGCCCCCGCCTACGCCTCCACCGTCCATGCTGCATCCCTCCTCCGATTGGCGCGGCGGGTTGGACGGTCTGGGGGCATTGCCATCGTCGCTACCAAGGACGATGACACCGTCCTCGTCCTCGCGCCCACTTTTGCGGGCGGCGATCTCCTCCCGGGCCCGGCACTGCCGGACCATCTCCTCGCGCAGGTAGTCGTCGCGCGACCACCGCATGGCGTCCTCGTCGGAGAAGCCGCGCCGGGCTATCTCCTCGTACTCCGGGGGGAGGCTGGACTCCACCTTGGGCTCGACGAGGGCGCCGGAGCTGCGGGTACGCGCGCTGACAGGCATGTCCTGGGGCTCCGGCTTGACGGGGCGGAGGTAGAGGCAGGGAGAGCCGTCGGACGAGGAGGAGGACACCCCGGTCTCCATGCGCCTCGGCATCCAAGAGCTTCCCCGGCGGCGTGAGAAGGACGGGGGAGCGGGGTACTCGAGGTGCGGCGTGTTGCCGCCCTCGATGTACTCGAGGACGGACTCCAACGTGCGCCCGGGCACGCCCCACCACCGACGCCAGCCGTCGGCGTTGAACCTGCCGGAGGGCACGACGCTGTTGGTGGCCTCGAGCTGCTCGTCGTGCCGGCGGCGGAAGTACGGATCTCAGATTGGGCTGTCGGGGACGTACCGGGGCCCCTCCCTCGCCGCACGTGGCAGGGACGAGCGGATGCGTGCGATCTCCGCACGCCGCGCCGCGCCGGTGGGTACCGGGGGCACCGGCACGCCGCCGGCGCTGATCCTCCACGCCTCGGGCACCCGCATGTCCGGCGGGACCGGGTACTCAGCCTCGAAAAGGAGGCGAGCCTCGTCCTCGTGCATATGACGGCGCCCGAATCCGTTCGCCGCCGCGCCGTCGCCTGGGAAACGCTCGGCCATACTTTCTCAACTGGTGACGGCGAGAGGAGGAAAGAGGGAGAAATGAGCACGTCGTCGGTGGATGATCGGGGTGAGTCTCTCCGGCGCGCTTGCAGTCGGCTTTTATAGGCGGAGACGCCGCGTGGTAGGCTTGGCCGGCGCGTTACGCGTGGCGTGATTGCGTAGCGGCCGAGGGACGCGTCGCCCAGCCTTCACTGCGCCGCCCGTGAGGCATCAATGGAGTCTGACCGGCGCGGCAGCTTTGGCATTGATTCGCCGCGGGAAACGAGACGATGAGGACGACGAAGGGGCGAGAAGAGAGTAGAGTCGCTGACGCGGCGGGCCCGCGGCTCTTCGCGCTAAAAATGATTCGCCTGGCGCCCCCGAGCGACCCCCAGCACGCCGGGTTTGGGTTGGGTCCGCCGGCGTCAATTTCGGTTCGAGCTAGCGAAAACTGAGCTTTTGTGAACGCGACTGGGCCGATTTTTTAGCGCCGCCGGCCGAGAAAACGCCTAAGGGGCCTTTTTGGGGACGCAGCTGAAGATGCTCTCAGGTCGGAGGTGATAGCGGCAACAACGGAACTGCACCGCGACTCGTAGGCAGACGTAGTAGACGCGGCTGGGTTGACCCAAAGGCATGGCCGAGCGACCCGAGGCAAAGCTGGCCGAGGGGGCGACTCGAGGCTGTGGAGGCTGAGTCCATCGGCTTGGAGAGGTGCGACGGCGGCCGGTGCAGCCTCGGGCGGAGGCGATGCCCAGCAGGGAGATGCCCAGCAGGTTTAAGAATTTCCGGTTCAAGTCGAGGCACCAGGGGCTGGAGGCCGCGGCGTGGATGCGACGACGGAGCGCGAGGCAAGGCGACTCATATAGCGATTGCGACTTTGAAGCAGCGAAAGGCCGCAACAGGTTGACGAAGTGGTAAAAGCGGAGCAAAACCGCGGTGACGGAGAGGTGCTGGCGGAGCTGCGGCTCATGGTGGAGCGGCTCGTCAGTGGGGAGTCGAGACGGGCCTTAGAGGCGGCGGCGGCTCGACAGATCGAGCGGAGCCAATACAAGCCAGAGGCTGAAAGCGAGTCAGCCGTATCGGGGCGGCTCAGCGAGGCCCGCAAGGCGGCTCGGGGCCAGCCACGGCCAAGGCAGCGGCTCAACGGGGCGGTTTAAGCGGGCCCGAGGTGGCGGCATGGAGTTGCCGGCGAGTCAGCCGTATCAGGGCGGCTCAGCGAGGCCCGCAAGGCGGCTCGGGGCCAGCCACGGCCAAGG
>NC_041390.1:455139393-455144900 GCF_002162155.2 Triticum dicoccoides
CGAGACGGGCCTTAGAGGCGGCGGCGGCTCGACAGATCGAGCGGAGCCAATACAAGCCAGAGGCTGAAAGCGAGTCAGCCGTATCGGGGCGGCTCAGCGAGGCCCGCAAGGCGGCTCGGGGCCAGCCACGGCCAAGGCAGCGGCTCAACGGGGCGGTTTAAGCGGGCCCGAGGTGGCGGCGTGGAGTTGCCGGCGAGTCAGCCGTATCAGGGCGGCTCAGCGAGGCCCGCAAGGCGGCTCGGGGCCAGCCACGGCCAAGGCAGCGGCTCAACGGGGCGGTTTAAGCGGGCTCGAGGTGGCGGCGTGGAGTTGCCGGCGATTCGCTAGTATGGCGGCTCGACGGAGTCCCGCTCGATGTGAGGTCGCGGGGTGGCGTGAGGCCGCAGGGGCAGCAGCCCGGGTCAACGTGTGGTAGAGGCGCGACGGCGGCCACTCGGCCAGTGGCGAAGGCATCAGGCGGCGAATCGGCGAACCCGCATAGACGAGGACGGGCGCGGACGCACAGCCGGGTGGTCGGGGCGTGCAAGAAGGGCTCGCGGCCGGAGTAGAATCACTCGGGCGGTGCAGCAACGCGTGAGCGACGGTAGACGCGCACACCCCGGCGAGTCGAGGCGGAGCCGGCTTGAGGCGCGGCCTCGGCCACGCAGCGGCGGCTCGAAGGTGATGCCGGCAAGGTGAAGCTTTTGAATAACTCAAATACTTTTTCGATGTTGAACGAATCAGAGACTCCAACTGGCTTTTGATGATTTTATAGATCAAGACTTGACATGCTGGAGAAACAGACTAGCAAAAAACGATGGCATTCGGCGACTTAAAGGTGATCCGGCGATGTAGTTGTTTGCGGTCCGGCGACTCAGGGCACTGACGACGAGGCTACTTCGCCGGGGTGACTCAGGGCGCGGTTCGGACGGCTTGTGCTTGTCTTGCAGCGACAGCAGACGGTTTAGAGCAAGACCGCAGTTTCGAGTCGGTGGAAACGGGCGGCTCGGAAGTGGGCATCACGGCGGGCTTGCGGTCGGCAACTTGGAGTGGCACAAGGCACAGCCGCTTGCCATGATGTGAACAACGGCAATTGACTTTGACTATGAATTTTGACTGATGGAACACCTCATATTTGCCCAGTAATGCTTCGTAAAATAGTGCCTAATCCCAACAAGTTTTCTTTGTGCCTGTTCGCGGCGACGTACTGGCTCGGCGACTTGGAAGCGGTCGCGAGAGTGCCGATCATGGTGCGGCGGCAAGACCGGTCCGAAGAGGGGCGATATAGTCGGAGGCGGCTGGCAGACCAAGGAACCACGGCTCGGAGGTGGTTCAACGGAAGCAATGTTAGCCACCAAGGGCGGGTCAAGGCGGAGCGGTGGCTCAAGAAAGAGCAGCTCAGCAGCGGGATGCCAACAACTCGGAGCCAAAACAAACAGGGGTAGCGTCCGGTAGAAACGATCCGGCCATGCCTCGAGGGCGAGTCACAGCGAGTCAACAAGCAGGGGGCGGCTCACCCGCAGTGTAGAAGGATTGGCGGCTCTCCTGCTGTAGTGGTTACAGCACAGGGGTCTCCGACGAAGCAGGGCGGCCCGGCAGGCATGCTTGGAGGTCACAAGGCGGCTCTGTGCGGAGGCTCGGTGAGCCCCTCTGCGAGGCGGAGGCGAAGCCAGGCAACGAAGACGATGGCGACTCAGGTCGGATCCCAGGCGGGCGCGCGGTCGACGAGTCCGAGTCCGTCTCAACCTGGAGTCTAATACGGTGCTTCGCTGGATCCCTCTTCTTGTCACGGTAGCGCGACGACTCACCTGAACCTTTGTTCAGGGTCAATCTGGAGCAGAAACGGCTTTGACGGAAAATTATAGTAGCAAATCCGGGTCAGAAAAGTGGCTCGACTTGTGTTCTTCAGTTGTAGTAAAAACACCGGCTCTTTAAGGAGTTTCAGAAATCCGTTGGATTCAGGCGGCTCGTAATCCATCAAACAAATCGCAGGATCGTAACAGCAAATATGCTATAAACTTTTCATCTGGAAAATTGCAAATTTCTCGAACCCTGAGAGAAATCCCTCCAAGAACGCAACATCATCGTGCGTGAGCCCCACGGTGGGCACCAACTGTCGTGGATTTGTCACAGCAGATGTTTTAGTGTGAGGACTTAGTCGTGAGGCCAACGCATCTATGTGGTAGCTTGAGAGGGGTTGATCGGGATGAGAGACGCAACATATAAGACAAGGATTTATACAGCTTCGGGCCCCGGGAAACATCATCCGGTAATAGCTATACATGCTGTTTGTGGCTAGGTCTCATTATGCTCATGAGGGAGGCCATAAATCCGGCTCTCCTCTCTTTGTGTCTAGTCTTAATGATTCTTTTCTTGCTCTCTCTTCTTGGGGTTCCCCGCCCCTCCTTATATAAGTTGAAGGAGCGGGTTACATGTAGAGTCAAACTCAGATTAGGACTTAACCTATTTTGACGTCCTACCATGGGCTTCTTAACGTCTTGGGCTTCTTAACGTAAGCCGGTTTACAATCCGGCTTACAATCTGGCTTAACTGTCCAGCTTACATGACTGTGTCTGCCGGCTTATAATGCTTAACTGGGTCTGCCGGCTTACATGAATGTGTCTGCCTGCTTACAATGCTTAACTGTGTCCGCCGGCTTAACCTGCTTAACTGTTCCCGCCGGCTTATAGTCTGCCGGGTCACCAATGAAACATCAAGTCCCAACCGGGTTATATCTCCGGCGGGTCACACCGCGGGGTATATCCCCGACAGAGGGTTAGGCAGAGGCCTCACTATAGAGGTAGAACGATTCGTATATGTGTTGATAAGGAGAGACCCAGCTATGTCTTGAGGGAGATCGGTCGACATCCATACACAACTGAAGGACGAGAAATAGGATGGGACGAAGAGAGACAGGAGAGAGAGAGGGAGGGAGAGGGGTAGAGTGCTGGATGGGTGATGGAGTTGCTTCTCAAAGATGGTGGAAGAGGCCTACTAGACAAACTGAGGATGGAACTGCAATATTATCAATAAGAGTGAAGATGTGTTTTTGTGTGTGCCTGTGCGTGATAGATCTGTCGGGACACATCCATGGATGTTGAAGGGGAACCATGTGTTTGGTAAGCAAACCTAACTAGATCGGTAAATCAATTGCTGTTTGTCGGAGGAAGGGAGAGACATAACTAATGAGGTAGATCGATCGCCGCGTGGGGAAAAACGAGTTATAAGGACATAGCTAACTATATGTATAGCGGGAGATCGGTCGGTGTACGTCCATTTGTTAGAGGCAAATAAGGCCCGGCGAGATAGATAGATAGAAAGAATGGAGCTAGGAGGTGGTGCGAGAGGCCCAGCTACTAGCTAGATAGGGGGAGGCGTGTGCGGTTGTGAGATCGATAAAATGAGGGGCGAGAGTTTACACGAGTGTGGGACCGTATGAGAGACACGAGGCAAGGACACATAAAGGAGGAGATTGAAAGTGCGTGTGTATGTTGTAGGCAGGGTTTATCGATCAGTGTGCGTCGGAAAGGAGTTGTGGAGACTGTGGGAGAACGACCTAAAGAAAAAAAAATGAATGTGCGATATGGATAGAATGCTGAGGGAGGGGAGGGCGAGGAGGACGTGTGCATGCATGAGAGAAAGTTAGTGGTAGTTACAAAGGTTAGAGGATTGTGTGGGTGTAAGAGACTAACAAAGATCATAATTTGATATGAAAGTGGATTCATATATTTGAATAGGAGGTCATAATGTTTTAAACATATGCTTGCATGAATATAGCAGCGATACGCGTGTTGTGGTTTTGCACATATTATACCATAATGTGATAATGCATGGCGTTTGCAACTCACAGCTAAATGTCGAACAATCTAAACCATATTATACATCGAACAATCTCGCATTTTATTTAAATTTGTGATAATGTGTGGCGTTTGCAGCTTACAACTAAATATCGAACAATCTAAACAATACTATATATCAAACATTCTCACATTTTTTATTTGAATTTGTGGTAATGTGTGATGTTTGCAACTCACATCTAAATACTTGTAAGCACAGGGGACGGGGCACCATACATAATGTGATAAACACATTATACATATGAGACATGGTTTAGTTTGTGAAGATCTAGCTAGAGCTTGAAATGTACTATGATTTGAAATCAACATAAAGTGGATTCAAAAAATTGAGTTCGAGTTCATATAGTACACATAGTTCATATGTAACTCAAGACTAATCATGTAGTGTGCTGTGAAGATAATACACAAACAATGATTTAACTTGACAATAATGACGATTATAGATCTTATTAAAACAGAGAAAGAATTTAAATGCTTTAACTTCACAACAATCATTATTGTAGATCTTATTCAAATAGAAAAATGAATTCAAATTTAGTTCATATTGAAGCGGTAGTATATACGTTTGGAATGCATTAAAACGTTCATTTGAGTACTAGGTTGCATGCATTATACACGTAGAAAAATATTTTAATTGAACATAACATGAATTCAAAGTTTTGAATGACATTTGTAGTGCGAATTGATTTGGTACAGTACACGTTAGGCTTGTCCGGAAATTTCAACCCGTGCCTTGTTAGCCTAAAATATTTAAGATATATCTTTGTCTCGTTGTGCTCCGACAACTCCCTCCATCTCAACCCGCGCCTTGCTATTCCAAAATTACAACGCGCGCGAAAACTCCCACCTCCTTTGAAATTCCGACACGTGAAATGCCCGTGATACCCCTGAACCGAAAGAACCACCTCAAATCGGTGGGGATACTTTCATAACTTACCCCATATTTCGGACAAGCGCGTCCCTAAGCCATGGTTCCCCACTCCCATCCCATCCACCCACCCATTCGTACACTGAGGCTGGCAAAACCCGCGAAGCCCCACACCCTCCTCCGTCCACCACCTAGCCGGAGCCTCTTCCCCGACGACGTCGTCCACAGCAACGCCTTGACGTCCCTCATCCACCATACCAGATGAGGATCCATTGTCGATCTGGTCGTCTCGCCGGTTCAGCCACCACGTCCTCCACCTCCAAGGAGCTGCCCCGACATTCCCCTCGTCTTTCGCGCCACCTTCATTCCCACACCGTCGTCTTCACCTGCACCACCGGAAGAGCATCGTCATCCCCGTTTCCTCGGATGAAGCTGCGGCCTAATCGGCGCCACCAAAGAGGTTGTACACTAATCGCCGCATTTTCTTCTTGATTCGATCTCAGGATGCTGCCAGCGCTCGGTCCCGAGCCGACACGGCGCGGCTCCATCCACGACGGCGTCACCGACCATTTCCTCCAAGGCGTCGCTCCCTCGGCTGCGACGTCCACATCAGTAGGAGCTGCCGCTGCTTTAGCTCTCGCTCGCGCTGCTGCTCTGCTCTTGCTCTCGGTCCCCTGCCTGGCCCGCTCTTGCTCTTGCTCGCGCTGTTGCTCTCGCTCTTGCTCTTGCTTGCGATGCTGCTCCGATTTAGCTACACTTCAATCGACTGAATCGACTTTTGGGCCAATTAATTTTCAGGGGGG
>NC_041390.1:455145266-455212139 GCF_002162155.2 Triticum dicoccoides
GCCGACGGTGGTGGGGCGGTGGCGTGGGGATCGCCGGAGAAAAAGATCAGCACAGGGGGGGGCTACAGGGATGGCCGAGGCGGCGGCGGACCGGCGCCTGGGAGTGTTTTCGGGGCGGGCAGGGCGGCGCACCGCCGGCCGCGGGCGGCGGGGGGGCGGCTGTTTGGCCGGTGGTGGCTGGTGGCTCAGGAGGGTGGAGCTTGAAGATGAACTGCAGGCCCTTGATTTCGTATCCAAGGGCTGCAAAATCAACTGACCAGATATGAAAAAGTCAGTCGACTAACTTGTAGCCTCACCTCTAGTGCGTTCAGTTTCGACAGTAAAATTCAGTTTCGACGACAAAATTCAGTTTCGACAGTTAAGTTGAGTTTCGACAGTTAAATTCGGTTTCAACGGTTAAGTTCGGAGATGAGCGGCTGATGTATACGTCTAGCACTTTGTGGTTATGTATTTTACATCATCTATTGGAGATGCTATTAGAATTCCACTCAGGTTAACGTTGTCTCTCTTGTCCTGCTTCAGCCTCGGTGTCGTACAACTCACTGGAGCTGCTCCAACGATGATACCCTCCATCACAGCGGAGTAGTACCTCGGGCCCCATCTCCAGACGCCTAAAATCTTCTTCCCCTCCTCCGACAGCCAAGTCAGCTAGAGCATCCTCGCCGGCCAAACCAATCATGCTGAGATCGACATGGCTTCGCCAAAGAGGTTGTACACTTCTTGTGGTTTGACTTAATCTCACCATGCTTCTTTGCATCCTGTGATCTTCCAATTCTTGTGAACCAAACACCCAGATTGGCAGAAATCCTGTGTTTTTAAATTCTCTGTTTTGCACGTGCATTCCTATCCTATTCCTGTCTATTTCCTATCCCTGCATTGTTAGAATCCTCAAATTCAAACAAGCCCTTACACAATTACTTCTGTTACAGATATGTGTCAAAGAAAACCTTGTGTGGTTTGTCCTGCTCCTGCGGTGCTGTGTTCCACCCCAGCTGCTCCAACGACGGAAGGGTTCACCACAGCAGGGATCCGCTCTCCAGACCGTCTTTCGCCGCCTCAGATCTTCTTCCCCGCGGCCGGCAGCCATGACAACTGCATTACCATCATCAACTGAGCAGATGACATTGAGGACTACACGGGTCCGCAAGAGAGGTCGCACTCTTTTGTGTCTGCTTATGTTATGCATTGCTTAATATGATGACATGCTACTTTATCGTTGTGTTCACCTATTAGACACCGACTCAGGTCCAAACTTATGCTGAAACTTCAGTTTTTAAATGGTTGTGGGCTACATATTGGGGCAGTAATCAGTACTATTTTTCTACTATCTGGTTAATCTCGGGTGTCTACTATGAGTTTCATGTTGGGTGCAAACAAACATTACAGAAGCCATTATCTGTATTTTTTAACTAAAGCTATTATTTGCCTGCTATCATTGGTTTTGGGTCTATCCACAGTTTGCTACCTTCACTCTGGATTTGTGCATGCACTCCTTACATAATCTCACCATGTTTTATTCCTATGCATGTTAGTTATTGTACACAATGGAACTGAACATGTAGAGCAAGAGAGACGAGCCTTGCCTGGCAATAAATTTTCATGCAGACGTCACTCTATGGTGGGTGCAAAGGCAGCCCCCCTCCACCCATTTCGGATCGTAATCAAGAGGAAGATAACTGTTCTGAGGGGGATTCAGAAGCAGAAGACCACTCCTATTTACCCCATGAGGTCTTCGCTCTAACTTGGCATGCTGATATTGGTAATATCATGCATATGGTGCCTTGCATTGCTTACTGTATACATCAAAGGTGTCATCTGCTTAGTTTAGACATGCTTTGTGTCAATGCCATATGTTTAGTTTCTTTATCGTATATGTGAATCATGCAATGCCATCTTGTTTAGCCAGGCATCATATATGTGAATTTTGCAATGCCACCCTGGTTAGCTAGTCATCTTATATGTGAATTATATCATGACATCATTTTTTTATTACGTGTTAAATTTTTCAACAATTTTAGTACATTCAATTACTCTTCCTGTGCATCAGCAATTTGGCACGGTCATGGAAAAATCTAAAGTGGAAACAAGGTCTTCAAAGCAGACAATGCTATCCGATGAAGCGCATGTCTTGCTGGTTACAGATAGCTCCTCAGAGGAGGATTCAGAGACAGATGACCAGTCCTATCCCCCCCCCCGAAGGTGCATGCTCTAACTTGGCAGGGTTATGTTGCTCATATCGTGCGTATGGTACTTGTATTGCTATGTCATTTGCTTAGTTTAGACATGATTTGTGTGAATGCCACCTGTTTAGTGTCTAATTACCATATATGTGAATTATGCAATGCCATATTTTTGCAAGACATTATATATGTGAATTATGCAATGCTATCTTGTTGCAATGCATTATATATGTGAATTATGCAATGCCATGCTGTTTAGCCAAGCGTCATATATGTGAATTATATCATGCCGTCCTTTTTTTGTATTTCTCATTACTTTTTGTCGACAATGTTTGTATATTCAACTGCTCTTCCTGTGCATCAGCCATTTGAATTGGCGATGGAGAGATCTGGAGTGAAAACAAGGTCTTCAGAGCAGACAATGCTACCTGGTGAAGCAGATATGTTGCTGGTTACACATAGCTCTTTAGAGGAGGATTCAGAGGCAGATGACCAGTCCTATTATCCCCCTGAGGTGTATGCTCAAACTTGGCAGGGTTATATTACTCATATCATGCATATGTTGTATTGCAATGCTTAGTTTTTACATCATATACACGATATTGAATGCCATCTCCTTAGTTGACACATCATATAAGCGATTGCCCTCTGCTCACTTCCTTAGTATATAAATCATATATTTGAATTATATCATGCCATGATGTTTACATAGACAACATGTATCTGAATTATGGCATGCCAACCCATTTTCTAAAGACATAATATAGTTATATCATCTCATCCTGTTCACATAGTCATCATATTTTGAATTATGTCATTCTATCCGTGAATTATATCATGCCATCATGTTTCCATCGACGGCATGTTTGTGATTTATGGCATGCCAACCACTTTAATAGACACATCGTATAGTTATATCATGTCATCCTGTTTACATAGTCATCATATTTTGAAGTATGTCATTCTATCCTGTTTAGTTAGCCATCATACATGTGAAATTGTGTCATGCTATCCTGTTTAATTAGCCATCATATATTTGAAATTATGTCCTGCTATTTTTTTTGGTTAGACAACATAAATTTGAATTATTTCATGCCCTGTTTTCTTCGCTACTATCCATTGCACCTGTCTATCTTACAATGTCTGTATATTCAATTACTTTTCTTGTTTATCAGCCATTTCAACTGGAGGGGGTGATGGCAGTATCTGTGGGAGTAAAAACACGGTCTTCAGAAAAGATCGTCCTACCTGTCGATGGAGATAGAACCACGGTTGTACTTTCCCAAGAACCAGCCCCACCACACATAACCCAGAATCACGCAGATTGTACCCCTACCCACTTGGACAGAGAACTAGCTACACCCCTTCTAACCCCAACCCCAGCAGATAGTAACCCAGTTTCCATTGACACAACACCGTCTCCACCACAGAGCACCCAAACACGAGCAGTTAGTAAGGAAACTGCAGTGCCCAAAGCACAAGGACCACCACTCCGAACCCCAAGTCAACGCTTAAAGCAGCAGAAGAATTGTTCTCAGGTCAGGTTCCGTAGCTATGGTTCATACTACTTTGCTCTTGCATCATTGTATTTACTCATACCAACTAATTTCAAATTTGAAGGATGCAATTGAAACTCCAATGGCGCAACATGTATGTTTTAAACCTGTTTCTTTAACGTGTTTGCTGTTGTAACTTGCTCTATGTTGATTTTAGTTTCAATTGAATAAACAATTATGTTCTCATGCCATGCACATTACAAGTGTTGTTATTGCTGTGTAGTCTCCCACACTTATATTCTGTCTATGCTGCTTTGTCTTAAATAGATATGATTCGAACTGTATCTATCTTGATTTGGCAACATAAACTAGAATGATATAGACCATACAGTGACCATACTACATAGATATATGTTTGTTTCATGCTGTTATCCTGTCCACCTTACTACTGAACTGGTTTACCAAAATGAGTTTCATATACTACATTGTAAACCTGTGATGTGTTTGTTTGTTTCTCCTTTAGAACGCGGATAAAATATTGGAGAAGAGTACCCCGTTATGCAATGGTAAAGGAAGTAATGCAGATCAGGTTCAAGATAGTGAGGCATCCCTGTTGTTCTCCAAGAAAGCTGATAAAAACTATATTGAAGACACTAAGACAACCCCAAAGTCCTGTCTTGATGTAGTGTTCAAGTTACTGGCTACTACTGCTGGCACCAGCTCTTCGAACTCGCTGCTTGAATCAGTTCGGCTTCTTGAGTCTCAACTTCAAGTTGAAAGACATCGATCAGATGTTATGCGACAGGAAGCCGAAGGACTGAGGAAGTCCCTGCAGAATTCAAATGCATACTTTTTGGTGCAACAGCTAGTGCTGGAGGATTTAAGCGCCAAACAAGAGAAAGTTAATAAGCTTGCTAAGCATCTTGCCAGCATTATGGGTACAAAGGATATTGTTTCTTGAGATCTTATGAAGTGGTTTCAGTTCTGGACTTGTTTTGCTGCGGCGTTTATATGCTGCTTTGTTCCCTATATTTGCACTTGTGGTGAACTTTCATGCCCAGTGGATGTAATATGTGTAATAGCCATGATAGCCTAGCGTAAGTTGCTTGCTTATTTATTTTCGTTGTCTTGTTTATTTGTTTTCTTGGAGTCAGTGCAGTTCTTTTTCCACGGTTTGCTAGTGGCCGCAATAACCTATTTTTTAAAACTAGGCCACATTAACAATGGCCTACATATCTACTGTAGTTAACATGGGCCTCCTACGGGCCGTAGAAACAATGGGCCTTCTACTGGGCGTAGACACAATGGGCCTTCTACGGGCGCTAGAAACAATGGGCCTTCTACGGGGCGTAGACACAATGGGCCTTCTACGGGCCGTATCATCAATGGGCCTTCTACAGCCCGTATGATTGGTTGGCCAAACATGGGCCAATAACAGACCACATTTATGGCCGTAAATGGGCTAGAGTTGAAATCGTCGGGCCGACCATAACGTGTCGTCGTTAATAGGCCGTATTTGATGATGCTATGAAAACATCCCAACATACTAACAGGCCACAAACGGGCCGACTGTAACCACGGGCTGTATTTGGCCCACAAGCAGAAAATGACAGTAATGGGCCGAAAGTAAATGAATGCTGGAAATGAGCCCAAGAATAAATGGGCCCTGAGAAGGCTGAAAGATAACATGCGCTGGAAATGGCCCAACGGAATAATGGACCGTTAATGGGTATAAAGTGATACATTGTTCATTACGGGCCAGTTTTACCACGGGCCGTTAATGGGCCGAGGGTTACTAAGGGCCTCATATGGGCCAAAAGACATCATGGGCCATACATGGGCCAGAACTTCAAACAGGCTGGAATTATATTGGACGGCCCAGATGACGCTACTGGGCCTAATTTGAATAGGCCGTAAACGGGCCCTGGGTTAGCGGGCTATAAATGGGCTATATGCGAACATGCCATTAACGGGCTTACCGTGGGCCGGCCCGCCACCTTTTGACCAAGTCAAACAGGCCGACCTTTTCATAGGAATGGGCCTCTGTTGGGCCGTGCCACGTGTCGACGTATCATAGGTGCTTTGGGTCCAATGAGTGGATGACATCTGTCCCAACGGTGAGCCGACACGTGTTTCCTCCAGCCAATGATGATTTTACACGTGGAAAATCCCCATTGGTCGGGGCTGTTAACGGGTTATCGGATCCAAAACCGGACCCGATAGCTTAACGGCGTTCCATTACGGTGGATGCCACGTGTCAGTCACCCTTGACGAAAGCACTTCTGTGACGCGCGGTTTATCTTCATGGAAGTGGACACTTCCATGATGATAATTTTGGTAATGTCATGGAACACTTCTGCGACAGCACACATGTATGACTATCTTGATTCTGTCATAAATTTGTCATGGATGTACATGCATGACAGAAAACGTGACCTACTGTGACAAACACGTATCATCACGGAAGTCTATTTTTTGTAGTGAAATTTTGGCATTTGGTATCCTAAGAGGTCCTCCTTTGATCTTGTTGGCTACTCCAATTCGGACTATGCCGGTGACAAGGTTGATAGAAAGTCCACTTCATGTACTTGTCAATTTGTTGGTAGATCTCTTGTGTCTTGGTCCTCCAAGAAACAAAACTCAGTATCCTTATCCACCGACGAAGCGGAATACATTGCCGCCGGTTCATGTTGTGCTCAATTACTTTGGATGACCCAAACTCTTAAAGATATGGGATCTATGTGAAACATGTTCCATTGCTTTGTGACAATGAAAGTGCTATTAAGATTGCTCACAATCCCATGCAACATTCTCGAACTAAGCATATTGAAGTTCGTTATCATTTCATTCGAGATCATGTTGCTAAAGGGGATATTGATGTTAAGCATGTTCATACCGATAAGCAATTGGCGGATATATTCACCAAACCACTCGATGAGAAAGTATTTTGCCGTTTGAGAGGTGAATTGAACATCATTGATGCCTCAAACTTGGAGTAGAAACTCCATTTGAATACATTCAAGGCATGAGCCTTTGACTAACCCTTGACATTTCTCTTATGATAATGATAATATATCTTGGATATATATTTGCACCCTTGCATTCTATCTAACCCTTGTACGTACTTATTTGAATCTAAATCTATGAGATTGCAAATCACCCACATCTTGAGCAATCTCTACATCACCAAGTCTCTACAACATGGTGGTTGAAGACAAGGAAGCATGAAATCTTTCAACATATCTTTGACAATTTCTTTATATCAAATTTCATTTGGTATCAAATTTCATGTTTGTCATTTTGGATACACAAGTGCTCTTTCTTGGAAGACTAACCATGTAGGTAGATGAACTCAAACTACAAGTGGTGCTCCCAACTCTTGATGAGCTACATCAACCTTGAGCATCCTACACAAGTTCAGCTATATGATCAAGTTCAACACCACCACCCAAGGTATGTTATTCCATCTTAGAGAAGCTTTACCCCAAGTCATGGGTCAAAGCAACTCAACAAGATGTGAATACATCAAAATGCTTAAACAAAAAAAGGTAAGCCCATTTTGAGCTTAAACAATGAGTATGACCTACGATCAAGTGTTCTCACTTGACTCCTTAGTCAATATACTCTAACATAGGTGAGTTTGTCACCGACCAATTCTAGATGAAGTTCTCTAGTGTTTCTCTGAGTTCTTGCATTTGTCTCCTGCAATATTTGTTTCCCTTCTTATTGAAAAAAACTTCATCTAGATTTCTTTTCTTTTCTTTGTTCGTTTTTGAATTCCCTACGTCCAATTCATTGCAAATCTTTGAGTTAATTCCCTGCAAATCTTTGTGAGATCTTATTTGCCTAGTGAGCTGAGTTGACAAGTGTTCTCTTTGTGTTAAACTCGGACACACCGGTTTTTCTCTTTCGGTCAAACCGAATAATCTCGGTGCTACCAAAGAAAAAAACTCGGTGTTACTGATTTCAACGTTGAGAAGACACTTTTCCATTTGCATTATGCATATTTGATCTAGCTCCACTCAATGATTCTTGTCCTCTACCTGCATCACATTCTACATGCTGCTTTGCTATGTGACTCAAGGACCAAACCTATTTGACTCACATTCCAGAAGACCCTTCTTGGAAATTCATGTCAAAGGGGGAGAGAGAGTTCACATCAAAGCCTGATCACATCAAAGGGGGAGAATGCTTAATCACATCAAAGAGCCCCAGATGCTTGGTATTCAATAGGAGAGAAGTCAGATGTCTTTAAAAGGGGAAAGACGTGTTAATTTGTGTTATGATTTTTTTGTGATCTGATTTGTTTTGCTCTGATTTTCTTTTCCTACATTCTCCCATTATCCAATATAAGATTTCGGGGGAGAAAGACATCCTAGGGAAGGAAATCTTCGAATTCATTGCATATCTTTGTTCTTGGGGACATGTCTATATCCAATAGAGTACCTATTACTCGCTCTCTACATGTCATCCCAATCTTGGTACTCTTGTGGTTTATTGTTCTTGCTCTGTTCAGTAGATGTTTCTGTGTTATCTGACCTTGTTTACTCAGGTTCATCTCTTCCAAAGCTAGCTCAAGACCACAAGGTAAGTATATGCATCACACTCATTTGCATGATGATCTCTTGCTGATGTACATATTGTTTGCAAGAAGGACTCATGAACATGAAGGTACAATACCTATATTCACATCATTTGCTCCGATGCATATAGCCAAGATACATGTAACTCATTGCTTGCTCTGTCATGCTTATGCATTTACATGCTCTTATATTCCATATTTACATGATTGCATACATGTAGGGGAGCATATGCATGTTACATGTATTTCCAAAGCTTTACTTGTTATTCTCTATATACTTATCTAAAGCTTTGATGTATGTTGTCATCAATTACCAAAAAGGGGGAGATTGAAAGCACAAGTGCTCCATGGGTGTTGGGGATATGAACATTAGGTGTGACCCGCCCAAGAGGGGCCGGGTTATCCCATTGACGGTTCATTAAGACGAAGCCCATGAAGATGTTGAAGATGGCGGTTCATAAAGCAGACTTGTTAAAGGGCCCAAAGCCCAAAGGCGGATTAAAGCCCATAAGTGTAAACCGCCATATATGTATGACTTGTATTGTAAGGCAAGTATAATTAGTCGCCAGGCCAGACACGTTGTTTATGAGCCGCCCAGGATTCTGTAAGCCGCTGGGCGTCAACTTGTGAATATAAAGGGACGATCCGACGGTGGCTTAGGGCATGAGACAAGAGATCGAAAGCTAGGTCAAGTGTATTCGCTCCCTGGTAATCCAAACACAAGCAATACCACCTCAAACTGGATTAGGCCTTTACCTTCACCGCAAGGGGCCGAACCAGGATAAATTCCCTGTATCCTTTGTCCCGTTTAACCCCTTTAGGCTAACCTCGACGCGATGGCTCCACGACTAAGTCCTCACACTAGGACATCTGTCGTGACAAAACCATGACATTTGGCGCCCATTGTGGGGCAGTGCACGGTGGTTTTGAGTTCTTGAAGGGCAACTTCGAAGGGATCAAGGGATACGCTGTGGGGCGGATGACCAAGAGTCATCGCAGCAAGCTCTACATCGACGATGCAGGCTAGGGCCCCGAGGCCGGCTCAATTGAGTACGGGTACCGGGTCCCCTTTGGCGGAATTCATGTTTTCATCGGCAAGATCGGTGAACCGGGCCCTGAGCTGGACATCTGCACCGACATCATCGAGACAGCTCAGCGTGCGCGACCCGCCCAAGTTCAGCCTGCCGTGAAACATGCCTTCGTGGGATTCATGGTAGAATCTAAGGATAGATCTATGCCCGGTGGTGAGACGGTCGTCTAATCTGATGGTGAGTCGTCCATTGGTGAAACCGAGTCGTTGTATCAGCTGCAAGACGACCGTCTTGGGGGCTATTCTGATGGCGACAGTATTCTGGACCCCTATGAGCCGCCGAGTAGAGTCGCGATCTTCATGGACGTTACACAACCAGTGCAGAATTCTTCGACTGCAGCGGAAATAATCTCCGGGTCAGCAACGGCAACGGCTGCCGGGGCAGGAGGCCCTGTGCACCTGCCGGCTAAGATTTTAACCGACCTACTGGACAATTTGACAACATTGTTAGCAGCAGAGGTTAACCCGACAGATCAAGTTCAGCATAACGCAAAAGTCGCAAAACTGAGAGATGAGATAGCTCAAGCCAAGGAAGATCTGGCAGCTGAGAACGCGAGGATGACTGCGGAGCGAGCTGCTCTGGATGCTCAGGCATAACAGATCCAGGCTGATTCTTTCTGGCTCACGATGGATCAGAACGCGTCAAACGAAGTTATGAGGAGAAGGCAACAAAGTCATATGCCTCCGGTTTACGAGGCGAGGAACCTCTTCAACACACCAGGTGCAGGGACCAGTGACCCGCCAGAGGTAAACCGGGTGGTAGCCACGCCTAGGACTGGAGCACCGGCTTAGCCATGCACAACCGATCTGCCTCGTCTGAATAATACCCCACCACAGTATGTGCCGACGCCACCGGGTCATTATTCTAACCCGTTGGATAACATGATCGCTGCGGCGAGACGACTGGCGACTCTCCCAGTTGGAGGTGAGTCTCTAGCTGCGATCGAAACACGGAGGGCTAGAGAGGTTCTTCAGATAGCACTGGTACAACAGGAGGCTTATCCTTACAGTCGCGAGAGGATTCACTCAACCCCACGCCCAAGCCGGAATTATAGCAGGCACATGGACTCCCCGGCCGTATCAAGCAGTGAGCAACGCCGTAACCTGCCCCGTGGACATGACCCGGCGCATGGTGGTGTTAATACTCAGGCCCTGGTGGATCAGGTTAGAGCACGTCGGGAGGTTGAGCTGGCGGCTCAGCAAGCGGCTCATCATCATCCTCCGGTTTATCCGACAACTTCAGTGGAGATAGGTGTGACCTCCAGAACCTTGGGAGTACCATGTTTAGTACCGGCTTTACGTAACGTACGTTTGCCCAAGGATTTCAAGGGTCCTCGCAAGGTACCCAACTACACAACGGACTTACCCCCTGAGGCGTGGGTTGAGAGTTATGAGATGGCGATGGAGCTGTTGGATGTTGTCGATGCTGCATGTGCTAAGTACTTCACCATGATGCTGGAAGGAACAACCCGTACTTGGTTGAAGGG
The DNA here is from genome assembly GCF_002162155.2 of Triticum dicoccoides. Classification (NCBI taxonomy): domain Eukaryota; kingdom Viridiplantae; phylum Streptophyta; class Magnoliopsida; order Poales; family Poaceae; genus Triticum; species Triticum dicoccoides. The sequence goes on from NC_041390.1 coordinate 455,156,102, forward strand.
GCTGCCAGCCAACTCCATTGGATCATGGGCCGAGTTAAAAGCCCGGTTTATCCATAATTTTAAAGTTACGTGCAAGCAGCCTATGTCAATTGTGGATTTGGACGCCTGTGTCCAAGAAGAGGGCGAGTCAACAACCCATTGGGTGCGCCGGGTCTCGGCCATCCTGCACTCATCGGATCAAATCAACGCCGGCTCAGCAGTCTTAATGTTAGAGAAGAATTGTTGTTTTATGCCCCTTAAGTAGAAACTTGGGCGGCTTAAGCACCACTGTAACAATATGGGGGAGCTCATGGGGGCTCTTGTCAAATATGCCGACTTTGATAGTACCAAGGACCCCGAGTCTGATGAGGAAAGGCCAGATAAGGAAAAAAGAGTAGCGGTGTGAAAGGGCAGCAAGGTGGCATTGGTAAACGCAGAGCTGAGGGGGAGTTTGGACTTCCTGGCTAACACTGGCGTGCAGGATTATAACCAGCGGTGCAAAGGAGGGCCGACTCAGGCCGAAGGGTCAAACATCAACCTCGAAGCGCTGATGAATCAGCTGTGTCCAAAGCACGGATCTCGTGAGAAGCCATCCAAGCATTTATGGAAGGATCGCAATATCATGAAAGAATTCAGGAAATCCCATCTTTTCCAGAACAATCATGGGCCAAATGGCGGCTCAGGTTCCGGCTCTCATGGTCCGGGTTACGGTGGTGGCGGTTCTCATTCCGGTTTTCAGGGCCAAGGCAATCAAAGCAACCAAGTCAATCAGGGCGGTTATAATCAGCAATTTGGTCAGGGGAACCAGCAGCAGCAATCTGGTTATCAAAGTAATCAGAAGCAATTGAATAGTGGGTAGTACCACGTCTTCACCACAAGTTTATGTAAGAGGGATCAGAAGCTTCACAAAAGGGAAGTAAACGTCGTTGAGCTGGCGGTTCCCCGTTATTTACGGTGGTCTGAGCAGCCCATTGTCTGGAGTCGTGAGGATCACCCGCCCCGGGTTGATAATCCGGGTCATTTTGTGCTGGTGGTGGCGCCTCAGGTTGGAGGATACAAATTTACTAAGGGGCTCATGGATGGAGGCAGCAGCATTAATATCCTTTACTATGAAAATTTCCGTCGTATGGGGTTGACCGACAAAAACCTTAAACTGTCAAACACTGTTTTTCACGGTGTGGTGCCTGGTAAGTCGGCATATCCGGTTAGTAAGATATCTTTGGAAGTTGCTTCTGGAGATGAGTATGATTCCAGATCAAGGGACGTTGACCTTTGAAGTGGTTAAAATCAAGAGCCCTTATCATGCTCTGTTCGGGCAGCGAGGCCTTGTTACATTTACTTACATCTTAAGATGCCGGGTCACAAGGGCACCATCATAGTACATGGGAGTCGCAAGGTATCCTTGGAGTGTGAAGTAGGCGATGTTGCATATGCTGATTCTGTTTGTGCAACAGAGCAGCTGAAGTTTTACAAGGATAATGTTGACCCGGCAGATATGACATCTTTGAAAAAGCCAACTACGGAGCACGATCTGGTCCTGAAGTTTAAGTCAACAGATGGCACTAAGCTAGTTGATTTCGTTCCTGGCGATTCATCCAAGCAATTCAACATCAGTGCTAATCTGGATCCGAAATAGGAAAGCACGCTCATCGAGTTCATCCATGAGAACCGGGACATCTTTGCATGGAAACTGTCATGGAATTGTCACGACAGATGTCCTAGTGTGAGGACTTAGTCATGAGGCCAGCGCATCTTTGTGGTAGCTGGAGAGGGGTTGATAGGGATGAGAGACGCAGGGCGGATCAACGCACAAGACAAGGATTTAGACAGCTTCGGACCCCGGGAAACATCATCCGGTAATATTCCTATATGTTGTTTGTGGCTAGATCTCATTATGCTCATGAGAGAGCCGGCGCATAAGTCGGCTCCCCCTTTGTCTCTAGCCCTAGAGATTGTTTGTTGCTCCTTCTCCCTCTTTGGGGAGCCCTGCCCCTCCTTATATAAGTTGAAGGAGCGGGTTACATGACTAGTCCTAGTAGGATTAGGATTACTTAATTACAGGTGGAGTCCTAGTCTTGCTTCCTTTGTAAGGGAATATTCTTTATGCCTTTCCTCTTAAGTCGGCCCACCATATTACGAGCCGACCGTACGGGCCTTGGGCTTTGTCGTCCGTCTGACCCGCCCGCCGGATTACCAGTGAGTGGCCAATCTCCGGGCGGCTTACAAATAAAACACCAAGTATCAGACGGGTCTCTGGTCAGTCGCCAAGTCCGGCCGGGTTATACTTCCGGCCGGGTTACGCTGCGGGGTATATCCCCGACATTAGCCCCCAGTTTAATTTGGATTTATCCGTGTTAAACTGATCCTGTAAAATAAACACAAGAACAAACTTGATAGGTTGTGCTCCGGGTTAAAAAAATTCCTGAACTGGCACCTGATCATCTTTAAATTGTTGTCATTTCTTCCTGGATGCATACTCAAGATCTTACAGAAAATCTCTTTTAACAGAGATGTCCAAACCTTGCCAATGCAAAAATCCAGGCACTTCTTCTAAAAAATTCGGGTCAACGGGCCAGCTTCATAACCAATTTCCTGACATTGGCTCTTGTATAAAAATATTATAATAAATAATCCATTTGAGTCGGCCTTCAATGCTCCGACTTGACAAAAATATTGGTCTTGAAATATTCAACTGATATTCATCCGGCTTAAAGATGTAGATCTTGCCGATTTATGATTGCCAAAATTGCCAGTTTATAAATAAATGATGTCGGGTCATGATTGTTGCAGACACCGGGCTAATCTGGTCTACTCCAAACTAAGAATTTGAAGATTTTTTTCTCCCTTATATGCATATCACCTGTAGCCCTCAAGTGTCGGGTTGTCATGCTTGCAGCAGCCTGAGACTTGTAATTGCCTTATGCTCATGAAAACTTCAACCAGTGTAGCCCCCAAGGGTCGGGTCATTATGCAATAATGAGCATGGACTTTGTAGATATAATCATGTAAACTTGAACAACAACATGTAGCCCCCAAGGGCCGGCTTAGTAAGATAATACTGAGCCGGGACTTTGTATATAGTTTATTGATAATAACATCATATAATATGATCTCCACCATGGGGCTTGAATCCACATCCACAAGGTTAAGAGCTTTGTACTCTACCAACTGAATACCAGACCATTCAATATAATGGATTAATGCTTGTGTACCTTGAATTTTTGTCAGGAGCAATTGGTAGCCCCCAAGGGTCAGCTCATTATAATGTGATGAGTCGGGTCTTCCAATAAGTTGAACAAAAAGTGACTTTACATTAGCCCCCAAGTGCCATGGTGCATACTGGCAGTGACATGGGACTTGCATATTTAATGTAATCTCAACTTAAATAATGTAGCCCCCAAGTACCGGGTCGTAAGCCTGCAGCAACTCGGGAATATTCCTTTCATTGTAGAATAAATCATATCCATTGATAAAATACTAGCCATTGCGCTGAAGCGACTCTGAAAAACTCAATCATAATATTAGTTACTGATAACCATAATAAAAATCCAGCCATGTTGGCTATTAAAGATTTGAATAACCCGGTTTGAAAACCTCAATCATTCAATATCATAATGAAAATCCAGCCAAGTTTGGCTATTTAAAGATTCAAGTACCTTATCTGTTGACAAGTAAATCCGGAGTTTTAGATACCCGGCGGCTCTTGGCCGATGACGATTTAATACGCCTCCATTGTAAGCCGGAATTTTTATAACCCGACTATTTATAGCCTTTGAGAAAATCCAGCATGGATGATCATTCTGAAGCATCACGTTTAATGATGAGCTTGGACTTAAGCATTTATATAAGTCATAGTTCTACAAATCCTGCACAGAGTTTAAACAACATACGCCCTGGCGACTTAATGTCAAAAGCCAGGGCAGGAAACCACCCAAATGTATTCTTATCCAGTGATATTGAATTTGCACTGTCGGTCTATGTGACCTGCATAGTAAGGGTGATAACCCAATCTTTGATACACGCATGATTCCAATGGCATAATTCAAAATATACGGATGGCTTAAATTCCATAGCCAGGGGTGGTTTAAACATAATCATGTATAAACAATATCATACTTGTGATATTGAATCGTATTGCCGGCTTATAATACCTGTGCAATAAGGGTGATAACCCAAAACTTAGAAGTCAAACCTTCCAAGTATTAATATTGTCATATGTTGGCGACTTGTCCGTCGAAAGCCATGGCAGGTTAATAGAAACCACATATATATGCTTCAGATATGAGCAAAAAAGTCTCAAAACCCAAAAGATTGTGTTCAAAAAACTTAATCCAGACAAAAAGAAAATCAAAGCTTCTGATTCGAATACGATCAGTAAACCATTCCAAAGGGGTTAGGCTAGGATTCGAATACGATCATGTAGCCCCCATTGGCTTTGGCGTTGCGCCGATGAAGAGGGTACCAATAGCTATGTTCTCTTTGGTTCGAATACGACCTATGTTTGAACAGGAAGCCCCCAAATGACCTTGAGAGATTTTTAACGACCCTGATTCGAATACGATCCAAGTCGGACCCAAAAGGGGTTAAGCTATGATTCGAATACGATCAAGAAGCCCCCTAGTGAGTTTGACTTTGCACCGATCAAGAGGGTTACGACAGCTATGTTCTCTTTGGTTCGAATATGACCTATGTTCGAACAGGAAGCCCCCAAGTGACCATATAAATTTTGGCATCGCGTCAATCAAGAAGGTACCGACAGCTATGCTCGATGAGCAGGAAGCCCCCAAGTGACCATAATAGGATAAGCCGTAAGGCAGGATACCCATGTTTGAACCGAATTTGAGAGCTTAAAAGCTTTGTAAGAGTCAAATTTACCTTGAGCCGGATGTTTGAACCGGATTTGAGAGCTTAAAAGCTTTGTAAAAGACAAATTTACCTTGAGCCGGATGTTTGAACCGGATTTGAGAGCTTCGAAGCTTGTGGGAGAGATATGTCTCTTGAATCAGATTTTAAACCAGAATCTTTATTTTGAACCGTCAATTTTATGACGGCCTTTAAATTTTCCTTAATATGGCAGTGTCCTCCGAAACCGGGTTATCATTCCCTCCAATGACCCGGAGTTCCCGAGTCATGTCATTGTAGCCCCCGAGTCTCAAGACTACTCGAGGAGTTGGCTTGAGACTCTCCATATTTGACCGTGATATAAATCAGTATGAGTCCTTCAACAGCGCAATGATATAATAACCCCGTCCTGCATTGGAGAACTTACAAGCTAGAATAATTTCTCTTTTAAAGAAAGCAATATATATTATATAAAAATATGCTGGATGGGTTTCACCTGATGCGTCAGGTCAGCAATTATCACCGCAGAGTTGATGATCACCATGGTGAAACTAAAATCAATCACGGTCGAGTCGTCCGATTAAAACTTCATACCCATAAATATTGCGTGAGTGTTAGAAATTGTGAAAGACTAAAAGATGATTGAGTATGTGGACTTGCTGAAAAGATCTTATATTGACTCTTTCCTATGTTATGATAAATTGCAATTGCCTCAATGACTGAGATTAGAGTTTGTTGGTTCTCAATGAAGTTTATGATTCATACTTGAAATTATGATTGAATTGTTACTTTAGCATAAGAGATCATATGACAATATATATAGGTAAAATTGTGTCTACTATAGCTTGCCACAGAACTAGTTAAGTGTCCCTAAACTTTTAACGGTTCAAAAGTTATCAAAAAATATGAAATAAATATGGGAGCATCTCTCTAATGTAATAAGATGATCCAATGGAGGGATTGTCAAAATATGCATCTATGTGTCCTCGGCAAAAATAATAAGCATTTCAGCTCACTGCGACATAAATATATACTGAACTATTTGTCACATGAGTGAGAGGATAGATCGAGGTGAATTGAGGGGCTTTCAGTTTTTTGTTGGGAGTAGTGGCCTCTCCCTGAGACGGAAGAGTGCCTTTTTTTCAGTCATGACACCTTAGCCCATTTGGTCCAAAGTCACAATAAACGTCGGAAATAGTTCCTAGAGCAGCGGCCCACTACCGTTAAGCGCTCGGTGTCCAACGTATGGAGCCCAGGCGGGATTAAAACATCATCCAAAGGCCAGAAAAGGCTTAAACAACACATCTAATGGTTAATAATGCTAATGGCCTAAGATGGCTTGATTAGTGCTCAGTTATAATGTGTGTGTATATATATATGTTGCTGTTCTAAGAATGATAATGATGCCCTCATGTAACACCCACGATGCGGCTATATCTCCCACGTGTCGGAGCACGACTTAGAAGCATAACCGCATGGTAGGCATGTCGCAAGAGAGGTAATCTTTACACATCCCATGTACTGAATAAGAAAGGGATAAAGAGTTGGCTTACAATCGCCACTTCACACAATACATAAATATATCATACATCATCCAGAATACAATCAAGGTCCGACTATGGAACCAACATAAATAAAGACAACCCCAAATACTAGATCCCCGATCGACCCAACTGGGCTCCTTTATTGATCATCCGGAAAAGAAACATAATAACGACCCGAATCCTCGTCGAACTCCCACTTGAGTTCGGTCGCGTCCCCTGCACTGGCATCATCGGCACCTACATCTGTTTTGGAAGTATCTGTGAGTCATGGGGACTCAGCAATCTCACACCCTCGCGATCAAGACTATTCAAACTTAAAGGTAGGAAAGGGGTAGTGAGGTGGAGCTGCAGCAAGCACTAGCATATATGGTGGCTAACTGACGCAAATGAGAACGAGAAGAGAAGAAAAACATAGTCGAGAAGCTAATAATAATCAAGAAGTGATCCTGAGGCTACTTACGTCCAAGCATAACACGAGACCGTGTTCTCTTCACGGACTCCGCCGAAAAGAGACCATCACGGCTACACACGCGGTTGATTCATTTTAATTGGATTAAGTGTCAAGTTTTCTACAATCGGACATTAACAAATTCCCATCTGCCCATAACCGGGGGCACGGCTTTCGAAAGTTCAAAACCCTGCAGGGGTGTCCCAACTTAGCCCATCACAAGCTCTCACGGTCAACGAAGGATATTCCTTTTCCCAGGAAGACCTGATCAGACTCGGAATCCCGGTTACAAGACATTTCGACAATGGTAAAACAAGACCAGCAAAGCCACCCGATGCGCCGACAAATCCCGATAGGAGTCGCACGTATCTCGTTCTCAGGGCACACCGGATGGGCAAGACGTCGGGTTGGCATAAACCCTGGTTGCCCAGGGGCACCGGACATCGCCCAGTTTGGACCAACACTTAGAGGAGCACTGGCCCGGGGGTTTAAAATAAAGAAGACCCTTGAGTCCATGGAACCCAAGGGAAAAAGGCTTAGGTGGCAAATGGTAAAACCAAGGTTGTGCCTTGCTAGAGGAGTTTTATTCAAGGCGAACTGTCAAGGGGTTCCCATAACACCCAACCGCGTAAGGAACGCAAAATCAAGGAACATAACACCGGTATGACAGAAACTAGGGTGGCAAGAGTGGAACAAAACACCAGGCATAAGGCCGAGCCTTCCACCCTTTACCAAGTATATAGATGCATTAAAGTAAACAATATATAATAATGATATCCCAACAATATCCATGTTCTAACATGAAACAAACTCCAACTTCACCTGCAACTAGCAACGCTATAAGAGGGGCTGAGCAAAGTGGTAACATAGCCAATCAACGGTTTGCTAGGAAAGGTGGGTTAGAGGCTTGACATGGAAATATGGGAGGCATGATATAGCAAGTGGTATGTATCAAGACATAGCAATAGAGCGAACAACTAGCAAGCAAAGATAGAAGTCATTTCGAGGGTATGGTCATCTTGCCTGCAAAGTTCTCCGAGTTGACGAAAGCTTGATCCTCGTAAGCATACTCAACGGGTTCCTCGATCACGTACTCGTCTCCCGGCTCTACCCAAGGCAAGAACACAAGAAAAAGGAACAACAATCAACCAGGCTGCAATGCACAATCAACATGATGGGAAACATGTCATGATATGCGAGATGTGATATGCAATGCATAAGCGTGCTTCGGAAGGGAAAGATTGAATCAGGCCTCAACTTGGCAAACCAAGTGTGCCGCTGGAAAGATGAGATGTTTTTGGTCGAAATCGATATAAAGATCACCGGAATCAGATGCACGGTTTGCAAATGGCAAGCAAAACAAGAATGGCACAATTCTGCGATTAAGCTACTGCACTCCAACATAACAACAAAGCATATGGCAGTGATATACTCAAGATGCTTGGCAAAAGATGAATTCCGAGCTACGGCTAAAACACACAAGAGCAGGGTCAAACAAGAATGGCAAAAGTGCAAAAGATATCAGCTTCACAGACTTAGTGAAAATTACTAACATGCCAGGAATTAACATCAGGAAGCCAGGTTTAGAGCAAGCAAACAACATGCTACAAGAACAGAACATAGTAAACAAAGGGATGGCATGAATCTAATCAAAGCATAGAATAAAAGTCCCTTACTGATCAAGAGCCAAAAAGGCACAAAAGATACTATGGCACCCATGTAAACATAGCAAGTTTCATTAACAGATTCAGACTTAGCAGAAAACTGAGCATGGCAAACATAGAGTTATGAAGGCAACTTTCCAAGCTCGATTCACTCACCAAAAAGCCTTTCATGAGAAACTAAGCATAGAAATAGAAAGAAGACATGTTCATGAAGCTAACCAAGGCAAGAACAAGTTTATATCATGCTTGGATCAACTACAACAACCATGGCAAAATTGATTAACATGTAAACAATCTGCCAGGAACATTTTATAGCAAAATTAGAGCAAGCTTAAGTCATGCTAGGGCACTCCATAATTTCAAAAAGTGGCATGGATGGATAAAGCACAACCACATGTCCAAATCATCCTTACTTAAGATACTCAAAAAAAGCATGGATCTCACTGTAGCATCATGGATACATGGCATAAAAATGACAGCAGAGCAAGGACTTAGCAAAATCCTAAGTCCCTGAAATCAGCAATATCACGAAGGCTACTTTGCATGCTTGTGCTAGTCATCACATTGATCACAAAAATACATGGAAAACACCCCTGTAAAGATGGCATGGCATAGACCAAAACACATGTAGAGCTCATGTTCATATGCAACACACAACAAATGTAGCAAAAATGACAAATCCTCATAATCTGCTAAGTAACAGGAGCTAACATTTTATAGCACTCTTGCATCAGTCATTTGGGCATCAAGATGGACTCAAACAATCATGGCATAATGGAACAAAATGAAGAGCACATCATGATGAACATTTTGATCTATTGCACCCACAAAACAGAGCAGCACACATGAAGTTATGGCATGATGAACAGGGCCTGAAATTGTAGCAGAAAAAGACTTGTGGGATTTCTCCTCGCCCAGATCTAGGGTTTGGCACGAAAGCCGAGGCGTGACTGGATCTCGCCGGAGATGGAGGGGACAACGGCCGGAGTTCGTCGCCGGACTTGACGGAGACGAAGGAGGGGCGCGGGGCTCGCCGGAGTTGGCTGCAGGTCACCAGAGAGGAGGCGCGGTGCGGAGTTGCTCGTCGGCATCGGGAAGGCGGCGGGCGAGGCGCGGCGCGCGCGGAGGCGCCGGACGGCGACTGGGCGGCGGTGGCGGTCGCGGCGAGGCGTGGGGATGCGATGGGCCAGCGGGGGCCGGAAGTGGGCTCGGTGGGCCGGCGGCGCGGGGGAGCGGCGACGCGACACGTGGCGGCGTGCGATTCGCCGTGCAGCGGCAATGGATCCTGTCCGGCGAGGCCGAACGTGTCCGGTGGCGGCGGGGGAGGATTTTTTAGGGTTTCACCCGAAATTTGGAGAGGGTTGCACCTATTTATACCTAGAAGGAGGTGGGAGTGTCCAAATGAGGTGAAGTTGTCGACCACGCGATCGTGATCCGACAGCGGAGCATATGGAGATGGTTTGGAAGGTTTATTGGGCCGTTTTCAAGGGGTGTTGGGCTGCAACACACACGAGGCCTTTACGGTTCCCCGGTTAACCGTTGGAGTTTCAAACAGACTCCAAATGGAACGAGACTTGACAGGCGGTCCATCGGTGGTGTACCAAGGCCGCTTGGAAAATCTTGGTCCATTCCGAGAAAGTTTAACACCCGCTCACGAAAAGAGATAAGAGGGGGACGTCGGAGGACATAGGAGTGTCGGATTGCAAAATGGACAATGGGGAAAATGCTCGGATGCATGAGACGAACACGTATGCAAATGCGATGCACATGATGACATGATATGAGATGCATGACATGAACAAAATGCAAAACAAAGACAAAACCCAACCACTAGGGAATCTCATAACTTAAAACCGAAAATGGCAAGAGTCAGAGTACAAATATGGCAAGTTACATCCGGGGTGTTACAACACTCCACCACTACGAAAGGATCTTGTCCCGAGATCTAGGACTGAAAGAACTCTGGATATTCGGAACAGAGGTGATCCTCGCGTTCCCAGGTGGCTTCTCGGTTAGAATGGTGTGACCACTTCACTTTCAGGAATTCGATAGACTTGTTGTGAGTTTTGCGCTCAGTTTCTTCAAGAATAGCAACGGGATGCTCATGATAAGACATGTCTTCTTGGAGATCAATCTCTTCGAAGTTGATGGTGTGGTCAGGAGTCTTGAAGAACTTGCGAAGCTGTGACACGTGAAACACATTGTGCACATTCACGAAGTTGGACGGAAGCTCAAGTTGATAGGCGAGGTCGCCTCTTTTGCCAATGATCTTGAAAGGACCCACGTATCTAGGGGCAAGCTTCCCTTTGATACCGAAGCGACGAGTACCTTTCATTGGAGAGACGTGGAGGTAGACATGGTCTCCGATCTCGAAAGCCAAGTCACGATGCTTGCTATCATAGTAACTCTTCTGACACAATTGCGCGGCTTTGAGATTTTCACAGATGACTTTGCACATTTCTTCAGCTTCTATGATTAAGTCATTGCCAAGAAGTTGGTGTTCACCAGTCTCTGGCCAATTAAGAGGAGTACGACACTTTCTGCCATAGAGAATCTCGAATGGGGCCTTGCCCGAACTCGCTTGGAAGCTGTTTTTGTAGGAGAACTCGGCATATGGAAGACAATCTTCCCACTTCATACCGAAAGAAATGACACAAGCCCTGAGCATATCTTCAAGAATTTGATTGACTCGCTCGACTTGTCCACTAGTTTGAGGATGAAAGGCTGTGCTGAAGCGAATGTTGGTGCCCATGGCCTTCTGGAAGGAGTCCTAGAAGTTAGAAGTGAAGATGCTTCCACGATCTGAAGATATAAACTGCAGAATGCCATGCAAGGAGACAATCCTGGAGGTGTATAGCTCTGCCAACTGAGTTGCTGTGATAGATTCTTTGATAGGAAGAAAATGAGCCACTTTTGTAAGCTTGTCGATGACAACAAAGATAACATCATTTCCACGTTTGGACTTGGGAAATCCAGTCACAAAGTCCATCTCAATATGATCAAACTTCCATTCTGGAATACCAAGAGGTTGGAGAAGACCAGCTGGCCGTTGGTGTTCTTCTTTCACTCTTCTGCAGACATCACATTCATTCACGAACTGAGCAATTTCTCGCTTCATTCGCGTCCACCAATACGACTGCTTGAGGTCATGGTACATCTTTGTAATTCTAGGATGAATGGATAGAAGGGAATTGTGAGCCTCGTTCATAATGACTTTACGTAGATCACCCTTAGGAACCACAATTCGATCCTCGAAGAAAAGAGTATCTTTGTCATCAATGCGATAGCACTTGTATTTGGGTTGGCTCTTGGCAATCCCATTTTTCACCTTCTTCACCATGGCATCAAGAAGTTGTGCCTCACGAATTTGATCTTCCAAAGTAGGAGAGACTTGGAGGTTGGCAAGAAAGCCTTGACGAACAACTTGGAGATTTAGTTCGCGGAAAGCTTCACAAAGGTCCGGTTGGAAGGGCTTGAGAATTAAACTGTTGCAGTAAGCCTTCCTGCTCAAAGCATCTGCAATGACATTGGCCTTGCCTGGAGTATATTCAATACTTGGATTGTACTCTTGAATCATTTCGACCCAACGAGTCTGCCTGAGGTTGGGGTTGGGTTGACTGAAGATGTACTTGAGGCTCTTATGATCAGTGAAGATGTCCACTTTCCTTCCCAACAAGAGATGTCTCCATGTTAACAGAGCATGGACAACTGCCGCTAACTCGAGGTCATGAGTGGGGTAGTTCTTTTCATTGGGCTTCAACTGGCGAGAGGTATAAGCCACAACTTTCTTCTCTTGCATCAACACAACACCGCGACCTTATAGGGAGGCATCACAGTAAACTTCGAATGGTTTGGATTCATTAGGAGGAGTCAAAACAGGAGCTGTGACTAACTTCTCTTTCAGGGTGTTGAAAGCGACGTCACACTCAGGTGACCAGACATACTTGACATGTTTCTGGAGGAGTTTGGAAAGAGGCTTTGCAACCTTAGAGAAATTCTCAACGAATCTTCGACAATAGCTTGCAAGCCCAAGAAAGCTGTGGAGCTGCTTGACATTCTGAGGCGGTTCCCAATTCACAATTGCAGACACCTTCTCAGGATTAACAGCTATGCCCTTGGCAGAGATGATATGGCCAAGGTAAAGAACCTCATCGAGCCAAAACTCACACTTCGAAAACTTCGCATATAATTGATGTTTTCTGAGTTTGTCGAGAACCAATCTCAAATTCTTGGCATGATCCTCCTTGTTCTTGGAAAAGACCAATATATCATCGAGATATACCAAGACAAAATCATTTTTGTAAGGGTTGAAGATGAAGTTCATCATGCGAGAGAACGTTGGAGGAGCATTGACAAGGCCAAAAGACATGACAATGTATTCATAAGAACCATAGCTTGTTCTGAATGCTGTCTTGGGGGTATCTTGTTCATGAATGCGAATATGATGATAACCCATATGAAGGTCAAGCTTGGAGAATACTTGAGCACCTTTAAGTTGCTCGAAAAGCTCATTGATGTTGGGAAGTGGGTACTTGTTCTTTATTGTTTTCTTGTTCAATGGGCGGTAGTTGACACAAAGTCGGTCCGTGACATCCTTCTTCTGGACAAAAAGAACACCACAACCCCATGGAGATGAACTCGGTCTGATCAGACCCAGACGCTCTTGTTCATTGAGCTATTTCTTCAACTCCTTCAATTCTTTTGGTGCAAGCTTGTAAGGACGTTTGCAAACAGGTTCGATACCAGGCTCAAGATCGGTAACGAATTCAACTGGCCGGTGAGGAGGCATTGCTGGAAGCTCTTCTAGAAAGACGTCTTGATATGCACAAACGACTGGAATCTGAGAGATGGCATTCAACTCGCTCTTCTCGTTGAGAGAAAACAGTCGAATGGTATCATCACAAGTGGCATAGATGATCACATCCTCAGACGAGTGTGTCAATTGAATTTGCCTAGTAGCACAATCAAGCTGAGCCTTGTGCTTAGAAAGCCAGTCCATGCCGAGAATTAGATCAATATCCGAGTCACCAAGGACCATTGGAGAATACAAAAATCTATAGTCTCCCATCTTGATAGAAACATCCGGATCCATCATTTTGGTGTTCATGAACAAACCCGGAGAGGAAACCACTATCGGCTTAGGCAAATCGACAGTATGCAAATCGGGCATGGATGCAATAGGCTTTGATATGAATGAAACAGAAGCACCAGTATCAAATAAGACTCTTGCAGGAATATCATTAACTGGAAGATTACCCATGTTCACTTCTGAAGAGTCCTCTGCCTGAGCTGCGTTCATCATGTTCACCCTTGCCGACTTGGAATTATGCTTGACCACTGCATTGCTGGCAGATCTCATAGGAGGAGGAGGCGTAAGATGCCTTTGGTTGAAGCATTTGTTTGCATAGTGCCCTTTCTGCTGACACTTGTTGCAAGTAACCTCCGAGAGCGGATGATGATAAGGAGCACTTGACCTTGGAGCATGAGACGGAGCTTTGTTCTGATAGCCTGAGTTGGGTGGGTGGGAAGATGCATTGCCACCTTTACTCTTCTGCTGATAAGGCTGACGGAACGGAAGAGGAGGAGGCAACCAGAACTTCTGTTGCTTAGCTGCCACTTGAGTTGAAGAAGAAGATGGAGCTGCATCCCTGACTCTCTTCTTAGAAGCATAACACTTGATCTGAGCAGCTTCTTGCTTTAGCGCCATGTTGTAGAATTCATCATACTTGGTCGGCTCAAAAAGCACGAGAGATAATTGCAGACCTTCTCTGAGGCCACCTCTGAATTGATAAATCATGCTCTTGTCATCAGGGACGTCTTGTTTAGCGAAGCGAGCGAGCCTCTGAAACAGGATGTTGTATTGGTAAACAGACATGCTGCCTTTCTTGAGATTGCGGAACTCCTCACGCTTACTCTCAGCAACACTTTGTGGAATGTGGTGAGCTTTGAAGTCTCGGAGGAAATCATCCCAGGTAATCACACGACCTCCTCTGGAATCTTTGTATTGTTGGTACCACTCAGCAGCTTGGTCTTTGAGTTGGAACGAAGCAAACTTGAAAAAGTCCTCAGGCCTGACATTGCTACACTCAAAATGCTTGCAAATATCCATGAGCCAGTCGTCGGCATCTGTGGCCTCAACACAGTTACTGAAGGACTTCGGCTGGTTTGCGAGGAACTGATTGAGGGTAGCAAACCGAGCTTGATTGTTGCCTTGGCCTTTATTTCCTTGGTTGTGCTCTTGCAAGAGTTGCAAAAGCATCTGAGTGTTGGCGTTGGTGGCGGCCATGACAGCTTGCCATGCCTCCGGAGGTGGAGGTGGTGGCGGAGGTTCCGGATTCTAACGCGTTGGAGGAGCCATCCTGAAGAGGTTGACATCCATTAGCATCTTGAAAGACATATATTCAAGCTGAATCAATGGATCGAAATTGCAACATATAGCCTTAACATTCGAACAAGAATGAATGAATGAATTCCAAAGTAAATCATCACACTTCCATAAATTGAGAAGCCACTTAGATAAAGGTAGAAGAATAAAGCAACAAAGTACGTATATGAAAAAATAATTGGTAAGGATTACCCAATCACAAACCAAGTATCTGCGGGAAGAAATACTAGAGCTACATGAATTCCCACCTATGAAACTCCCGAAACTTTCTGGTTATGCAATCAGGTGTTGGGGATACAGGGGAAGCATAATATCTCACCCAAAACTAGCAAATCCTACATCCAGCTATATCCATCCTTCAACACATAACCAAGAAACCTTTGGAAATAATTTACCTCAACCTTCAAAAAGCATCCGTTATACGAGTTATGGCAATACTCCTGAACTCCCGCCCCAGTACTGGGTGGCATCGAGGTTATCTCACCAACAACTGCATAAAGGAGATTTTTGATGTCGACGAACTCAGGTATTCCAGAATTGCAACGATAAAATTGTGACGACAACACCTCGGAGCACAACTCCCCGGGACACTGCCACAACCCCTAAATGTCAGGAGGCACCAAGAACAATGTTCTCATCACAAAACCATCTGAACGATTCCAAGATACCCGCGTAATCCTAATTTTTTTTTCGTGAAATTTGAGGAGAGAAGAGTCAAAACTCTACGTCAAGAGGCCTCACCAGAGCGATCCTACTCTCCGATATATATAATCCTAAGACTCAAAACATTTTCTTCTAGACTCAACAACGTCAGCGATTCGATCAAGCAGGGGGCTCCTAAGTCGGTGAAGGCTCTGATTACCAACTTGTAACACCCACGATGCGGCTATATCTCCCTAAAGGAAATATGCCCTAGAGGCAATAATAAAGTTATTATTTATTTCCTTATATCATGATAAATGTTTATTATTCATGCTAGAATTGTATTAACCGGAAACATAATACATGTGTGAATACATAGACAAACAAAGTGTCACTAGTATGCCTCTACTTGACTAGCTCGTTAATCAAAGTTGGTTATGTTTCCTAACCATGAACAATGAGTTGTTATTTGATTAACGGGATCACATCATTAAGAGAATGATCTGATTGACATGACCCATTCCATTAGCTTAGCACCCGATCGTTTAGTATGTTGCTATTGCTTTCTTCATGACTTATACATGTTCCTATAACTATGAGATTATGCAACTCCCGTTTACCGGAGGAACACTTTGGGTACTACCAAACGTCACAACGTAACTGGGTGATTATAAAGGAGTACTACAGGTGTCTCCAAAGGTACATGTTGGGTTGGCGTATTTTGAGATTAGGTTTTGTCACTCCGATTGTCGGAGAGGTATCTCTGGGCCCTCTTGGTAATGCACATCACATAAGCCTTGCAAGCATTGCAACTAATGAGTTAGTTGCGGGATGATGTATTCCAGAACGAGTAAAGAGACTTGCCGGCAACGAGATTGAACTAGGTATGGGATACCGACGATCGAATCTCGGACAAGTAACATACCGATGACAAAGGGAACAACGTATGTTGTTATGCGGTCTGACCGATAAAGATCTTCGTAGAATATGTAGGAGCCAATATGGGCATCCAGGTCCCGCTATTGGTTATTGATCGCAGACGTGTCTCGGTCATGTCTACATTGTTCTCGAACCCGTAGGGTCCGCACGCTTAAGGTTACGATGACAGTTATATTATGAGTTTATGCATTTTGATGTACCGAAGGTTGTTCGGAGTCCCGGATGTGATCACGGACATGAAGAGGAGTCTCGAAATGGTCGAGACGTAAAGATTGATATATTGGAAGCCTATGTTTGGATATCGGAAGTGTTCCGGGTGAAATCGGGATTTTACCGGAGTACCGGGAAGGTTACCGGAACCCCCCGGGAGCTAAATGGGCCATGATGGGCCTTAGTGGAAAAGAGAAGAGGCAGCCCTACATGGGCTGCGCGCCTCCCCCTTCCCCTAGTCCTATTAGGACTAGGAGAGGTGGCCGGCCCCCTCTCTCTCTTTTCCCCCTCCGCGAATCCTATTCCAACTAGGATTGGGGGGGGGGGAATCCTACTCCCAGAGGGAGTAGGACTCTCCTGGCGCGCCACACCTTGGCCGGCCAGCCTCCCCCCTCTAGTCCTTTATATACTGAGGCAGAGGCACCCTAGAACACACAAGTTGATCCACGTGATCTATTCCTTAGCCGTGTGCGGCGCCCCCAGCCACCATAGTCCTCGATAATACTGTAGCGGAGTTTAGGCGAAGCCCTGCTGCTGTAGTACATCAAGATCGTCACCACGCCGTCGTGCTTACGGAACTCTTCCCCGACACTTTGCTGGATCGGAGTCCGGGGATCGTCATCGAGCTGAACGTGTGCTCGAACTCGGAGGTGCCGTAGTTTCGGTGCTTGATCGGTTGGATCGTGAAGACGTACGACTACTTCCTCTATGTTGTGTCAACGCTTCCGCAGTCGGTCTGCGTGGGTACGTAGACAGCACTCTCCCCTCTCGTTGCTATGCATCACATGATCTTGCATGTGCGTAGGAATTTTTTTGAAATTACTACGAAACCCAACAGTGGCATCCGAGCCTAGGTTATTTATGTTCATGTTATATGCACGAGTAGAACACAAGTGAGTTGTGGGCGATATAAGTCATATTGCCTACCAGCATGTCATATTTTGGTTCGGCGGCATTGTTGGTTGAGACGACCCGGACCAACATTATGCATACACTTACGCGAGACCGGTTCCCCCGACATGCTTCGCACATAGGTGGCTTGCGGGCGACTGTCTCTCCAATTTTAGTTGAACCAAGTGTGACTACGCCCGGTCCTTGCGAAGGTTAAAACGGAGTCTATTTGACAAACTATCGTTGTGGTTTTGATGCGTAGGTGAGATTGGTTCTTGCTTAAGCCCGTAGCAGCCACATAAAACTTGCAACAACAAAGTAGAGGACGTCTAACTTGTTTTTGCAGGGCATGTTGTGATGTGATATGGTCAAGACATGATGCTGAATTTTATTGTATGAGATGATCATGTTTTGTAAGCAAGTTATCGGCAACTGGCAGGAGCCTTATGGTTGTCGTTTTATTGTATGCAATGCAATCGCGATGTAATGCTTTACTTTTATCACTAAGCGGTAGCGATAGTCGTAGAAGCACAAGCTTGGCGAGACAACAACGATGCTACGATGGAGATCAAGGTGTCACGCCGGTGACGATGGTGATCACGACGGTGCTTCGGAGATGGAGATCTCAAGCACAAGATGATGTTGGCCATATCATATCACTTATATTGATTGCATGTGATGTTTATCCTTTTATGCATCTTATCTTGCTTTGATTGACGGTAGCATTATAAGATGATCTCTCACTAAATTATCAAGAAGTGTTCTCCCTGAGTATGCACCGGTGCGAAAGTTCTTCGTGCTGAGACACCACGTGATGATCGGGTGTGATAGGTTCTACATTCAAATACAACAGGTGCAAAACAGTTGCGCACGCAGAATACTCAGGTTATACTTGACGAGCCAAGCATATACAGATATCGCCTCGGAACACGGAGACCGAAAGGTCGAGCGTGAATCATATAGTAGATATGATCAACATAGTGATGTTCACCAATGAAACTACTCCATCTCGCGTGATGATCGGACATGGTTTAGTTGATTTGGATCACGTGATCACTTAGAGGATTAGAGGGATGTCTATCCAAGTGGGAGTTCTTAAGTAATATGATTAATTGAACTTTAATTTATCATGAACTTAGTCCTGGTAGTATTAGCATATCTATGTTGTAGATCAATAGCTCGCGTTGTTACTTTCATATGTTTATTTTGATATGTTCCTAGAGAAAAATTGTGTTGAAAGATGTTAGTGGCAATGATGCGTATTGGATCCGTGATCTGAGGTTTATCCTCATTGATGCACAGAAGAATTATGTCCTTGATGCACCGCTAGGTGACAGACCTATTGCAGGAGCAGATGCAGACGTTATGAACGTTTCGCTAGCTCAATATGATGACTACTTTATAGTTTAGTGCACCATGCTTAACGGCTTAGAATCGGGACTTCAAAGACGTTTTGAACGTCATGGACCATATGAGATGTTCCAGGAGTTGAAGTTAATATTTCAAGCAAATACCCGAGTTGAGAGATATGAAGTCTCTAACAAGTTCTATAGCTAAAAGATGGAGGAGAATCGGTCAACTAGTGAGCATGTGCCCAGATTGTCTGAGTACTACAATCGCTTGAATCAAGTGGGAGTTAATCTTCCAGATAAGATAGTGATTGACAGAATTCTCTAGTGACCATCACCAAGTTAGTAGAACTTCGTGATGAACTATAATATGCAAGGGATAACGGAAACAACTCCCAAGCTCTTCGTGATGCTGAAATCAACGAAGGTAGAAATCAAGAAAAACATCAAGTATTGATGGTTAACAAGACCACTGGTTTCAAGAAAAGGGCAAAGGGAAGAAGGGGAACTTCAAGAGGAGCGGCAAGCAAGTTGCTGCTCAAGTGAAGAAGCCCAAGTCTGGTCCTAAGCCTGAGACTAAGTGCTTCTACTGCAAAGGGACTGGTCACTGGAAGCGGAACTACCCCAAGTAATTGGCGGATAAGAAGGATGGCAAAGTGAACATAAGTATATTTGATATACATGTTATTGATGTGTACTTTACTAGTGTTTATAGCAACCCCTAAGTATTTGATACTAGTTCAGTTGCTAAGATTAGTAACTCGAAACGGGAGTTGCAGAATAAACAGAGACTAGTTAAGGGTGAAGTGACGATGTGTGTTGGAAGTGGTTCCAAGATTGATATGATCATCATCGCACACTCCCTATAATTTCGGGATTAGTGTTGAACCTAAATAAGTGTTATTTGGTGTTTGCGTTGAGCATGAATATGATTTGATCATGTTTATTGTAATACGGTTATTCATTAAGTAAGAGAATAAATTGTTGTTCTGTTTACATGAATAAAACCTTATATGGTCATACACCCAATGAAAATAGTTCGTTGGATCTCGATCGTAGTGATACACATAATCATAATATTGAAACCAAAAGATGCAAAGTTAATAATGATAATGCAACTTATTTGTGGCACTGCCGTTTAGGTCATATTGGTGTAAAGAGCATGAAGAAACTCCATGCTGATGGGATTTTGGAATCACTTGATTATGAATCACTTGATGCTTGCGAACCATGCCTCATGGGCAAAATGACTAAGACTTCGTTCTCCGGAGCGAGCAACTGACTTACTGGAAATAATACATACTGATGTATGCGGTCCGATGAGTGTTAAGGCTCACGGCAAGTATCGTTATTTTCTGAACTTCACAAATGATTTGAGCAGATATGGGTATATCTACTTGATGAAACATAAGTCTGAAACATTTGAAAAGTTCAAAGAATTTCAGAGTGAAGTAGAAAATCATCGTGACAAGAAAATAAAAAGTTTCTACGATATGATCGCAAAGGTAAAATATTTGAGTTACTAGTTTGGGCTTCAATTAAAACAATGTGAAATAGTTTCACTACTCACGCCACCTGGAACACCATAGTGTAATGGTGTGTCCGAATGTCATAACCGTACTTTATTAGATATAGTGCGATCTATGATGTCTCTTACCGATCTACCACTATCGTTTTGGGATTATGCATTAGAGACAGCTGCATTCACGTTAAATAGGGCACCATCAAAATCCGTTGAGATGACGCCTTATGAACTATGGTTTGGCAAGAAACCAAAGTTGTCGTTTCTGAAAGTTTGGGGCTATGATGCTTATGTGAAAAAGCTTCAACCTGATAAGCTCGAACCCAAATCAGAGAAATGTGTCTTCATAGGATATCCAAAGGAAACAATTGGATACACCTTCTATCATAGATCCGAAGGCAAGACTTTTGTTGCTAAATTCGGAAACTTTCTAGAGAAGGAGTTTCTCTCGAAAGAAGTGAGTGGGAGGAAAGTAGAACTTGACGAGGTAACTGTACCTGCTCCCTTATTGAAAGTAGTACATCACAGAAAACTATTTCAGTGACACCTACACCAGTTAGTGAGGAAGCTAATGATAATGATCATGAAACTTCAGATCAAAATACTACTGAACCTCGTAGATAAACCAGAGTGAGATCCGCGCCAGAGTGGTACGGTAATCCTGTTCTGGAAGTCATGCTACTAGATCATGATGAACCTACGAACTATGAAGAAGCAATGGTAAGCCCAGATTTCGCAAAATGGCTTGAAGCCATGAAATCTGAGATGGGATCCATGTATGAGAACAAAGTATGGACTTTGGTTGACTTGCCCGATGATCGGCAAGCAATTGAGAATAAATGGATCTTCAAGAAGAAGACTGACGCTGACGGTAATATTACTGTCTACAAAGCTCGACTTGTCGCGAAAGGTTTTTGGCAAGTTCAAGGGGTTGACTACGATGAGACCTTCTCACCTGTAGCGATGCTTAAGTCTGTCCGAATCATGTTAGCAATTGCCGCATTTTATGATTATGAAATTTGGCAGATGGATGTCAAAACTGCATTCCTGAATGGATTTCTGGAAGAAGAGTTGTATATGATGCAACCAGAAGGTTTTGTCAATCCGAAAGATGCTAACAAAATGTGCAAGCTCCAGCAATCCATCTATGAACTGGTGCAAGCATCTCGGAGTTGGAATATACGCTTTGATGAGTTGAAGCCTGTATACAGACTTGCGGTGAAGCATGTATTTACAAGAAAGTGAGTGGGAGCACTACAACATTTCTGATAAGTATATGGGAATGACATATTGTTGATTGGAAATAATGTAGAATTATTCTGTAAAGCATAAAGGAGTGTTTGAAAGGAGTTTTTCAAAGAAAGACTTTGGTGAAGCGGCTTACATATTGAGCTTCAAGATCTGTAGAGATAGATCAAGACGCTTGATAAGTTTTTTCAATGAGTACATACCTTGACAAGATTTTGAAGTAGTTCAAAATGGAGCAGTCAAAGAAAGAGCTCTTGCCTGTATTACAAGGTGTGAAGTTGATGTAGGGTTTCGTAGTAATTTCAAAAATTTCCTACGCGCACACAGGATCATGTGATGCATAGCAACGAGAGGAGAGTGTTGTCTACGTACCCAACGCAGACCGACTGCGGAAGCGATGACACGACGTAGAGGAAGTAGTCGTACGTCTTCACGATCCAACCGATCAAGCACCAAAACTACGGCACCTCCGAGTTCGAGCACACGTTCAGCTCGATGACGATCCCCGGACTCCGATCCAGCAAAGTGTCGGGGAAGAGTTTCATCAGCACGACGGCGTGGTGACGATCTTGATGAATTACAGCAGCAGGGCTTCGCCTAAACTCTGCTACAGTATTATCGAGGAATATGGTGGCAGGGGGCACCGCACACGGCTAAGGAATCGATCACGTGGATCAACTTGTGTCAACTTGTGTGTCTTTGGGGTGCCTCTACCTCAGTATATAAAGGAGCCAAGGGGGGAGGGTGCGCCGGCCAAGAGAGAGAGGCGCAGGAGGAGTCCTACTCCTACCGGGAGTAGGACTCCCCCCCCCAATCCTATTCCAACTAGGATTCCCAAGGGGGAAAGAGGGAGAGGGGTGGCCGGCCACCTCTCCTAGTCCTAATAGGACTAGGGGAAGGGGGGAGGCGCGCAGCCCCCTTGGGCTGCCCCTTTCTCCTTTCCATTAAGGCCCATGAAGGCCCATATGGCTCCCGGGGGGTTCCGGTAACCTCCCGGTAACCCGGTAAAATCCCGATTTCACCCGGAACACTTCCGATGTCCAAACATAGGCTTCCAATATATCAATCTTTATGTCTCGACCATTTCGAGACTCCTCGTCATGTCCGTGATCACATCCGGGACTCCGAACAACCTTCGGTACATCAAAATGCATAAACTCATAATATAACTGTCATCGTAACCTTAAGCGTGCGGACCCTACGGGTTCGAGAACAATGTAGACATGACCGAGACACGTCTCCGGTCAATAACCAATAGCGGGACCTGGATGCCCATATTGGCTCCTACATATTCTACGAAGATCTTTATCGGTCAGACCGCATAACAACATACGTTGTTCCCTTTGTCATCGGTATGTTACTTGCCCGAGATTCGATCGTCGGTATCCAATACTTAGTTCAATCTCGTTACCGGCAAGTCTCTTTACTCGTTCCGTAATACATCATCTCATAACTAACATATTAGTTGTAATGCTTGCAAGGCTTATGTGATGTGTATTACCGAGAGGGCCCAGAGATACCTCTCCGACAATCGGAGTGACAAATCCTAATCTTGAAATACGCCAACCCAACATCGACCATTGGAGACACCTGTAGTACTCCTTTATAATCACCCAGTTACGTTGTGACGTTTGGTAGTACCCAAAGTGTTCCTCCGGTAAACGGGAGTTGCATAATCTCATAGTCATAGGAACATGTATAAGTCATGAAGAAAGCAATAGCAACATACTAAACGATCGGGTGCTAAGCTAATGGAATGGGTCATGTCAATCAGATCATTCTACTAATGATGTGACCTCGTTAATCAAATAACAACTCATTGTTCATGGTTAGGAAACATAACCATCTTTGATTAACGAGCTAGTCAAGTAGAGGCATACTAGTGACACTTTGTTTGTCTATGTATTCACACATGTATTATGTTTCCGGTTAATACAATTCTAGCATGAATAATAAACATTTATCATGAAATAAGGAAATAAATAATAACTTTATTATTGTCTCTAGGGCATATTTCCTTCACCGGCCACCTCTCCTAGTCCTAATAGGACTAGGGGAAGGGGGGGCGCGCAGCCCATCTAGGGCAGCCCCTTCTCTTTTCCACTAAGGCCCACTATGGCCCAAATAGCTCCCGGGGGGTTCCGGTAACCCTCCCGGTATTCCGGTAAAATCCCGATTTCACCCGGAACACTTCCGATATCCAAATATAGGCTTCCAATATATCAATCTTTACGTCTCGACCATTTCGAGACTCCTCGTCATGTCCGTGATCACATCCGGGACTCCGAACAACCTTCGGTACATCAAAATGCATAAACTCATAATATAACTGTCATCGTAACCTTAAGCGTGCGGACCCTACGGGTTCGAGAACAATGTAGACATGACCGAGACACGTCTCTGGTCAATAACCAATAGCGGGACCTGGATGCCCATATTGGCTCCTACATATTCTACGAAGATCTTTATCGGTTAGACCGCATAACAACATACGTTGTTCCCTTTGTCATCGGTATGTTACTTGCCCGAGATTCGATCGTCGGTATCCAATACCTAGTTCAATCTCGTTACCGGCAAGTCTCTTTACTCGTTCCGTAATACATCATCTCACAACTAACATATTAGTTGTAATGCTTGCAAGGCTTATGTGATGTGTATTACCGAGAGGGCCCAGAGATACCTCTCCGACAATCGGAGTGACAAATCCTAATCTCGAAATACGCCAACCCAACATCGACCATTGGAGACACCTGTAGTACTCCTTTATAATCACCCAGTTACGTTGTGACGTTTGGTAGTACCCAAAGTGTTCCTCCGATAAACGGGAGTTGCATAATCTCATAGTCATAGGAACATGTATAAGTCATGAAGAAAGCAATAGCAACATACTATACGATCAGGTGCTAAGCTAATGGAATGGGTCATGTCAATCAGATCATTCTACTAATGATGTGACCTCGTTAATCAAATAACAACTCATTGTTCATGGTTAGGAAACGTAACCATCTTTGATTAACGAGCTAGTCAAGTAGAGGCATACTAGTGACACTTTGTTTGTCTATGTATTCACACATGTATTATGTTTCCGGTTTAATACAATTCTAGCATGAATAATAAACATTTATCATAAAATAAGGAAATAAATAATAACTTTATTATTGCCTCTAGGGCATATTTCCTTCAGTCTCCCACTTGCACTAGAGTCAATAATCTAGTTCACATCGCCATGTGATTTAACAGCAATAGTTCACATCACCATGTGATTAACACCCATAGTTCACATCGATATGTGATCAACACCCAAAGGGTTTTACTAGATTCAGTCATCTAGTTCACATCGCTATGTGATTAACACCCAAGGAGTACTAAGGTGCGATCATGTTTTGCTTGTGAAAGAATCTTAGTCAACGGGTCTGTCACATTCAGATCCGTAAGTATTTTGCAAATATTTATGTCAACAATGCTCTGCACGGAGCTACTCTAGCTAATTGCTCCCACTTTCAATATGTATCCAGGTTGAGACTTAGTGTAACTTTTACAACAAACTCTTTTATCACCTCCATAATCGAGAAACATCTCCTTAGTCCTTACTAAGGATATTCTTGACCAATGTCCAGTGATCTACTCCTAGATCACTATTGTACTCTCTTGCCAAATTCAGAGTAAGGTATACAATAGGTCTGGTACATAGCATATCATACTTTATAGAACCTATGACTGAGGCACAGGGAATGACTTTTCATTTTTTTTCTATTTTCTGCTGTGGTCGGGATTTGAGTCTTACTCAATTTCATACCTTTGCAATACAGGCAAGAACTCTTTCTTTGACTGCTCCATTTTGAACTACTTCAAAATCTTGTCAAGGTATGTACTCATTGAAAAAACTTATCAAGCATCTTGATCTATCTCTATAGATCTTGAAGCTCAATATGTAAGCAGCTTCACTGAAGCCTTTCTTTGAAAAACTCCTTTCAAACACTCCTTTATGCTTTACAGAATAATTCTACATTATTTCCGATCAACAATATGTCATTCACATATACTTGTCAGAAATGTTGTAGTGCTCCCACTCACTTTCTCGTAAATACAGGCTTCACCGCAAGTCTGTATAAAACTATATGCTTTGATCAACTCATCAAAGTGTATATTCCAACTCTGAGATGCTTGCACCAGTCCACAGATGGATCGCTGGAGTTTGCACATTTTGTTAGCTCCCTTTGGATCGACAAAACCTTCTGGTTGCATCATATACAACTCTTCTTCCAGAAATCCATTCAGGAATGCAGTTTTGACATCCATCTGCCAAATTTCATAATCATAAAATGCGGCAATTGCTAACATGATTCGGACGGACTTAAGCATCGCTACGGGTGAGAAGGTCTCATCGTAGTCAATCCCTTGAACTTGCCGAAAAACCTTTTTGCGACAAGTCGAGCTTTGTAGACAGTAACATTACCATCAGCGTCAGTCTTCTTCTTAAAGATCCATTTATTCTCAGTTGCTTGCCGATTATCGGGCAAGTCAACCAAAGTCCATACTTTGTTCTCATACATGGATCCCATCTCAGATTTCATGGCTTCAAGCCATTTTGCGGAATCTGGGCTCACCATCGCTTCTTCATAGTTCGTAGGTTCGTCATAGTCAAGTAACATGACCTCCAGAACAGGATTACCGTACCACTCTGGTGCGGATCTCACTATGGTTTACCTACGAGATTTGGTAGTAACTTGATCTGAAGTTACATGATCATCATCATTAGCTTCCTCACTAATTGGTGTAGTAGTCACAAGAACAAAATTTTTGTGATGAACTACTTTCCAATAAGGGAGAAGGTACAATTACCTTATCAAGTTTTCTACTTTCCTCCCACTCACTTCTTTCGGGAGAAACTCCTTCTCTGGAAAGGATCCATTCTTGGCGATGAATTTGCCTTCGGATCTGTGATAGAAGGTGCACCCAACAGTTTCCTTTGGGTATCCTATGAAGACGCACTTCTCCGATTTGAGTTTGAGCTTATCAGGTTGAAACTTTTTCACATAAGCATTGCAACCTCAAACTTTAAGAAATGACAGCTTAGGTTTCTTGCCAAACCATAGTTCATACGGTGTCGTCTCAACGGATTTAGATGGTGCCCTATTTAACGTGAATGCAGCTGTCTCCAATGCATAATCCCAAAACGATAGTGGTAGATCGGTAAGAGACATCATAGATCGCACTATATCTAATAAAGTACGGTTATGACGTTTGGTCACACCATTACACTATGGTGTTCCAGGTGGCGTGAGTAGTGAAACTATTTCACATTGTTTTAATTGAAGGCCAAACTCGTAACTCAAATATTTTACCTCTGCGATCATATCGTAGAAACTTTTTATTTTCTTGTCACGATGATTTTCTACTTCACTCTGAAATTCTTTGAACTTTTCAAATGTTTCAGACTTATGTTTCATCAAGTAGATATACCCATATCTGCTCAAATCATCTGTGAAGTTCAGAAAATAACGATACTTGCTGTGAGCCTTAACACTCATCGGACCGCATACATCAGTATGTATTATTTCCAATAAGTCAGTTGCTCGCTCCGGAGAACGGAGTCTTAGTCATCTTGCCCAAGAGGCATGGTTCGCAAGCATCAAGTGATTCATAATCAAGTGATTCCAAAATCCCATCAGCATGGAGTTTCTTCATGCGCTTTACACCAATATGACCTAAACGGCAGTGCCACAAATAAGTTGCACTATCATTATTAACTTTGCATCTTTTGGTTTCAATATTATGATTATGTGTATCACTACGATCGAGATCCAACGAACTATTTTCATTGGGTGTATGACCATATAAGGTTTTATTCACGTAAACAGAACAACAATTTATTCTCTTACTTAAATGAATAACCGTATTACAATAAATATGATCAAATCATATTCATGCTCAACGCAAACACAAAATAACACTTATTTAGGTTCAACACTAATCCCAAAATTATAGGGAGTGTGCGATGATGATCATATCAATCTTGGAACCACTTCCAACACACATCGTCACTACACCCTTAACTAGTCTCTGTTTATTCTGCAACTCCCGTTTCAAGTTACTAATCTTAGCAACTGAACTAGTATCAAATACTTAGGGGTTGCTATAAACACTAGTAAAGTACACATCAATAACATGTATATCAAATATACTTATGTTCACTTTGCCATCCTTCTTATCCGCCAATTACTTGGGGTAGTTCCGCTTCCAGTGACCAGTCCCTTTGCAGTAGAAGCACTTAGTCTCAGGCTTAGGACCAGACTTGGGCTTCTTCACTTGAGTAGCAACTTGCTTGCCGTTCTTCTTGAAGTTCCCTTCTATCCCTTTGCCCTTTTCTTGAAACTAGTGGTCTTGTTAACCATCAACACTTGATGCTCTTTCTTGATTTCTACCTTCGTCGATTTCAACATCACGAAGAGCTCGGGAATCATTTTCGTCATCCCTTGCATACTATAGTTCATCACGAAGTTCTACTAACTTGGTGATGGTGACTAGAGAATTCTGTCAATCACTATCTTATCTGGAAGATTAACTCCCACTTGATTCAAGCGATTGTAGTACCCAGATAATCTGAGCACATGCTCACTAGTTGAGCGATTCTCCTCCATCTTTTAGCTATAGAACTTGTTGTAGACTTCATATCTCACAACTCGGGTATTTGCTTGAAATATTAACTTCAACTCCTGGAACATCTCATATGGTCCATGACGTTCAAAACGTCTTTGAAGTCCCGATTCTAAGCCGTTAAGCATGGTGCACTTAAACTATCAAGTAGTCATCATATTGAGCTAGCTAAACGTTCATAATGTTTGCATCTGCTCCTGCAATAGGTCTGTCACCTAGCGGTGCATCAAGGACATAATTCTTCTGTGCAGCAATGAGGATTTAACCTCAGATCATGGATCAAATCCGCAACATTGCTACTAACATTTTTCAACATAATTTTCTCTAGGAACATATCAAAATAAACACAGGGAAGCAACAACGCGAGCTATTGATCTACAACATGATTTGCAAAATACTACCAGGACTAAGTTCATGATAAATTTAAGTTCAATTTAATCATATTACTTAAGAACTCCCACTTAGATAGACATCCCTCTAATCCTCTAAGTGATCACGTGATCCAAATCAACTAAACCATAACCGATCATCACGTGAGATGGAGTAGTTTTCAATGGTGAACATCGTTATGTTGATCATATCTACTATATGATTCACGCTCGACCTTTCGGTCTCCGTGTTCCGAGGCCATATCTGCATATGCTAGGCTCGTCAAGTTTAACCTGAGTATTCTGCGTGCGCAACTGTTTTGCACCCGTTGTATTTGAACGTAGAGCCTATCACACCCGATCATCACGTGGTGTCTCAGCACGAAGAACTTTTGCAACGGTGCATACTCAGGGAGAACACTTCTTGATAATTTAGTGAGAGATCATCTTATAATGCTACCGTCAATCAAAGCAAGATAAGATGCATAAAAAAAATAAACATCACATGCAATCAATATAAGTGATATGATATGGCCATCATTATCTTGTGCTTGTGATCTCCATCTCCGAAGCACCGTCATGATCACCATCGTCACCGGCGCGACACCTTGATCTCCATCGTAGCATCGTTGTCGTCTCGCCAATCTTATGCTTCCACGACTATCACTACCGTTTAGTAATAAAGTAAAGCATTACATCGCGATTGCATTGCATACAATAAAGCGACAACCATATGGCTCCTGCCAGTTGCCGATAACTTGGTTACAAAACATGATCATCTCATACAATAAAATTCAGCATCATGCCTTGACCATATCACATCACAACATGCCCTGCAAAAACAAGTTAGACGTCCTCTACTTTGTTGTTGCACGTTTTACGTGGCTGCTACGGGCTTAAGTAAGAACCAATCTCACCTACGCATCAAAACCACAACGATAGTTTGTCAAATAGACTCCGTTTTAACCTTCGCAAGGACCGGGCGTAGCCATACCCTGTTCAACTAAAGTTGGAGAGGCAGTCGCCCGCAAGCCATCTCTGTGCAAAGCACGTCGAGGGAACCGGTCTCGCGTAAGCGTACGCGTAAGGTTGGTCCGGGTCGTCTCGTCCAACAATACCGCCGAACCAAAGTATGACATGCTGGTAGGTAGTATGACTTGTATCGTCCACAACTCACTTGTGTTCTACTCGTGCATATAACATCAACATAAATAACCTAGGCTCGGATGCCACTGTAGGGTTTCGTAGTAATTTCAAAAATTTCCTACGCGCACACAGGATCATGTGATGCATAGCAACGAGAGGAGAGTGTTGTCTACGTACCCAACGCAGACCGACTGCGGAAGCGATGACACGACGTAGAGGAAGTAGTCGTACGTCTTCACGATCCAACCGATCAAGCACCGAAACTACGGCACCTCCGAGTTCGAGCACACGTTCAGCTCGATGACGATCCCCGGACTCCGATCCAGCAAAGTGTCGGGGAAGAGTTTCGTCAGCACGACGGCGTGGTGACGATCTTGATGAACTACAGCAGCAGGGCTTCGCCTAAACTCCGCTACAGTATTATCGAGGAATATGGTGGCAGGGGGCACCGCACACGGCTAAGGAATCGATCACGTGGATCAACTTGTGTCAACTTGTGTGTCTTTGGGGTGCCTCTACCTCAGTATATAAAGGAGCCAAGGGGGGAGGGTGCGCCGGCCAAGAGAGAGAGGCGCAGGAGGAGTCCTACTCCTACCGGGAGTAGGACTCCCCCCCCAATCCTATTCCAACTAGGATTCCCAAGGGGGAAAGAGGGAGAGGGGTGGCCGGCCACCTCTCCTAGTCCTAATAGGACTAGGGGAAGGGGGGAGGCGCGCAGCCCCCTTGGGCTGCCCCTTTCTCCTTTCCATTAAGGCCCATGAAGGCCCATATGGCTCCCGGGGGGTTCCGGTAACCTCCCGGTAACCCGGTAAAATCCCGATTTCACCCGGAACACTTCCGATGTCCAAACATAGGCTTCCAATATATCAATCTTTATGTCCCGACCATTTCGAGACTCCTCGTCATGTCCGTGATCACATCCGGGACTCCGAACAACCTTCGGTACATCAAAATGCATAAACTCATAATATAACTGTCATCGTAACCTTAAGCGTGCGGACCCTACGGGTTCGAGAACAATGTAGACATGACCGAGACACGTCTCCGGTCAATAACCAATAGCGGGACCTGGATGCCCATATTGGCTCCTACATATTCTACGAAGATCTTTATCGGTCAGACCGCATAACAACATACGTTGTTCCCTTTGTCATCGGTATGTTACTTGCCCGAGATTCGATCGTCGGTATCCAATACCTAGTTCAATCTTGTTACCGGCAAGTCTCTTTACTCGTTCCGTAATACATCATCTCACAACTAACATATTAGTTGTAATGCTTGCAAGGCTTATGTGATGTGTATTACCGAGAGGGCCCAGAGATACCTCTCCGACAATCGGAGTGACAAATCCTAATCTCGAAATACGCCAACCCAACATCGACCATTGGAGACACCTGTAGTACTCCTTTATAATCACCCAGTTACGTTGTGATGTTTGGTAGTACCCAAAGTGTTCCTCCGATAAACGGGAGTTGCATAATCTCATAGTCATAGGAACATGTATAAGTCATGAAGAAAGCAATAGCAACATACTATACGATCAGGTGCTAAGCTAATGGAATGGGTCATGTCAATCAGATCATTCTACTAATGATGTGACCTCGTTAATCAAATAACAACTCATTGTTCATGGTTAGGAAACGTAACCATCTTTGATTAACGAGCTAGTCAAGTAGAGGCATACTAGTGACACTTTGTTTGTCTATGTATTCACACATGTATTATGTTTCCGGTTTAATACAATTCTAGCATGAATAATAAACATTTATCATAAAATAAGGAAATAAATAATAACTTTATTATTGCCTCTAGGGCATATTTCCTTCAGTTGAGTAAGACTCAAAGCCCGACCACGGCAGAAGATAGAAAGAGAATAAAAGTCATTCCCTATGCCTTGGCCATAGGTTCTATAAAGTATGTCATGCTGTGTACCAGATCTATTGTATACCCTGCACTGATTTGGCAAGGGAGTACAATAGTGATCTAGGAGTAGATCACTGGACAGCGGTCAGAATTATCCTTAGTGAAATAAGGATATGTTTCTCGATTATGGACGTGACAAAAGGTTCGTCATAAAAGGATTACGTCGATGCAAGTTTTTGACACTGATCCAGATGATTCTAAGTCTCAATCTGGATACATATTGAAAGTGGGAGCAATTAGCTAGAGTAGCTCCGTGCAGAGCATTGTAGACATAGAATTTTGCAAAATACATACGGATCTGAATTTGGCAGGCCCGTTGACTAAATTTTTCTCACAAGCAAAACATCATCACACCTTAGTACTCTTTGGGTGTTAATCACATAGCGATGTGAACTAGATTACCGAATCTAGTAAACCCTTTGGGTGTTGGTCACATGACAATGTGAACTATGGGTGTTAATCACATGATGATGTGAACTATCGATGTTAATCACATGGTGATGTGATCTAGATTATTGACTCTAGTGCAAGTGGGAGACTGAAGGAAATATGCCCTAGAGGCAATAATAAAGTTATTCTTTATTTCCTTATATCATGATAAATGTTTATTATTAATGCTAGAATTGTATTAACCAGAAACATAATACATGTGTGAATACATAGACAAACAAAGTGTCACTAGTATGCCTCTACTTGACTAGCTCGTTAGTCAAAGATGGTTATGTTTCCTAACCATGAACAATGAGTTGTTATTTGATTAACGGGATCACATCATTAAGAGAATGATCTGATTGACATGACCCATTCCATTAGCTTAGCACCCGATCGTTTAGTATGTTGCTATTGCTTTCTTCATGACTTATACATGTTCCTATAACTATGAGATTATGCAACTCCCGTTTACCGGAGGAACACTTTGGGTACTACCAAACGTCACAACATAACTGGGTGATTATAAAGGAGTACTATAGGTGTCTCCAAAGGTACATGTTGGGTTGGCGTATTTCGAGATTAGGTTTTGTCACTCTGATTGTCGGAGAGGTATCTCTGGGCCCTCTCGCTAATGCACATCACATAAGCCTTGCAAGCATTGCAACTAATGAGTTAGTTGCGGGATGATGTATTACAGAACGAGTAAAGAGACTTGCTGGCAACGAGATTGAACTAGGTATGGGATACCGACGATCGAATCTCGGACAAGTAACATACTGATGACAAAGGGAACAACGTATGTTGTTATGCGGTCTGACCGATAAAGATCTTCGTAGAATATGTAGGAGCCAATATGGGCATCCAGGTCCCGCTATTGGTTATTGATCGGAGACGTGTCTCGGTCATGTCTACATTGTTCTCGAACCCGTAGGGTCCGCACGCTTAAGGTTACGATGACAGTTATATTATGAGTTTATGCATTTTGATGTACCGAAGGTTGTTCGGAGTCCCGGATGTGATCACGGACATGAAGAGGAGTCTCGAAATGGTCGAGAGGTAAAGATTGATATATTGGAAGCCTATGTTTGGATATCGGAAGTGTTCTGGGTGAAATCGGGATTTTACCGGAGTACCGGGAAGGTTACCGGAACCCCCCGGGAGCTAAATGGGCCATGATGGGCCTTAGTGGAAAAGAGAAGAGGCAGCCCTACATGGGCTGCGCACCTCCCCCTTCCCCTAGTCCTATTAGGACTAGGAGAGGTGGCCGGCCCCCTCTCTCTCTTTTCCCCCTCCGCGAATCCTATTCGAACTAGGATTGGGGGGGGGGGGGAATCCTACTCCCAGAGGGAGTAGGACTCTCCTGGCGCGCCACACCTTGGCCGGCCAGCCTCCCCCCTCTAGTCCTTTATATACTGAGGCAGAGGCACCCTAGAACACACAAGTTGATCCACGTGATCTATTCCTTAGCCGTGTGCGGCGCCCCCAGCCACCATAGTCCTCGATAATACTGTAGCGGAGTTTAGGCGAAACCCTGCTGCTGTAGTACATCAAGATCGTCACCACGCCGTCGTGCTGACGGAACTCTTCCCCGACACTTTGCTGGATCGGAGTCCAGGGATCGTCATCGAGCTAAACATGTGCTCGAACTCGGAGGTGCCGTAGTTTCGGTGCTTGATCGGTTGGATCGTGAAGACGTACGACTACTTCCTCTACGTTGTGTCAACGCTTCCGCAGTCAGTCTGCGTGGGTACGTAGACAGCACTCTCCCCTCTCATTGCTATGCATCACATGATCTTGCGTGTGTGTAGGAATTTTTTTGAAATTACTATGAAACCCAACAGTCCCATGTGTCGGAGCACGACTTAGAGGCATAAGCGCATGGTAGGCATGTCGCAAGAGGGGTAATCTTTACACATCCCATGTACTGAATAAGAAAGGGATAAAGAGTTGGCTTACAATCGTCACTTCACACAATACATAAATATATCATGCATCATCCAGAATACAATCAAGGTCCGACTATGGAACCAACATATATAAAGACAACCACAAATGCTAGATCCCCGATCGACCCAAGTGGGCTCCTCTACTGACCATCCGGAAAAGAAACATAATAATGACTTGAATCCTCATCGAACTCCCACTTGAGTTCGGTCGCGTCCCCTGCACTGGCATCATTGGCACCTGCATCTGTTTTGGAACTATCTGTGAGTCACGGGGACTCAGCAATCTCACATCCTCGCGATCAAGACTATTCAAGCTTAAAGGTAGGAAAGGGGTAGTGAGGTGGAGTTGCAGCAAGCACTAGCATATATGGTGGCTAACTTACGCAAATGAGAGCGAGAAGATAAGCAAAACACGGCCGAGAAGCTAATAATGATCAAGAAGTGATCCTTAGGCTACTTACGTTCAAGCATAACACGAGACCATGTTCTCTTCCTGGACTCCTCCGAAAAGAGACCATCATGACTACACACGCGGATGATTCATTTTAATTGGATTAAGTGTCAAGTTTTCTACAACCGAATATTAACAAATTCCCATCTACCCATAACCGCGGGCACGACTTTCGAAAGTTCAAAACCCTGCAGGGGTGTCCCAAATTAGCCCATCACAAGCTCTCATGGTCAACGAAGGATATTCCTTCTCCCAGGAAGACCCGATCAGACTCGGAATCCCGGTTATAAGACATTTCGACAATGGTAAAACAAGACCAGCAAAGCCACCCGATGTGCCGACAAACCCCGATAGGAGTCGCACGTATCTCATTCTTAGGGCACACCGGATAGGCAAGACGTCGGGTTGGCATAAACCCTGGTTGCCCAGGGGGCGCCGGACATCGCCCAGTTTGGACCAACACTCAGAGGAGCACTGGCCCGGGGGTTTAAAATAAAGATGACCCTTGAGTCCGGGGAACCCAAGGGAAAAAGGCTTAGGTGGCAAATGGTAAAACCAAGGTTGGTCCTTGCTGGAGGAGTTTTATTCAAGGCGAACTGTCAAGGGGTTCCCATAACACCCAACCACGTAAGGAACGCAAAATCAAGGAACATAACACCGGTATGACGGAAACTAGGGCGGCAAGAGTGGAACAAAACACCAGGCATAAGGCCGAGCCTTCCACCCTTTACCAAGTATATAGATGCATTAAAGTAAACAAGATATAATAATGATATCCCAACAATATCCATGTTCCAACATGGAACAAACTCCAACTTCACCTGCAACTAGCAACGCTATAAGAGGGGCTGAGCAAAGCGGTAACATAGCCAATCAACGGTTTCCTAGGGAAGGTGGGTTAGAGGCTTGACCTGGCAATATGGGAGGCATGATATAGCAAGTGGTAGGTATCGCGGCATAGCAATAGAGCGAACAACTAGCAAGCAAAGATAGAAGTGATTTCGAGGGTATGGTCATCTTGCCTGCAAAGCTCTCCGAGTTGATGAAAGCTTGATCCTCATAAGCGTACTCAACAGGTTCCTCGATCGCATACTCGTCTCCCGGCTCTACCCAAGGCAATAACACAAGCAAAGGAACAACAATCAACCACGGTGCAATGCACAATCAACATGATGTAAAACATGGCATGATATGCGAGATGTGATATGCAATGCATATGCGTGCTTCGGAAGGGAAAGGTTGAACCAGGCCTCAACTTGGCGAACCAAGTGTGCCTCTGGAAAGATGAGATGATTTCGGTCGAAATTGATATAAAGATCACCGGAATCGGATGCACAGTTTGCAAATGGCAAGCAAAACAAGAATGGCACAATTCTGCGATTAACAGCACAATGCCACCTAGAATGCAACAAGAAACTGAGCTATTGCAGTCTAACATAACAACAAAGCATATGGCAGTGATCTACTCAAGATGCTTGACAAAAGATGAACACTGAGCTACGGCTAAAACACACAAGAGCAGGTTCAAACAAGCTTCACAGACTTAGTGAAAATTACTAACATGCCAGGAATTAACATCAAGAAGCCAGGCTTAGAGCAAGCAAACAACATGCTACAGGAACGGAACATAGTAAACAAAGGCATGGCATGAATCTACTCAAAGCATAAAACAAAAGTCCCTTACTGATCAAGAGCCAAAAAGGCACAGAAGATATTATGGCACCCATGTAAACATAGCAAGTTTCGTTAACATACACATACTTAGCAGAAAACTAAGTATGGCAAAAACAGAGTTATGAAGGCATCTTTGCGAGCTTGATTCAATCACCACAAAGCCTTGCATGACAAACTATGGATCAGAAGGCGTCAAACAAAGTTATGAGGAGAAGGCACCGAAGTCATCTGCCTCCGGTTTACGTGGCGAGGAACCTCTTCAACACACCTGGTGCAGGGACCAGTGACCCGCCAGAGGTAAACCGGGTGGTAGCCACGCCTAGGACTGGAGCGCCGGCTCAGCCACGCACAACCGATCCGCCTTGTCTGAATAATACCCCGCCACAGTATGTGCTGACGCCACCGGCTCATTATGCTAACCCGTTGGATAACATGATCGCTGAGGCGACACGATTGGCGACTCTCCCAGTTGAAGGTGAGTCTCCAGCTGCGATCAAAACACGGAGGGCTAGAGAGGTTCTTCAGATAGCACTGGTACAGCAGGAGGCTTATTCTTACAGTTGCGAGAGGATTCACTCAACCCCACGCCCAAGCTGGAGTTATAGCAGGCACAAGGGCTCCCCGGCCATATCAAGCAGTGAGCAGCGCCGTAACCTGCCCCATGGACATGACCCGGCGCGTGGTGGTGTTAATACTCAGGCCCTGGTGGATCAGGATAGAGCAGTCGGGAGGCTGAGCTGGCGGCTCAAGCGGCTCATCATCATCCTCCGGTTTATCCGACAACTTCAATGGAGATAGGTCTGACCTCCAGAACCTTGGGAGTACCATGTTTAGTGCCGGCTTTATGTAACATACGTTTGCCCAAGGAT
Source organism: Triticum dicoccoides (assembly GCF_002162155.2). NCBI lineage: Eukaryota > Viridiplantae > Streptophyta > Magnoliopsida > Poales > Poaceae > Triticum > Triticum dicoccoides. The sequence goes on from NC_041390.1 coordinate 455,193,231, forward strand.
TTCAAGGGTCCCCGCAAGGTACCCAACTACACATGAGATGGCGTGGGTTGAGAGTTATGAGATGGCGATGGAGCTGTTGGATGTTGTCGATGCTACATGTGCTAAGTACTTCACCATGATGTTGGAAGGAACAACCCGTACTTGGTTGAAGGGGCTGCCAGCCAACTCCATTGGATCATGGGCCGAGTTAAAAGCCCGGTTTATCCAGAATTTTAAAGATACGTGCAAGCAGCCTATGTCAATTGTGGATTTGGACGCCTGTGTCCAAGAAGAGGGCGAGTCAACAACCCATTGTGTGCGCCGGGTCTCGGCCATCCTGCACTCATCAGATCAAATCAACGCCGGCTCATCAGTCTTAATGTTAGAGAAGAATTATTGTTTTATGCCCTTTAAGTGGAAACTTGGGCGGCTTAAGCGCCACTCTAACAATATGGGGGGAGCTCGTGGGGGCTCTTGTCAAATATGACGACTCTGATAGTACCAAGGACCCCGAGTCTGACGAGGAAAGGCCAGGTAAGGGAAAAAAGAGTAGTGGTGTGAAAGGGCAGCAAGGTGGCAATGGTAAACGCAGAGCTAAGGGGAGTTTGGACTTCCTGGCTAACACTGGCGCGTGGGATTATAACCAGCGGCGCAAAGGAGGGCTGGCTCAGGCTGAAGGGTCAAACATCAACCTCGAAGCGCTGATGAATCAGCCGTGTCCAAAGCACGGATCTCGTGAGAAGCCATCCAAGCATCTATGGAAGGATTGCAATATCATTAAAGAATTCAGGAAATCCCATCTTTTCCAGAACAATCATGGGCCAAATGGCAGCTCAGGTTCCGGCTCTCATGGTCCGGGTTACGGTGGTGGCGGTTCTCATTCCGGTTTTCAGGGCCAAGGCAATCAAAGCAACCAAGTCAATCAGGGCGGTTATAACCAGCAATCTGGTCAGGGGAACCAGCAGCAGCAATCTGGTTATCAAAGTAATCCGAAGCAATTGAATAGTGGGTAGTACCACATCTTCACCACAAGTTTATGTAAGAGGGATCATAAGCTTCATAAAAGGGAAGTAAACGCCATTGAACTGACGGTTCCCCGTTATTTACGGTGGTCTGAGCAGCCCATTGTTTGGAGTCGTGAGGATCACCCGCCCCGGGTTGATAATCCGGGTCATTTGGCACTGGTGGTGGCGCCTCAGGTTGGAGGATACAAATTTACTAAGGCGCTCATGGATGGAGGCAACATCATTAATATCCTTTACTATGAAAATTTCCGTCGTATGGGGTTGACCATCAAAAACCTTAAACCGTCAAACACTGTTTTTCATGGTGTGGTGCCTGGTAAGTCGGCATATCCGGTTAGTAAGATATCTTTGGAAGTTGCTTTCGGAGATGAGTATGATTCCAGATCTGAGACGTCGACCTTTGAAGTGGTTAAAATCAAGAGCCCTTGTCATGCTCTGTTCGGGCGGCCAGCTTACGCTAAATTCATGGCGATGCCTTGTTACATTTACTTACAGCTTAAGATGCCGGGTCACAAGGGAACCATCATAGTACATGGGAGTCACAAGGTATCGTTGGAGTGTGAAGTAGGCGATGCTGGGTATGCTGAGTCTGTTTGTGCAACAGAGGAGCTGAAGTTTTACAAGGATAATGTTGACCCGGCAGATATGACATCTTTGAAAAAGCCAACTACGGAGCATGGTCTGGTCCTGAAGTTTAAGTCAGCAGATGGCACTAAGCTAGTTGATTTCGTTCCTGGCGATTCATCCAAGCAGTTCAGCATCAGTGCTAATCTGGATCCGAAATAGGAAAGCATGCTCATCGAGTTCATCCATGAGAACCGGGACATCTTTGCATGGAAACCTTCTGACATGCTAGGTGTACCGAGGGAACTCGCTGAGCACACTCTTAATATTGATCCGAAGTTTTAATCCGGTCAAGCAATTCCTTCATCATTTTAACGAAGAGAGGCATAAGGCCATTGGTGAAGAAGTGGCCAGGCTCTTGGCGGCTGGGTTCATTGTTGAAGATTTTCATCCTGAGTGGTTGGCTAACCCGGTATTAGTACTTAAGAAGAATGGCACTTGGCGTATGTGTGTGGATTACACAGATCTAAACAAGGCTTGTCCTGATGATCCCTTTGCTCTCCCCTGTATTGATCAAATTATTGATGCTATGGTGGGTTGTGAGCGTTTGAGCTTTTTGGATGCTTATTCTGGTTATCATCAGATCAAGATGGCAGTTAAGGACCAGGAGAAGACAGCTTTCATTACTCCATTTGGAGCCTTTTGCTACGTGTCCATGCCATTTGGGCTTAAGAGCGCCCAGGCGACTTACCAACGGTGCGTGCAAAATTGCCTTCACAATCAAATTGGGCGTAATGTTCATGCTTATGTGGATGACATTGTGGTGAAGTCCAGGAAGAAGGAGTCCCTGATTGATGATTTGAAGGAGACCTTTGACAATCTCCGGGTTTATAAGATGATGCTTAACCCGGCCAAGTGTGTTTTTGGTGGACCAGCTGGTAAGCTTTTGGGTTTTCTGGTTTATGAATGAGGTATTGAAGCTAACCCAGAAAAGATAAAGGCTATCACCTCTTTGGCTAAGCTAGCGTGTATCAATGATGTTCAACGTTTCGCGGGTCTTATTGTGGCCTTAAGCCGGTTTATAAACCGGTTGGGTGAAAATGCTATCCCTCTGTACCAGATGATGAAGAAGACAGATCACTTTGTCTGGAGTGACACTGCTGATCAAGCATTTGAGGCTTTGAAGGAACAGTTGTCTGAACCGCCGGTTCTCGCTGCTCCCGTTGATAAGGAGCCTTTGTTGTTGTTTGTGGCGGCCAATAGTAGAGCTGTCAGTGTAGCCATTGTGGTGGAAAGGAAGGAAGCAGGCAAAGAGTATCCGGTTCAACGGCCGGTTTACTACATTAGTGAGGTGCTTATTGAATCCAAACAGAGGTACCTACATTGGTAGAAACTTGCATATGGGGTTTTTATGGCTAGCCGAAAGCTTAAGCAGTATTTTCTGGGTCATCCTATCACCGTGGTTAGTTCTATACCTTTAGGGGATATCATTCAAAATAGAGAAGCCACAGGTGAGGGAGTCCTAGATTAAGGGGTCCTCGGGCGTCCGGCCTATATGACATGGGCCGGACTGATGGGCTATGAAGATACAAGACAAAAGACTTCTTCCCGTGTCTGGATGGGGCTCTCCTTTGCGTGGATGGTAAGCTTGGCATTCAGATATGTAGATTCCTTTCTCTGTAACCGACTTTGTACAACCCTGGTCCCCTCCAACGTCTATATAAACCGGAGGGTTTAGTCCGTAGAAAAAATCATAATCATATAGGCTAGACTTCTAGGGTTTAGCTATTACGATCTCGTGGTAGATCAACTCTTGTAATCCTCATATTCATCAAGATCAATCAAGCAGGAAGTAGGGTATTACCTCCATCGAGAGGGCCTGAATCTGGGTAAATATCGTCTCCCCTGTCTCCTGTTACCATCGACCTTAGACGCACAGTTCGGGACCCCCTACCCGAGATCCGCCGGTTTTGACACCGACATTGGTGCTTTCATTGAGAGTTCCGCTGTGACATCGAAAACAGGATGGATGGCTCGCCTTGTTATCAAGGACAGTATCACCTCCGGAGGAGCCCTGGCCTTAGGCCAAACCCTCCGGCTGGGCGGCTTTACCATGACCGCCCGTCCAGCCATTAAGATGACAATGACTTCTCGGGTCATTGAAAATCGCCTCCGTGTTGACTCCAAATATTACAAACGGATGGATCCGGCGGAGTTGTTGTCCTTAAACGAATTCCTGAAGCCGCCATGGGGGTCGCTATAGACTACGATCGGATTGGGCTTAAACCCGATCAGAGAGAAATCAAATCTCCGCCGATCACCCATCAAATAGCGGTGGTAGAGTGATACGTCCATTTTGCATCATGCTTTTATATCGATATTTATTGCATTATGGGTTGTTATTACACATTATGTCACAATACTTATGCCTATTCTCTCTTATTTTACAAGGTTTACATGAAGATGGAGAATGCCGGCAGGTGGAATTTTGGGCTCGAAACGGAGCAAATATTAGAGACCTATTCTACATAGCTCCAAAAGTCCTGTAACTTCACGGAAGTTATTTCCAGAATATATAAAAAATACTGAGCGCAAGAAGTACCAGAGGGGGCCACACACCAGCCACGAGGGTGGGGGGCGCGCCCTACCCCCTGGGTGCGCCCCCTGCCTCGTGGGCCCCCTGGTGGCCCTCCGATGCCCATCTTCTGCTATATGGAGTCTTTCGTCGAGGAAAAAAATCATAAGCAAGCTTTCGGGACGAGACTCTGCCGCCACAAGGCGGAACCTTGGCGGAACCAATCTAGGGCTCCAGCAAAGCTGTTCTGCCGGGGAAACTTCCCTCCAGGAGGGGGAAATCATCACCATCGTCATCACCAACGATCCTCTCATCGGGAGGGGGTCAATCTCCATCAACATCTTCACCAGCACCATCCCATCTCAAACCCTAGTTCATCTCTTGTATCCAATCTTTGTATCCAAACCTCAGATTGGTACCTGTGGGTTGCTAGTAGTGTTGATTACTCCTTGTAGTTCATGCTAGTTGGTTTACTTGGTGGAAGATTATATGTTCAGATCCATTATGCATATTAATACCCCTCTGATTATGAACATGAATATGCTTTGTGAGTAGTTACGTTTGTTCCTGAGGACATGGGAGAAATCTTGCTATTAGTAGTCATGTGAATTTGGTATTTGTTTGATATTTTGATGAGATGTATGTTGTTATCCCTCTAGTGGTGTCATGTGAACGTCGACTACATGACACTTCACCATTGCTTGGGCCTAGAGGGAGGCATTGGGAAGTAATAAGTAGATGATGGGTTGCTAGAGTGACAGAAGCTTAAACCCTAGTTTATGCGTTGCTTCGTAAGGGGCTGATTTGGATCCATATGTTTCATGCTATGGTTAGGTTTACCTAAATACTTCTTTTGTAGTTGCGGATGCTTGCAATGTGGGTTAATCATAAGTGGGATGTTTGTCCAAGTAAGGACAGCACCGAAGCACCGTTCCACCCACATATCAAATTATCAAAGTACCGAACGCGAATCATATGAACGTGATGAAAACTAGCTTGACGATAATTCCCATGTGTCCTCGGGAGAGCTTTCCTTCATATAAGAGTTTGTACAGGTTTGTCCTTTGCTACAAAAAGGATTGGGCCATCTTGCTGCACCTTATTTACTTTTATTGCTTGCTACTCGTTACAAAATACCTTATCACAAAACTATCTGTTACCGATAATTTCAGTGCTTCCAGAGAATACCTTTCTGAAAACTGCTTATCATTTCCTTCTGCTCCTCGTTGGGTTCGACACCCTTACTTATTGAAAAGCTATGATAGATCCCCTACACTTGTGGGTCATCAAGACTCTTTTCTGGCGCCGTTGCCGGGGAGTGAAGCGCCTTTCGTAGGTGGAATTTGGTAAGGAAAAATTCATATAGTGTGCTGAAATTTACTGTCACTTGTTACTATGGAAAGTAATCCTTTGAGGGGCTTGTTCGGGGTATCTTCACCCCGATCGGTAGAGAAAATAGTTGCTCCTCAACCTAATGAACCTACTGAAAATGTTTACTTTTAAATTCCTTCGGGTATGATAGAGAAACTGCTAGCTAATCCTTTTGCAGGAGATGGAACATTGCATCCCGACTTACACTTAATCTATGTGGATGAAGTTTGTGGATTATTTAAGCTTGCAGGTATGCCCGATGATGTTATCAAGAAGAAGGTCTTTCCTTTATATTTGAAGGGAGATGCATTGACATGGTATAGGCTATGTGATGATATGGGATCATGGGACTATAAGCGATTGAAAGTGGAATTCCATCAGAAGTTTTATCCTATGCATCTTGTTCATCATGATCGTAATTATATATAATTTTTGGCCTCGCGACGGAGAAAGCATCTCTCAAGCTTGGGGGAGGCTTAAGTCAATGTTATATTCATGCCCCAATCATGAGCTCTCAAGAGAAATGATTATTCAAAAAATTTATGATTGGCTTTCTGACAACAATCGCTCCATGCTCGATACTTCTTGTACTGGTTCCTTTATGATGAAGACTATTGAATTCAAATGGAATTTATTGGAGAGAATTAAACACAACTCTGAAGATTGGGATCTCGACGAAGGTAAGGAGTCAGGTATAACACCTAAGTTTGATTGTGTTAAATCTTTTATGGATACCGATGTTTTCCGTAAATTTAGCACTAAATATGGACTTGACTCTGAGATAGTAGCTTCTTTCTGTGAATCCTTTGCTACTCATGTTGATCTCCCTAAGGAGAAGTGGTTAAAATATAATCCTCCCATTGAAGTAAAAGTAGTTGCACCTATTAAAGTTGAAGAAAATACTATCACTTATAATGATCCTATTGTTCATACTGCTTATGTTGAGAAACCACCTTTCCCTATTAGAATAAAGGATCATGCTAAAGTTTCAACTATAGTCAACAAAAGTAATATTAGAACTTATACACCTCCTGAGAAAGTTAAAGTTGAACCTAATATTGCTATGGTTAAAGATCTCTTGGCCGATAATATTGATGGGCATGTTATTTACTTCTGTGATGAAGCTGCTAGAATTGCTAAGCCTGATACTAAAAATAAACATAGACCTGTTGTAGGCATGCCTGTTATTTCTGTTAAAATAGGAGATCATTGCTATCATGGCTTATGTGATATGGGTGCTGGTGCAAGTGCAATACCTCATTCCTTATACAAAGAAATTATGCATGACATTGCACCTGCTGAGACAGAAGAGATTGATGTCACAATTAAGCTTGCCAATAGAGACACTATTTCACCTAGTTGGGATTGTTAGAGATGTTGAAGTCTTGTGTGGGAAAGTTAAATATCCTGCTGATTTTCTTGTTCTTGGTTCCCCGCAAGATAGCTTTTGTCCCATTATATTTGGTAGACCCTTCTTGAATACTGTTAATGCTAAGATAGATTGCAAGAAGGATGTTGTTACTATTGGTTTGGATGATATGTCTCATGAGTTTAATTTTTCTAAATTTCATAGACAACCCCATGATGAAGAATTGCCTAGTAAAGATGAAATTATTGGCCTTGCTTCTATTGTTGTGCCTCCTCATGATCCTTTAGAACAATATTTGCTAGACCATGAGAATGATATGTTTATGAATGAAAGAAGGGAAATAGATGAAGTATTCTTTAAACAAGGACCCATTCTGAAACACAATTTGCCTATTGAAATCCTAGGGGATACTCCTCCACTCAAGGGTGATCTTGTGTTTGAGCTTAAACCATTACCTGATACCCTTAAATACACTTATCTTAATGAAAAGAGGATATATCATGTTATTATTAGTGCTAACCTTTCAGAGCATGAAGAAGAGAAATTATTGAAAACTCTAAAGAAGCACCGTGCTGCTATTGGATATACTCTTGATGATCTTAAGGGAATTAGTCCCACTCTATGTCAACACAAAATAAAATTAGAGAAAGACGCCAAACCAGTTATTGATCACCAACGACGGCTGAATCCTAAGATGAAAGAAGTGGTAAGAAAAGAAATACTAAAACTCCTTGAGGCAGGTATAATTTATCCCGTTGCTGATAGTTAGTGGGTAAGTCCTATCCATTTTGTCCCTAAGAAGGGAGGTATTAATGTTGTTCCTAATGATAAAGATGAATTGATTCCGCAAAGAATTATTACAAGTTATAGGATGGTAATTGATTTCCGAAAATTAAATAAGGCTACTAAAAAAGATCATTACCCCTTACCTTTTATTGACCAAATGCTAGAAAGATTATCCAAACATACACATTTTTGCTTTCTAGATGGTTACTCTGGCTTCTCTCAAATACCTGTGTCAACTGATCATCAAGCAAAGACCACTTTTACTTGCCCTTTTGATACTTTTGCTTATAGATGTTTGCCTTTTGGTTTATGTAATGCACCTGCTACCTTTCAAAGATGCACGATGGCTATATTTTCTGACTTTTGTGAAAAGATATGTGAGGTTTTCATGGACGATTCCTCTGTTTGTGGATCCTCATTCGATGATTGCTTGAGCAACCTTGATCGAGTTTTGCAGAGATGTGAAGAAACTAATCTTGTTCTGAATTGGGAGAAACACCACTTTATGGTTAATGAAGGTATTGTCTTGGGGCATAAAATTTCTGAAAGAGGCATTAAAGTTGATAAAGCTAAAGTTGATGCTATTGAAAAGATGCCATGTCCCAAGGACATTAAAGATATAAGAATTTTTCTTGGTCACACCGGTTTTTATAGGAGGTTCATTAAGGACTTCTCAAAAATTTCTTGGCCTCTGACTAATCTATTACAAAAATATATTCCTTTTGTCTTTGATGATGATTGTGTAGAAGTATTTGAAATACTTAAGAAAGCATTGATTTCTGCACCTATTGTTTAGCCACCTGATAGGAATTTACCCTTTGAAATTATGTGTGATGCTAGTGATTATGCTGTACGTGCTGTTCTAGGGCAAAGAGTTGATAAGAAATTGAATGTTATTCAATATGCTAGTAAAATTCTAGACAATGCCCAGAGAAATTATGCTACTACTAAAAAAGAATTCTTAGCAGCTGTATTTGCTTGTGATAAGTTCAGACCTTATATTGTTGATTCTAAAGTAACTATTCACACTGATCATGCTGCTATTAAATACCTTATGGAAAAGAAAGATGGTAAACCTAGACTAATTAGATGGGTTCTCTTGCTACAAGAATTTGATTTGCATATTATTGATAGAAAGGGAGCAGAGAACCCCGTTGTAGACAACTTGTCTAGGTTAGAGAATGTTCTTGATGACCCACTGCCTATTGATGATAGCTTTCCTAATGAACAACTAAATGTCATAAATGCTTCTTGTACTGCTCCATGGTATGCTAATTATGCTAATTATATTGTTGCTAAATTCATACCACTTAGTCTCACATACCAGAAAAAGAAGAAGTTCTTCTATGATTTGAGACATTACTTTTGGGATGACCCACATCTTTATAAACAAGGAGTAGATGGTATTATTAGACGTTGTGTACCTGAGCATGAACAGGAACATGTCCTACGGAAGTGTCACTCCGAGGCTTATGGAGGACACCATGCTGGAGATAGAACTACACATAAGGTATTGCAACCCGGTTTTTATTGGCCTACTCTCTTCAAGGATGCCCATAAGTTTGTCTTGTCTTGAGATGAATGTCAAAGAATTGGTAATATTAGTAGACGTCAAGAAATGCCTATGAATTATTCACTTTTTATTGAACCATTTGATGTTTGGGGCTTTGATTATATGGGACCTTTTCCTTCCTCTAATGGGTATACACATATTTTAGTCGCTGTTGATTACGTTACTAAGTGGGTAGAAGCTATTCCAACTAGTAGTGCTGATCATAACACCTCTATTAAGATGCTTAAAGAAGTTATTTTCCCGAGGTTTGGAGTCCCTAGATATTTAATGACTGATGGTGGTTCACATTTTATTCATGGTGCCTTTCATAAAATGCTGAGATGTATGTTGTTATCCCTCTAGTGGTGTCATGTGAACGTCGACTACATGACACTTCACCATTGTTTGGGCCTAGAGGGAGGCATTGGGAAGTAATAGGTAGATGATGGGTTGCTAGAGTGACAGAAGCTTAAACCCTAGTTTATGCGTTGCTTCGTAAGGGGCTGATTTGGATCCAAATGTTTCATGCTATGGTTAGGTTTACCTTAATACTTCTGTTGTAGTTGCGGATTCTTGCAATGGGGGTTAATCATAAGTGAGATGTTTGTCCAAGTAAAAAAACACCCAAGCACCGGTCCACCCACATATCAAATTATCAAAATACCGAACGTGAATCATATGAACATGATGAAAACTAGCTTGACGATAATTCCCATGTGTCCTCGAGAGCGCTTTCCTTCATATAAGAGTTTGTCCAGGCTTGTCCTTTGCTACAAAAAGGATTGGGCCATCTTGCTGCACCTTATTTACTTTTATTGCTTGCTACTCGTTACAAATTACCTTATCATAAAACTATCAGTTACCGATAATTTCAATGCTTGTAGAGAATACCTTACTAAAAACTGGTTATCATTTCCTTCTGCTCCTCGTTGGGTTCGACACTCTTACTTATTAAAAAGCTACGATAGATCTCCTACACTTGTGGGTCATCATAGAGGAGCAAAACAACAACTCTTCCTCTATGTCGAGGACAAACTATGTTCGGATTTCCGAGCTCAAAGAGCCGGATACCTGTCTGCGGAACAACATGCCATGTCCTTTGAACCTAGAATCGGACGTTGGGCCTGAAAAATCAGTTGACATCCCAGAGCCCGAGCTATTAAGCTCGGAAGCTTTTCAGACTCTGGACCCCAAATTGGGTCAGGGTTCGGATTTAAAGCCACCCACCCACCACAAGCAATATTCGCCAAATAATTCCGGACCTCCGGATATATGCGACCTCATGTACGTACGACATCAGTCTCAGGAAACAGTCCATCACTTTTGGGCTAGATTCCTCCTTGTCAAAGACAAGATTAAAGATTGCCGCGATGAGGACGCAATTTCAGTATTCTGCAATAATTGCATGGATCGAGGAATCCTCAACGCAATCAACCGCCATCGCGTATTACACTTCGCTGACTTGGCAACCATAGTATAGAATTACTACACAATGGAAAGCGCCTGGAAAACTCTGACAGCTCGCTGAGAACCACCAGTTCCCACTCAACCCCTTGGGCGGGCAAAAAGGAGGCATCCTCGCGGGGCGCCCATAGTAAAGAAAACTAAGCCCATTACGGGACACGGAACAATTCTGGAGGGATGGCTCGACAGGCCACGCAAAATACACACGACACCGGATACCGTACCAACACATAGCCTTAGAGCATGTTGGATACTCTGGCAGGTGGCCAAGAGTGGCGAGGATATCCTCACCAAAAACACCCCAGAACAACACCCCCCGGAAGACGACGACCTCAGAGTATTGACAGTCTTCGAGACTTTTGCTTCAAACAATCGGCGCAAGAGGGCCCTCTGTGACCTCGTTGAAGTCTGCCAAGTCGCAGCAATAAACCCCTCGAACGATACAACCATAACTTTCAATGCCAGTGACGAACCAAAATTCAGGACAGTCCGGGCACCAGCCGCCTTGGTCCTCAATCCAATTGTGGATGACTTTCGGCTCACTAAAGTGCTCATGGATGGTGGCAGCGGACTAAACCCCATCTATGAGGACACACTCAATAAAATGGAAATAGACAAGAGCCACATCGAGCAAAGTAACACGACCTTTTGAGGAATCATTCCCAGCCAGGAGGCGCGATGCGTGGGGAAAATCACACTCGACATGGTATTCGGCACGCCGAAGAACTATCGGTCCGAAGACATAACCTTCCAAGTGGCCCCTTTCAACAATGGACATCACGCCCTATTGGGGCGGGACGCATTCACGCGCTTTCAAGCGATACCCCATTATGGGTATATGAAGCTCAAGATGCCCGGGCCCAATGGTATTATCACTCTCGCCAGTCATCCGGACATAGCACTCCACGCTGAAAGCAAAACCGCATCCCTGGCCCTCAAGGCACTATCCGAGAGGCCATCGCGGCCGAAGAGTTAACCGCACTACGCTCCACGGTGGATAGGGATGACGTAATCCTGGATAAGCGACCCAAATCCACCTCCTTTAAACCAGCAGACAAAATAGTCAAATTTCAAGTCCACCGCACGGACCCCAAGAAGACAACCTCCATCGGGGCACAGTTGGACCCAACGGTTGACACTACACTACGAGAGTTCCTGCGCGAGAACTGGGACATATTCGCCTGGCACCCTTCTAATATGCCAGGAACCCCATGCAGGTTGGCCGAACACAGCCTCAGTATATTGAAGGGATATAAGCCGGTCAAGCAAACACTTGGGCGCTTTTCCGAACCCAAACGACAAGCTATGGGGGAGGAGCTAGCCAAGTTAAACGAGGCCGGATTCATCAGAGAAGTAAAACACTTGGACTTGCTAGCAAACCTGGTGATGGTGCCAAAGAAGGATAAATCCTGGCGCTTGTGCGTCGATTTCAAAGACCTCAACAAGGCTTGCCCTAAGGATCCCTTCCCCCCCACATCGATCAGATTATTGATGGTACGGCAGGACACGACTCGTTGTGTTTCCTCGATGCATACTCTGGATACCATCAAATCAAAATGAAGGAGTCCGACCAAGCCGCACCGACATTCATTGCCCCATATGGGCCTTTCTGCCTCAACAGTACTATGCCCTTCGGGCTCAAAAACACCGGCGCCACCTACCAACGCATGATTCAAGCATGCCTAGAGAAACAAATCGGCAAGACAGTTGAAGCATATGTGGATGACGTAGTCATCAATACTAGGCACGTTGAGTCACTAATAGACAACCTACGTCTCACATTCGATAACCTCCATACATATGACATCAAGCTCAATCCGGAAAAGTGTGTTTTAGGCGTTCCCGCTGGAAAATTTCTGGGCTTCATCGTTTCCAATAGAGGAATTGAGGCAAATCCGGCCAAAATCCGAGCTTTGTCACAATTGGCTACACCAACAGACCTTAAACAGGTCCAAAAACTAGCCGGATGTGTGGCAGCTTTAAGCCGCTTTATCTCCAGACTAGGAGAAAAAGCATTGCCACTTTATCGCCTTCTCTGACGCACCGAGCACTTCGATTGGATGGATGTGGCAACGGCCGAACTGGAAGAAATAAAGGCTCTTTTAGCAAGCAACCCAATCCTGGCCGCGCCGAACGTCGGCGAACCCATGTTATTATACATCTCGGCAACACACCAGGTGGTGAGCGCGGTGCTCGTCGTTGAGCGAGAGGAGGACGAACACAGATTCCCACTTCAGAAGCCGGTATACTACATATCCACTATCCTCAGACCATGCAAATCTTGGTACCCTCATTACCAAAAGATAGCATACACGGTCTTCATGGCATCCCGGAAGCTACGACACCACTTTCAAGAGTGCTCGATCATGGTGGCTTCTGAAGTACCACTCAATGACATAATAAACAACTGTGAGGCTACGGGCCGGATTGCCAAGTGGGCCATTGAGCTCCTTCCATTGGACATAACATATAAGCTGCACGGAGTCATTAAGTCCCAAGTACTGGCCGACTTGGTCGCCGAATGGACAGAGGCCAAACTCCCTAAAGAGTATGACACATATTCCAACTGGGTCATGCACTTCGATGGCTCTAAAATGCTGGACGGCTTAGGAGCGGGCGTTGTCTTAACGTCCCCCACTGGAGACACAGTCCAATACGTATTATACACAGACTCCAACAATGCAGCCGAATACGGGGCCTTATTGCCCGGTCTTCGGATGGCTGCCTCCATGGGCATACAACGCTTGGAGGTGCATGGGGATTCAAACCTCGCAATATCCCAAATCAATGGAGATTTTGATGCCAAAGATCTAAAGATGGTGGCCTATCATAACGCCATTCTCAAAATATCGACCCGGTTCGAGGGGCTCGAGTTTCATCATGTCGCTTGAGAATGTAATCAAGCGGCGGATGTCCTTGCTCGCATTCGTGCCAAGCGTGACCCTGATAACCCACAAGTATAGGGGATCGCAACAATTTTCGAGGGTAGAGTATTCAACCCAAATTTATTGATTCGACACAAGGGGATCCAAAGAATATTCTCAAGTATTAGCAGCTTAGTTGTCAATTCAACCACACCTGGAAACTTAATATCTACAGCAAAGTATTTAGTAGCAAAGTAATATGATAGTAGTGGTAACGATAGCAAAAGTAACGGTAGTAAAAGTAATGTTTTTGGTATTTTGTAGTGATTGTAACAATAGCAATGGAAAAGTAAATAAGCGAAGAACAATATATGGAAAGCTCGTTGGCAATGGATCAGTGATGGAGAATTATGCCGGATGTGGTTCATCATGTAACAGTCATAACCTAGGGTGACACAGAACTAGCTCCAATTCATCAATGTAATGTAGGCATGTATTCCGAATATAGTCATACATGCTTATGGAAAAGAAATTGCATGACATCTTTTGTCCTACCCTCCCGTGGCAGCGGGGTCCTAGCGGAAACTAAGGGATATTAAGGCATCCTTTTAATAGAGTACCGGACCAAAGCATTAACACATAGTGAATACATGAACTCCTCAAACTACGATTGTTGGATTTCGGGTTCCGGCAGACCCTTGAGGTTCGAACACTGGGGTGCGCGCGGAGATCTCTCCCCTACCGATCTACGTCCGATCCTCTCGTGTGAACTAAGATGAAAACGATGAACAACACAGAGGACACGGGGTTTATACTGGTTCGGGCCACCGTCGTGGTGTAATACCCTACTCCAGTGTGTGGTGTGGTGGATTGCCTCTGGGGCTGATGATGAGCAATACAGAGGAAGAACAGCCTCGCGAGGGGTGTTCTTGAGCTGAGACTATGTGTTCTACTTGGTCTCTCTATCTGATTCCTTGCCTGTGACCAGATGCCTCTCACTGGATGCCTCTACCCTGCGGTGGCCAGCTCTATTTATAGAGGCCCTGGGCCTCTCCCCAAATAATTGAGCGGGAAGTGCGCCAACAATTGGCCATTTTGAAGGGGAACATCTAGTACAAGTTATCCTGACCAAAGGTGGTCTTCGGCTGCCAAAAGCACTGGTGATGACGCCGTCTTGGGATCCATGGTGACCTCCGTCCGGCCGCCCGGCTGGTCTTGGTCTCGGTGCACCAGAATGGTAACCTTTGCCTGATGCCTCGGCCTGTGCTTGCGCCCTTTGCACCAAAGGGGAAACAAGGACTCTGCGCAGGCCGGCGCCCGCCTGGCATCCCCCTGGCCTTGATCGTCATGGCTTGCGTCACGAGATCCTCGCGAGGTACCCTTGCATTGATCTCTCCGCCTCCTCGCGAGCTTGCCCGAGGAGGCCGCTCCAGAGGAAGCTTCCTATCGTCCACCCCGCGAGGCTTGGCCCCTCGTGAGGGTCTTGAGATGATGAAGATGGGCCGCGCTGGGCCCCCACTTGAGCCACGCCGCAGGCCACAGACAGGCAAGTCTGGGGACCCCCGTTCCCAGAACGCCGACAGTAGCCCCCGGGCCCAATGCGCGGGCGGACTTGTCTTAGCAAAGAAGTGAAGGGGCAAGCGCGAAGCGCCACGGGCCCTAACAGCTTGCGGCCTTGGGCACCGTGTGGCGGTCGATTGGATGTGGGCGTCTGCACTTCCCCACGACGCCTCGGCAACTGCACGACTTGAAAAGTCCCTGCATGCAGAGATATGGGTCATGATTACCTGCGATCGTGGTGCTCGGCGGTTGGTCTTCTCCGGGTATAAGTACGGGGCCGCGTGAGCTCCACCAGTTCGCCCCTTTCTGCAACTCCTTCTCTTCTTCTTCTTCGTCCTTGCTCCTTCTTGCGCTGATGTATAACGCCCTCGATGCGCTATATCTCCCACATGTCGAAGCATGACTTAGAGGCATAACCGCATTGAAAGCAATGTCGCAAGTGAGGTAATCTTCACACAACCCATGTAATACATAAGGGAAAGAGATACATAGTTGGCTTACAATCGCCACTTCATACAATTACATGAATAAAGCATTACAACATCCAAATACAATCAAGGTCCGACTACGGAACCAAAATAAAAGAAGAACCCCCAAATGCGACAAGGTCCCCGATCGACCCCAACTGGGCTCCACTACTGATCAACTAGAACGGAACAACACAAAGGACAAGATCTTCATCGAGCTCCTCCTGAGCTTGGTTGCGTCATCTGCCCAGACTCATCGGCACCTGCAAGCTGGTTTTGGAAGTATTTGTGAGCCACGGGGACTCAGCAATCTCGCACCCTCGTGATCAAGACTATTTAAGCTTATGGGTAAGGTAAAGGTATGAGGTGGAGCTGCGGCAAGCGACTAGTATATATGGTGGCTAACATACGCAAATGAGAGCGAGAAGAGAAGGCAAAGCACGGTCGATAAAAGTATGATCAAGAAGTGATCCTAGAACAACCTACGTCAAGCATAACTCCAACACCGTGTTCACTTCCCAGACTCCGCCGGAAAGAGACCATCACGGTTACACACGCGGTTGATGCATTTTAATTAAGGTCAAGTTCAGGTTTTCTACAACCATACGTTAACAAATTCCCATCTGCCCATAACCGCGGGCACGGCTTTCGAAAGTTCAAATCCCTGCAGGGGTGTCCCAACTTAGCCCATGACAAGCTCTCACGGTCAACGAATGAATAGACCTCCTCCCGAGATATTCCAATCAGACTCGGTATCCTGGTTCCTCAAGACATCCTCGACAATGGTAAAACAAGCCCAGCAAGACCGCCCAATGCGCCGACATCCTGATAGGAGTTGCACATATCTCGTTCTCAGGGCAACACCGAATGAGCTCTCCGTACAACTAAAACCAGCCCTCAAGTTTCCCCGAGGTGGCGCTGCAAAGGACTCTAGTTCGGACCAACACTTAGACAAGCACTGGCCCGGGGGGGGGGTTAAAATAAGATGACCCTTGGGCTGGCCTAACCCAAGGGAAAAAGAGGCTAGGTGGTGAATGGTAAAACCAAGGTTGGGCCTTGCTGGAGGAGTTTTATTCAAAGCGAACTGTCAAGGGGTTCCCATTATACCCAACCGCGTAAGGAACGCAAAATCCTGGAACATAACACCGATATGACGGAAACTAGGGCGGCAAGAGTGGAACAAAACAGCAGGCATAAGGCCGAGCCTTCCACCCTTTACCAAGTATATAGATGCATTAATTAAATAAGATATATTGTGATATCCCAACAAGTAAACATGTCCCAACAAGGAACAACATCTCCATGTTCCAACAAGGAACAAACTTCAATCTTCACCTGCAACTAACAACACTATAAGAGGGGCTGAGCAAAGCGGTAACATAGCCAAACAACGGTTTTCTAGGACAAGGTGGGTGAGAGGCTTGGTTCCACAATATGGGATGCCTGATAAGCAAGTGGTAGGTATCGTAGCATAGGCATAGCAAAAGAGCGAGCATCTAGCAAGCAAAGATAGAAGTGATTTCGAGGGTATGATCATCTTGCCTGAGATCCCGCAAGGAAGAAGAACGAGTCCATGAAGAAGACAAACGGAACGTAGATGAACGGGTCCTCACAACGCGACGTTATTGGAACCAACCTGAAGAAGCAAACACTGGAAAAGAAGCACACAACATAGTAAACAACCAACACATGAACATGGTATGATATGCGAGATGCGGTATGCGATGCATATGCATGATTTGCAAGGGAATGCATGAACCTGGCCTCAACATGGAAATCCAAGTGTGCCACTGGAAAGGTGAGATGAAATCTCTTGAAAACGATATAAAGATCACCGGAATCGGAGTTACGGTTTGGAAATGGCAAGCAATTCAAATATGGCACCGGTCTGCGATTTACAGCAAGTAGCCATCTAAATGCAACAAGATGAACATGCTACAGCACTCAAACATGGCATCAAAATACATGGCAGGGATCCATTCATGATGCTTAACAAAAGACTAGCACTGAGCTACGGCCAATTCATCCATTAACAGGTTCAAACAAGCATGGCAAAAATGCATATGGTAAACAGATTTCAGACAGTGAAATTAACACTTGTTTGGAATCTCAGATCAGATAGCACTCTTTGGAGCAACAAAACTACATGCTACAGGACCTAAACATGGCAAAGTAAACCATGGCATGGAGCTACTCAAAAACTTAACAAAAGTCCCTTAGTGACCTTGAGCCAAAAGGGATCAGAAAACACATTTTCAAGCATGGGAACATAGCAAAAGCATAAACAGTTCTCATACTTAGTGAAAACTGGAGCATGCTGAAACATATCTCAAGTAGGCATGTTTACGAGCTCGATGCACTCACTACAGAGCAAGTCATGGCAATCTAAGCATACACCCATCAAGAATACACAAAATGCAAGCTAGACATGGCAAGAACAATAAAATAGCATGCACGGAACAACTACAACATCCTCGGCAAAATCGCTAACAAGTAGACAATCTGCCCAGATACATGAAATAGCAAAAGTAGAGCTCGATTGACTCAAGCTAGGGTGCTCCATAATTGCAAACAAAGACATGGATGGATAGAGCACTACAAGATTAATAAAACATCCTTACTGATCATCCTCAAAAGAGGCACGGATCACTAGGAAACAACATGAACATATGGCATAATGAGATAAACAGGTCAAGGACTTAGTGGAGATGCTATGTCCCTGAAATCAGCATTAATGAATGCTCCACTTTGCAAGCTTGTGCTAGTCACCACACACATCACAAAAATACATGGGTTGCACCTCTGGAAATATGGCAAAACCCTTAACAAAACATATGTAGAGCTCAAGGGCACATCATGCACACAATAATCATGGCAAAAATGACAAATATCTAAATGGAGCAGCAGATCTGACAATTATCTCAAGTAGCCCTCTTCTAACAGTATTTCGGGCATCAAGATGAACTCAAATGAAAATGATGCAATGGAATGAAATGATGTACTCTCTGAGGCAAACATTTTGATATGCTATATGTATGAATCGGAGCTACGGATGCAAAATTACGACACGATAAACATGTGCATATGAATCTGGGAATTTCGGGGACTTAGTGGAAATTTCACCTCCGCGAAAAGTCAACGCGGGACGGAGGGATCCCGGACGGCGCGGTGCAGATCCGAGATGGGTGTTTGGTTCGAGGATGGATGGATCTCATCCTGTCTTCTCCGGCGAGGTGCCGAACTTCGGCGAGCATGGCGCGGGCTCCGGCGAGCTAGGCATGGGGCGGCGCAGGTGAAGAGGGGGGCGGTGCGCGGCGCGTTTGGCGGCGAGCG
>NC_041390.1:455212387-455295363 GCF_002162155.2 Triticum dicoccoides
CGAAGATCGGTGGTGGCGGGGCGCTCCGCTGCAGGCGGCAGGGGCGATGGCGCTCCGGTGGCGGAGAAGCCGCGCCGGCGCACGGTGAAGACGAGCGGTGGGGCGCTGGCTCCCTGGCGGCGCGCGAAGGTCCCGGCGCGGGACGGCGGCTCGGGCCCATGGGGGCTGGAGACGGGCCTCGGCGGGCCGCGCGGGTGGGATGGAGGTGTGGGGCGGCGACCCGGGCGACGTTGCAGCGCTTGAGTGGCTAAGGCGGAGGAGGCGATGACGTGGCAGGCCCTGATAGGTCGGAGCGACGTGGCGGCGGGGTGGACGCGTCCGCCGACGAGCGGATATGTCCGGCGGCGTGGAGGGAGTTGGATCTAGGGTTTGCCTGCGCGAGAAATTCGGAGGGAGACACATATTTATAGGTAGAGGGAGCTAGGAGAGTCCAAATGAGGTGCGGTTTTTGGCCACGCTATCGTGATCGAACGACCGAGATGATGGAGCAGGTTTAGGTGGGTTTTTGGCCACTTTGGAAGGGTGTTGGGCTGCAACACACACGAGGCTTTTACGGTCCCTCAGTTAACCGTTGGAGTGTCAAACGAAGTCCAAATGGTACGAAACTTGACAGGTAGTAAACCAAGGCCACTTTGCAAGTATCAGTCCAATCCAGAAATATTTAATACACGCACACGAAAGAAAGGTAGAAAAGACAACCGGAGGAGAACGAAGCGCCGGAATGCAAAACGGACAACGGGGAAAATGCTCGGATGCATGAGACGAACACGTATGCAAATGAAATGCACATGATGACATGATATGCAATGCATGGCACGCAAGCAATGATAAGGCAACAGCAGCGAATAACTGGAGGACACGTGGCACATCGGTCTCGGGGCGTTACACGATGGCTCTGATCCGCCGGTTTTCTGCAGAGGAGAAGGGAAAGGCCCCCCGAGAGGGTCCTGACCCCCTCCCACCGAAGAAACGGCCAGTCCTCTGCCGCCGGGACGAAGGTGCCTGGCAGGAGGTGTCGATGCCGTGGTACGAGCGGCCGCCGCCTGGGTTTCCGCTGCCCTTGTACGCCCGCATCATAGGCCCAGGGAGGAGGGAGCCGAGCAACACCGACAGCGTCGCCGCCGACGCCGGCGAGTCATGGTGGTGCGTGTCGTCCCCCCTGGAGTCCACGCCGAGCGCTCCTCTCGTGAGCTTGTGCTCCACACTGCCATGCCTCCAAGTTCTTGGATCCGCCTCCCTTCCTCCTTCGCCTTCGAGATGCCGCAGAGCGGGGCCCTAGAGCTCTGGCTGCAGCACGCCAACTGTGGCACCCCCGCGACCGGAGCGGAGGTCGCGGTCGTCGCTCCGGGCATGGTCTTCATGACCCGAGGCTGGGGTGAGATCGCCCGGGTCTGTCGCGCGGATGGCGCCCTGGTGATCCATCCTGAATACGACGGCGTCTCTTTGATGTTCTTCAAGGTCTTTGATGTAGAAGGACGCCGGCTGGAATGCTGCCCCAGGGGAAGCGGCAGGGGCGACGAGCTGGCGAGGGCCAACCCCGCCCGTTGGTCCTCCTGCAGCCCCTCAGGCAGCAGCGGAGGGACTGCACGCTTCAGCGGCTCCCTCGAACTCCTTGTGACCCCGGAGATGAGTGATGACAGCTACGAGCCTCCGAGCTTGCGCCGTGATCGGAGTGGCGCAGCTGCATCGGGTCGCCGACGCCGCTGATCTGGATGGGGTTGGCGCCGGCGTCGGGCAGCCCACTGTTGATGATGGCGTCGCTAGTGGAGGTGCTAGCAATTAGTGTTCCTTAGGGTTAGCTCCTTTTGTTCCCTGCGAGGAATTAGAGCAACACCCCACGGGGGTATGTAAGGCGTCTGCCATGTCTTTTGTGAATATTATATCCTTAATATGAACTGATGCGAGGTGCTTGTTCTGTCCCGGCTAAGCTCCCCCTTTCTATCCTCACAAGGACTTGGCGCTCTACGCTGACAGGCCCCAGTACCCACGCAGGCTTCAGCCGTCGCTGGTATGCCAGGTCGCAATGCCGTGGTCAAGGCCAGGAGGTGAGCAGCCCGAGGTGCGGTAAGAGCCCCCGAGTCGCGATGCTCGGGAGGTCCGCTTTAGCGCTCAAGCAGCCCTCGCTGGGCGAGAAAGGAAAGCAGCGTCACCATGACAGAGCTTCACTGGGCGAGGGTTTGGCGTTGCGTTGGTCTAGCTCCTGTAATGGCGTGACTTATCTTGTGCGTCTGATGTAGTTCCTCGGAGAGGCGCTAGGCCCAAGAGACGGTGGACGAGGTACTGCCCGGTTGGGTCCTCGCGAGCTTCTTCCCACTCTCCTGCACTTCCCTTCACGCTCTACGTCCTCAGGTCCCGGCCCTCGAGCGAGCTCAGCCGCCGCTGGTATGACAGGTCGCGATGCCGTGGGTCAAGGCCAGGGGGTGAGGGCTGGAGAGCCAGTAGGAGCCCATGAGTCGCGATGCTCAGGTACCCCCTTTTAACGTGCAAGCGGTCCGTGCCGGAGATGGAGAGAGAGAGAGAGCTCACGACGTCCCCAACGTTGCTCCTGGAGTAGGTCCTGCACACCAATAATGAGGAGAAACAGGGCATGCTGTTACGGCTGCCAGCCAACCCTTGGTCCCTCCGAGGAAGTGATTGGGGCACTTGAGGGCCTGGTGAGGTGGCGCCTTGCGGGGCTGCCGTGGCCAGAGCTCGACCACTCAGATTTATCGACGTAGCAGGGATGGACCCGTGCGCAAGTGCCGTGCCAGAGCGAGCGGCTCCATAGGTGGGTGTCAATCAATCAGGTGGTTAGGTCAGATATGTCATGCATAAAGGAGGAAATCCAGTTTCCAGCAAACGCAGGTGAAAGTAACCGCCGCCGGGTCGGGCCCGAGCGGTGTTGGGGTGATGCAGCCCGAGGGGTGCCCCCCAACAAGGTAAGTAAAGAACATAGACAAAATGGATACATGCCGCGGGGACGGACCCACGCGGCCTGGGAATGGTGCAGCCCTATGGGCGCTCCCAGCTGAAGGTAGAACTCTGAAAGATGTCACCTGATGCCGTTGAAGATGAAGTGATGCTGAGGAAGTGAGCGATGCATGGGGAAGATGTCGGCCCTCACGAGCCCCCAGGCCCAGGGACCTCGAGAGGCTCCGTGGGCTCAAGTGGGTCCTCAAGAGCCATCTCCATCTCGGCCAGGACCGCATGGTGCCTGACCTCCTGAGCCTCCAGAATGCTCCTTAGCAAGCGCTGGCGAGCGGCGGCCGCATTTGGCAAGCCGAAGGGCATGCGAACATAGCTGTGGGGTGGCCCCCCACAACGCCCCATGCGCGAAGGCCATATGCACTCCTGAGACGCGGCTCGGTTGAGCCCTGGGACGTCGATGCAGACGCGCAGCCCTCCATCCTCGCCTGGATGTGGGGCTACGGCGGGCAAGCGGCGGCTGCCGCGCATGACTCTTGACTCTTGTAGCTCCTGAGTGTTTCTTGCGACGAACTCCTGAGGGTTTGGTCTTCCTTGCCTTGTACCTTCCTAAGGGAAACGTGCCTGAAAGCGCCCCTCCAAGTGGTGCCCGAGCGCCTCCCTCGCGACCTTGGCAAAGTCGGTGGCTCTCCAAGAAAGAGCCCCCGAGCCCTGCCTGAGGAGGGCGCCAGGCGCGCCTCCCTAGGCATGAGAGGGTGGCACTCCCTGATCGAGCGTGGAACCTGACGCGACACCTCCGGAGGCGCCATCCCCCTTGTGGCTTGAGCCTGGCGAGGTCTTCTTCTTCTTAAGGGTTGCTTCGAGAGGTCTCCCACTCCTGTGGTCTGGGTCTTCAATTGCCGCGGCTTGGAACACACGCTCCAGTGAACACACTGCGTCTCTTTCTTCACAGGGCACGGTGATGACTCCACCACTTCCAGGCATCTTGAGGACATTGTAACCATGGTGAGTCACTGCCATGAACTTGGCTAGGGCCGGGTACCCGAGGATGGCGTTGTATGGCAGGCGGATGTGAGCAACGTCGAAGTCAATGAGCTCGGTGCGGTAGTTGTTGCATTGCCCGAAGGTGACTGGAAGGCGCACCTGCCCAATTGGAACAATAGAACCATCGGTGACTCCTGAGAATGGCTTGGTTGGCCGAAGCTGATCGTACGACACTTGGAGTTCGTCAAACTTCTCGATGGACAGGACGTTGAGTCCAGCACCGCCATCGATGAGGGTCCTGCTGACCTGCACATTGCTGATGACTGGGGAGCAAAGCATCGGGAGGACTCCGGCCGTTGCCGCGCACTTGAGCTGATCTGCTGAGCTGAACGTGATAGCGCACATAGACCATCTGAGAGGGCGCGTGGCCTCAAGCTTGGGAAGGACTGGATTCACCTCGCGAGCAAACTACTTGAAGGTGCGCTGCGAGGCTGGGGCCTGGGCGCCACCTAAGATGCAGGAAATTGCGCGCAGCTCCTGGAAGCCCCCAATCCCATCGTCCTGATGTTGGTCTTCATTCCTCCTTGGCGGTGGCGGCAGAGGAGGGAGGCCTGCGTTGCCGTGCGGGCGGTCCTCGCGAGGCTGGTTGTGCCAGCGGTCCTTGCGAGGGCGGTCACGCCATCCCTGGCGCGGGCCACGGTCTTCCCATCGTCCTCCGCCTCTTCCTCCTCCTTGGCCATAGCCCCTGTCGTTGCGCTCAGGGCGTCGGCCGATTCGCCCGTCTCGCACGGCTCTGAGCTCTTGACATTCGTTGTTGTTGAGGGTGTGGAGGTCGTGGTACACGCAGTAGCGTCCGCCCTTGTATGACTCAGGCTAATCCCTGCCTCGCTTGGTGTCTGGTTGCGCTGCAAGCACGGCAGCCCCCTTGCGCTTCACGTCCTTGGCCTTGGGCTTCTTCTCTTTTGGGTCGGCTACTGGGAGCTCGAGAAGGGAGAGGCGTCCTTCCTCAGCCCTGGCGCACTTGGTCGCCAAGTTGAACAGCTCCAGGGATGTGCACATGTCTTCATGGATTTCTAGCTCCTCCTTCATCTTGATGTCGTGCACGCCGTTGGAGAAAGCTGACATGATGGCTTCCTCAGTCACCTTGGGGATCTTGAGGCGAGCATAGTTGAAGCGCTGGATGTACTTCTGCAGGGTTTCCCCTAGCTATTGCTTGATGTGGCGCAGGTCGCTCACGGCTGGGGGCCGGTCGCGAGTGCCCTGGAAGTTGGCGATGAAGCGGGTGCGCATCTCGCTCCAGAAGGAGATCGTGTCGGGGGCCAGGTTCAGGAGCCAGGTGCGGGCACCGTCCTTGAGCGCCATGGGGAACCAATTCGCCATGACCTTTTCGTCCTCGTTGGCGGCCACGATGCCCAGTTCTAGAGCTGTAGGAACTCCGCGGGGTCCGCCGTGCCATCGTAGCGAGGAGGGAGGTCAGGCATGAACTTGCCTAGCCATGTGACGCCGCGCAGCTCGGGGGTGAAGGCGAGGCATGTTGGGGAACGTAGCAGAACTTTAAAATTTTCTACGCATCACCAAGATCAATCTATGGAGTAATCTAGCAACGAGGGAAGGAGAGTGCATCTACATACCCTTGTAGATAGCTAAGCGGAAGCGTTCAAGTGAACGGAGTTGAGGGAGTCGTACTCGTCGTGATCCAAATCACCGATGATCCTAGCGCCGAACGGACAGCACCTCCGCGTTCAACACACGTACGGTTGGGAGAGACGTCTCCTCCTTCTTGATCCAGCAAGGGGGGAGGAGATGTTTATGGGGATCCAGCAGCATGACGGCGTGGTGGTGGAAGCAGCGGGGATCTCCGCAGGGCTTCGCCAAGCTCAGCGAGAGGGAGAGGTGTTACGAGGGGAGAGGGAGGTGCCAGGGGCTAGGGTGCGACTCCCATGTGCCTCCCCACTATATATAGGGGTGGAGGGGCTGGTTTCTTGCCCTCCAAGTCCATTGGGGCGTTGGCAAAGGTGGGGGAAAGAAATCCCATCATTTCCCTTCCCCACCGATTGTATTCCCCCTTTTTTAGGGATCTTGATCTTATCCCTTCGGGATATGATCTTATTCCTTCTAAGGGGGGATCTTGGTGCGCCTTGACCAGGTGTGTGGGGCCTTTCCCCCACTACCCACGTTCATGTGGGTCCCCCCATGTAGGTGGGCCCCACTCCGGAACCTTCTAGAACCTTCCCGGTACAATACCGAAAAATCCCAAACATTTTCCGGTGGCCAAAATAGGACTTCCCATATATAAATCTTTACCTCCGGACCATTCCGGAACTCCTCGTGACGTCCGGGATCTCATCCGGGACTCCGAACAACTTTCAGGTTACCGCATACTAATATCTCTACAACCCTAGCATCACCGAACCTTAAGTGTGTAGACCCTACGGGTTCGGGAGACACACAGACATGACCGAGACGACTCTCCGGTCAATAACCAACAACGGGATCTGGATACCCATGTTGGCTCCCACATGTTCCACGATGATCTCATCGGATGAACCACGATATCGAGGATTCAATCAAGCCCGTATTCAATTCCCTTTGTCCACCGGTATTGTACTTGCCCGAGATTCGATCATCGGTATCCCGATACCTTGTTCAATCTCGTTACCGGCAAGTCTCTTTACTCGTTTCGTAACACATCATCCCGTGATCAACTCCTTGATCACATTGTGCACATTCTGATGATGTCCTACCGAGTGGGCCCAGAGATACCTCTCCGTCACGCAAAGTGACAAATCCCAGTCTCGATTCGTGCCAACCCAACAGACAGTTTCGGAAATACCCGTAGTGCACCTTTATAGCCACCCTGTTACGTTGTGACGTTTGGCACACCCAAAGCATTCCTACGGTATCCGGGAGTTGCACATTCTCATGGTCTAAGGAAATGATACTTGACATTAGAAAAGCTTTAGCAAACAAACTACACGATCTTGTGCTAGGCTTAGGATTCGGTCTTGTCCATCACATCATTCTCCTAATGATGTGATCCCGTTATCAACGACATCCAACGTCCATGGTCAGGAAACCGTAACCATCTATTGATCAACGAGCTAGTCAACTAGAGGCTTACTAGGGACATGGTGTTGTCTATGTATCCACACATGTATCTGAGTTTCCTATCAATACAATTCTAGCATGGATAATAAACGATTATCATGAACAAGGAAATATGATAATAACTAATTTATTATTGCCTCTAGGGCATATTTCCAACAGTCTCCCACTTGCACTAGAGTCAATAATCTAGTTCACATCGCTATGTGATTAACACTCAAGGTCACATCCCCATGTGACTAACACCCAAAGAGTTCTGGGTTTGATCATGTTATTCTTGTGAGAGAGGTTTTAGTCAACAGGTCTGCAACATTCAGATCCGTATGTACTTTGCAAATCTCTATGTCATCTTGTAGATGCAGCTACTACGCTATATTTGGAGCCATTTCAAATAACTGTTCTTCTTGGAGCTATTCTAAAGTTTTGCTCCACTATACGTATTCGGTATCTCCACTCAGAGCTATCCAGATAGGTGTTAAGCTTGCATCGACGTAACTCTTTACGTCGAACTCTTTATCACCTCCATAACCGAGAAACATATCCTTATTCCTCTAAGGATAATTTTGACCGCTATCTGGTGATCTACTCCTAGATCACCTTTGTACCCTCTTGCCAGACATGTGGCAAGGCACACATCAGGTGCGGTACTCAGCATGGCATACCGTATAGAGCCTATGACAAAAGCATAGGGGACGACCTTCGTCCTTCCTCTTTCTTCTGCCGTGGTCGAGCTTTAAGTCTTAACTTCATACCTTACAACTCAGGCAAGAACTCCTTCTTTGACTGATCCATCTTGAACACCTTCAAGATCATGTCAAGGTATGTGCTCATTTGAAAGTACCATTAAGCGTTTTGATCTATCCTTATAGATCTTGATGCTCAATGTTCAAGTAGCTTAATCCAGGTTTTCCATTGAAAAACACTTTTCAAATAACCCTATATGCTTTCCAGAAATTCTACATCATTTCTAATCAACAATATGTCAACAACATATACTCATCAGAAATTCTATAGTGCTCCCACTCACTTCTTTGGAAATACAAGTTTCTCATAAACTTTGTATAAACCCAAAATCTTTAATCATCTCATCAAAGCGTACATTCCAACTCCGAGATGCTTACTCCAGTCCTTAGAAGGATTGCTGGAGCTTTGCATAATTGTTAGCATCTTTCAGGATTGACAAAACCTTCCGGTTGTATCACATACAACCTTTCCTCAAGAAAATCATCGAGGAAACAATGTTTTGACATCCTATCTGCAAGATTTCATAAATAATGCAGTAATCGCTAATATAATTCCAACAGACTCTTAGCATCGCTACGAGTGAGAAAGTCTCATCGTAGTCAACTCCTTGAACTTGTCGGAAAACATCTTAATGACAAGTCGAGCTTTCTTAATGGTGATACTTACCATCATTGTCCGTCTTCCTTTTAAAATCCATATTACCTAACAGCCTTATGACCATCAAGTAGTTCTTTCAAAGTCTACACTTTGTTTTCATATATGGATCCTCTCTCAGATTTTATGGCCTCGAGCCATTTTTGGAATCCGGGCCCACCATCGCTTCTCCATAGCTCGTAGGTTCATTGTTGTCTAGCAACATGACTTCCAAGACAGGACTACATACCACTCTGAAGTAGTACGCATCCTTGTCATCCTACGAGGTTTGGTAGTGACTTGATCCGAAGTTTCATGATCACTATCATAAGCTTCCACTTCAATTGGTGTAGGTGCCATAGGAACAACTCCCTCTGCCCTGCTACACACTAGTTGAAGTGATGGTTCAATAACCTCATCAAGTCTCCACCATCCTCCCACTCAATTCTTTCGAGAGAAACTTTTCCTGAAGAAAGGACACGATTCTAGAAACAATCCCTTATTGCTTTCGGATCTGAGATAGGAGGTATACCCAACTGTTTTGGGTGTCCTATGAATATGCATTTATCCGCTTTGGGTTCGAGCTTATCAGCCTGAAACTTTTTCACATAAGCGTCGCAGCCCCAAACCTTTTAACAAATGACAGCTTAGGTTTCTCTAAACAATAGTTCATACGGTGTCATCTCATCGGACTTACGTGGTGCCCTATTTAAAGTGAATGTGGTTGTCTCTAATGCGTAACCCATAAACTATCGTGGTAATTCGATAAGAGACATCATGGTATGCATCATATCCAATAGGGTGCAGTTATGATGTTCGGACACACCATCACACTATGGTGTTCCAGGCTGTATTAGTTGTGAAACAATTTCCACAATGTCTTAATTCTGTGCCAAACTCGTAATTCAGATATTCATCTCTATGATCATATCATAGATATTTTATCCTCTTGTCACGACGATCGTTCAACTTCACCCTGAAATTACTTGAACCTTTCAATAATTCAGACTCGTGATTCATCAAGTAAGTATACTCAACATCTACTCAAATCATCTATGAAGTAAGAACATAACGATATCCAGTACACGCCTCAGCACTCATTGGATTGCACACATCAAAATGTATTACTTCCAACAAGTTGCTTTCTAGTTCCATCTTACTGAAAACGAGGCCTTTCAGTCATCTTGCCCATGTGGTATGATTTGCATGTCTCAAGTGATTCAAAATCAAGTGAGCCCAAACGATCCATCTGTATGGAGTTTCTTCATGCATATATACCAATAGGCATGGTTCGCATGTCTCAAGTGATTCAAAATCAAGTGAGTCCAAACATCCATCAACATGGAGCTTCTTCATGCGTTTTATACCATTATGATTCAAATTGCAGTGCCACAAGTATGTGGTGCTATCATTACTATCTTATATCTTTTGGCATGAACATGTGTATCACTACGATCGGGATTCAATAAACCATTCATTTTAGGTGCAAGACCATTGAAGGTATTATTCAAATAAATAGAGTAACCATTATTCTCCTTTAATGAATAACCGTATTGCGATAAACATAATCCAATCATGTCTATGCTCAACGCAAACACCAGATAACAAATATTTAGGTTTAACACCAATCCCGATGGTAGACGGAGCGTGTGATGTTTGATCACATCAACCTTGGAAACACTTCCAACACATATCGTCGTCTCACCTTTGGCTAGTCTCCATTTATTTTGTAGCCTTTTATTTCGAGTTACTAACACTTAGCAACCAAACCGGTATCTAATACCCTGCTGCTACTAGGAGTACTAGTAAATTACACATTTAATATAGTGTATGTCCAATACATACTTCTTTCAATCTTGCCAGCCTTCTCATCTACCAAGTATCTAGGGTGGTTCCGCTTCAGTGACCGTTCCCCTTATTACAGAAGCACTTAGTCTCGGGCTTGGGTTCAACTTTGGGTTTCTTCACTAGAGCAGCAACTGATTTGTCATTTCATGAAGTATCCCTTTTTTGCCCTTGCCCTTCTTGAAACTAGTGGTTTTACTAACCATCAACAATTGATGCTCCTATTTGATTTCTACTTTCGCGGTGTCGCGAATAGCTCAAGGATCATCATATCTATCCCTGATATGTTATAGTTCATCACGAAGCTCTAGTAGCTTGGTGGCAGTGACTTCGGAGAACCATCACTATCTCATCTGGAAGATCAACTCCCACTCGATTCAAGCGATTGTTGTACTCATACAATCTGAGCACATGCTCAACGATTCAGCTTTTCTCCTTAGTTTGCAGGCTTAGGAAACTTGTTAGAGGTCTCATACCTCTTGACGTGGGCACTAGCCTAAAATCCCAATTTCAGTCCTTGGAACATCTCATATGTTCTGCGATGTTTCAAAAACGTCTTTGGTGCCTCAATTCTAAACCATTTAGCATTACGCACTGAACTATCATGTAGTCATCAGAACGTGTATGTCAGATGTTCGCAACATCCACAACTGACGCTCGAGGTTCAGCTCACTGAGCGGTGCATTAAGGACATAATCCTTCTGCGCAGCAATGAGGACAATCCTCAGTTTACGGACCCAGTCCGCATAACTGCTACTATCAACTTTCAACTAATTTTTCTCTAGGAACATATCTAAAACAGTAGTACTAAAGCGTAAGCTACGACATAATTTGCAAAGTCCTTTTGACTATGTTCATGATAATTAAGTTCATCTGATTATTTAATGAACTCCCACTCAGATAGACATCCCTCTAGTCATCTAAGCGATAGATGATCCGAGTCAACTAGGCCGTGTTAATCACGTGAGACGGACTAGTCATCATCGGTGAACATCTTCATGTTGATCGTATCTTCTATACGACTCATGTTTGACCTTTCGGTCTTCCGTGTTCCGAGGCCATGTCTATACATGCTAGGCTCGTCAAGTCAACCTAAGTGTATTGCGTGTGCAAATCTGGCTTACACCCGTTGTATTCGAACGTTAGAATCTATCACACCCGATCATCACGTGGTGCTTCGAAACAACGTACCTTCGCAACGGTGCACAGTTAGGGGAAACACTTTTATTGAAATTATTGCGAGGGATCATCTTATTTAAGCTACCGTCGTTCTAAGAAAATAAGATGTAAAACATGATAAACATCACATGCAATCAAATAGTGACATGATATGGCCAATATCATTTTGCTCCTCTTGATCTCCATCTTCGGGGCGCCATGATCATCATCGTCACCGGCATGACACCATGATCTCCATCATTGAGATCTCCATCATCGTGTCTTCATGAAGTTGTCTCGTCATCTATTACTTCTACTACTATGGCTAACGGTTTAGCAATAAAGTAAAGTAATTACATGACGTTTAAGTTGACACGTAGGTCATAAATAAATTAAGACAACTCCTATGGCTCCTGCCGGTTGTCATACTCATCGACATGCAAGTCGTGATTCCTATTACAAGAACATGATCAATCTCATACATCACATATATCATTCATCACATCCTTTTGGCCATATCACATCACACGGCATATGCTGCAAAAACAAGTTAGACGTCCTCTAATTGTTGTTGCAAATTTTTACGTGGCTGTTATAGGTTTCTTAGCAAGAACATTTCTTACCTATGCCAAAACCATAACGTGATATGCCAATTTCTATTTACCCTTCGTAAGGACCCTTTTCATCGAATCCGACCCGACTAAAGTGGGAGAGATAGACACCCGCTAGCCACCTTATGCAACTAGTGCATGTCAGTCGGTGGTACCTGTCTCACGTAAGTGTACGTGTAAGGTCGGTCCGGGCCGCTTCATCCCAGGATGCCGCCGAATCAAGATAAAACTAGTAACGGCAAGTAAATTGACAAAATCGACGCCCACAACTACTTTGTGTTCTACTCGTGCATAGAAACTACGCATAGACCTGGCTCATGATGCCACTGTTGGGGAACGTAGCAGAATTTTAAAATTTTCTATGCATCACCAAGATCAATCTATGGAGTAATCTAGCAACGAGGTAAGGAGAGTGCATCTACATACCCTTGTAGATCGCTAAGCGGAAGCGTTCAAGTGAACGGGGTTGATGGAGTCGTACTCGTCGTGATCCAAATCACCGATGATCCTAGCGCCGAACGGACGGCACCTCCGCGTTCAACACACATACGGTTGGGAGAGACGTCTCCTACTTCTTGATCCAGCAAGGGGGGAGGAGAGGTTGATGGAGATCCAGCAGCACGACGGTGTGGTGGTGGAAGCAGCGGGGATCTCCGCAGGGCTTCGCCAAGCTCAACGAGAGGGAGAGGTGTTACGAGGGGAGAGGGAGGTGCCAGGGGCTAGGGTGCGGCTCCCATGTGCCTGCCCACTATATATAGGGGTGGAGGGGCTGGTTTCTTGCCCTCCAAGTCCATTGGGGCGTTGGAAAAGATGGGGGAAAGAAATCCCATCATTTCCCTTCCCCACCGATTGTATTCCCCCTTTTTTAGGGATCTTGATCTTATCCCTTCAGGATATGATTTTATTCCTTCTAAGGTGGGATCTTGGTGCGCCTTGACCAGGGGTGTGGGGCCTTTCCCCCACTACCCACGTTCATGTGGGTCCCCCCATGCAGGTGGGCCCCACTCCGGAACCTTCTAGAACCTTCCCGGTACAATACCAAAAAATCCCGAACATTTTCGCCAAAATAGGACTTCCCATATATAAATCTTTACCTCCGGACCATTCCGGAACTCCTCGTGATGTCCGGGATCTCATCCGGGACTCCGAACAACTTTAGGGTTACCGCATACTAATATCTCTACAACCCTAGCGTCACCGAACCTTAAGTGTGTAGACCCTACGGGTTCGGGAGACACGCAGACATGACCGAGACGAATCTCCGGTCAATAACCAATAGCAGGATCTGGATACCCATGTTGGCTCCCACATGTTCCACGATGATCTCATCGGATGAACCACAATGTCGAGGATTCAATCAATCCCGTATTCAATTCCCTTTGTCCAGCGGTATTGTACTTGCCCAAGATTCGATCGTCGGTATCCCGATACCTTGTTCAATCTTGTTACCGGCAAGTCTCTTTACTCGTTCCATAACACATCATCCTGTGATCAACTCCTTGATCACATTGTGCACATTATGATGATGTCCTACCGAGTGGGCCCAGAGATACCTCTCCGTCACACGAAGTGACAAATCCTAGTCTCGATTCGTGCCAACCCAATAGACACTTTCGGAGATACCCGTAGTGCACCTTTATAGCCACCCAATTATGTTGTGACGTTTGGCACACCCAAAGAATTCCTACGGTATCCGGGAGTTGCACAATCTCATGGTCTAAGGAAATGATACTTGACATTAGAAAAGCTTTAGCAAACAAACTACACGATCTTGTGCTAGGCTTAGGATTGGGTCTTGTCCATCACATCATTCTCCTAATGATGTGATCCCGTTATCAACGACATCCAATGTCCATGGTCAGGAAACCATAACCATCTATTGATCAACGAGCTAGTCAACTAGAGGCTTACTAGGGACATGGTGTTGTCTATGTATCCACACATGTATCTGAGTTTCCTATCAATACAATTCTAGCATGGATAATAAACGATTATCATGAACAAGGAAATATGATAATAACTAATTTATTATTGCCTCTAGGGCATATTTCCAACAGTCTCCCACTTGCACTAGAGTCAACGATCTAGTTCACATCGCTATGTGATTAACACTCAAGGTCATATCCCCATGTGACTAACACCCAAAGAGTTCTGGGTTTGATCATGTTATGCTTGTGAGAGAGGTTTTAGTCAACGGGTCTGCAACATTCAGATCCGTATGTACTACGCAAATCTCTATGTCATCTTGTAGATGCAGCTACTACGCTATATTTGGAGCCATTTCAAATAACTGTTCTTCTTGGAGCTATTCTAAAGTGTTGCTCCACTATACGTATCCGGTATCTCTACTCAGAACTATCCGGATAGGTGTTAAGCTTGCATCGACGTAACTCTTTACGTCGAACTCTTTATCACCTCCATATCCGAGAAACATATCCTTATTCCTCTAAGGTTAATTTTGACCGCTATCTGGTGATCTACTCCTAGATCACCTTTGTACCCTCTTGCCAAACATGTGGCAAGGCACACATCAGGTGCGGTACTCAGCATGGCATACCGTATAGAGCCTATGACAAAAGCATAGGGGACGACCTTCGTCCTTCCTCTTTCTTCTGCCGTGGTCGAGCTTTAAGTCTTAACTTCATACCTTACAACTCAGGCAAGAACTCCTTCTTTGACTGATCCATCTTGAACACCTTCAAGATCATGTCAAGGTATGTGCTCATTTGAAAGTACCATTAAGCGTTTTGATCTATCCTTATAGATCTTGATGCTCAATGTTCAAGTAGCTTAATCTAGGTTTTCCATTGAAAAACACTTTTCAAATAACCCTATATGCTTTCCAGAAATTCTACATCATTTCTGATCAACAATATGTCAACAACATATACTCATCAGAAATTCTATAGTGCTCCCACTCACTTCTTTGGAAATACAAGTTTCTCATAAACTTTGTATAAACCCAAAATCTTTGATCATCTCATCAAAGCGTACATTCCAACTCCGAGATGCTTACTCCAGTCCTTAGAAGGATTGCTGGAGCTTTGCATACTTTTTAGCATCTTTCAGGATTGACAAAACCTTCCGGTTGTATCACATACAACCTTTCCTCAAGAAAATCGTCGAGGAAACAATGTTTTGACATCCTATCTGCAAGATTTCATAAATAATGCAGTAATCGCTAATATAATTCCAACAGACTCTTAGCATCGCTACGAGTGAGAAAGTCTCATCGTAGTCAACTCCTTGAACTTGTCAGAAAACATCTTAACGACAAGTCAAGCTTTCTTAATGGTGATACTTACCATCATTGTCCGTCTTCCTTTTAAAATCCATATTACCTAACAGCCTTACGACCATCAAGTAGTTCTTCCAAAGTCTACACTCTGTTTTCATATATGGATCCTCTCTCGGATTTTATGGCCTCGAGCCATTTTTGGAATCCGGGCCCACCATCGCTTCTCCATAGCTCGTAGGTTCATTGTTGTCTAGCAACATGACTTCCAAGACAGGATTACGTACCACTCTGAAGTAGTACGCATCCTTGTCATCCTACGAGGTTTGGTAGTGACTTGATCCGAAGTTTCATGATCACTATCATAAGCTTCCACTTCAATTGGTGTAGGTGCCACAGGAACAACTCCCTCTGCCCTGCTACACACTAGTTGAAGTGACGGTTCAATAACCTCATCAAGTCTCCACCATTCTCCCATTCAATTCTTTCGAGAGAAACTTTTCCTCAAGAAAGGACATGATTCTAGAAACAATCCCTTATTGCTTTCGGATCTGATACAGGAGGTATACCCAACTGTTTTGGGTGTCCTATGAAGATGCATTTATCCGCTTTGGGTTCGAGCTTATCAGCCTGAAACTTTTTCACATAAGCGTCGCAGCCCCAAACCTTTTAACAAATGACAGCTTAGGTTTCTCTAAACCATAGTTCATACGGTGTCATCTCATCAGAATTAGGTGGTGCCCTATTTAAAGTGAATGTGGTTGTCTCTAATGCCTAACCCATAAGCTATCGTGGTAATTCGATAAGAGACATCATGGTATGCATCATATCCAATGGGGTGCAGTTATGATGTTCGGACACACCATCACACTATGGTGTTCCAGGCTGTATTAGTTGTGAAACAATTTCCACAATGTCTTAATTATGTGCCAAACTCGTAATTCAGATATTCATCTCTACGATCATATCATAGATATTTTATCCTCTTGTCACGACGATCTTTCAACTTCACCCTTAAATTACTTGAACCTTTCAATAATTCAGACTCGTTATTCATCAAGTAAGTATACTCAACATCTACTCAAATCATCTATGAAGTAAGAACATAACGATATCCACTACACGCCTCAGCACTCATTGGACTGCACACATCAAAATGTATTACTTCCAACAAGTTGCTTTCTAATTCCATCTTACTGAAAATGAGGCCTTTTAGTCATCTTGCCCATGCGGCATCATTTGCATGTCTCAAGTGATTCAAAATCAAGTGAGCCCAAACGATCCATCTGTATGGAGTTTCTTCATGCATATATGCCAATAGGCATGGTTCGCATGTCTCAAGTGATTCAAAATCAAGTGAGTCCAAAGATCCATCAACATGGAGCTTCTTCATGCGTTTTATACCATTATGACTCAAATCACAGTGCCACAAGTATGTGGTATTATCATTACTATCTTATATCTTTTGGCATGAACATGTGTATCACTACGATCGGCATTCAATAAACCATTCATTTTAGGTGCAAGACCATTGAAGGTATTATTCAAATAAACAGAGTAACCATTATTCTCCTTTAATGAATAATCGTATTGCGATAAACATAATCCAATCATGTCTATGCTCAACGCAAACACCAGATAAGAAATATTTAGGTTTAACACCAATCCCGATGGTAGACGGAGCGTGTGATGTTTGATCACATCAACCTTGGAAACACTTCCAACACATATCGTCGTCTCACCTTTGGCTAGTCTCCATTTATTCTGTAGCCTTTTATTTCGAGTTACTAACACTTAGCAACCGAACCGGTATCTAATACCCTGCTGCTACTAGGAGTACTAGTAAATTACACATTTAATATAATGTATGTCCAATACATACTTTTTTCAATCTTGCCAGCCTTCTCATCTACCAAGTATCTAGGGTGGTTCCGCTTCAGTGACCGTTCCCCTTATTACAGAAGCACTTAGTCTCGGGCTTGGGTTCAACTTTGGGTTTCTTAACTAGAGCAGCAACTGATTTGTCGTTTCATGAAGTATCCCTTTTTTGCCCTTGCCCTTCTTGAAACTAGTGGTTTCACTAACCATCAACAATTGATGCTCCTATTTGATTTCTACTTTCGCGGTGTCGCGAATAGCTCAAGGATCATCATATCTATCCCTGATATGTTATAGTTCATCACGAAGCTCTAGTAGCTTGGTGGCAGTGACTTCGGAGAACCATCACTATCTCATCTGGAAGATCAACTCCCACTCGATTCAAGCGATTGTTGTACTCATACAATCTGAGCACATGCTCAACGATTCAACTTTTCTCCTTAGTTTGCAGGCTTAGGAAACTTGTCAGAGGTCTCATACCTCTTGACATGGGCACTAGCCTGAAATCCCAATTTCAGTCCTTGGAACATCTCATATGTTCTGCGATGTTTCAAAAACGTCTTTGTTGCCTCAATTCTAAACCATTTAGCATTACACACTGAACTATCATGTAGTCATCAGAACGTGTATGTCAGATGTTCGCAAAATCCACAACTGACGCTCGAGGTTCAGCTCACTGAGCGGTGCATTAAGGAAATAATCCTTCTGCGCAGCAATGAGGACAATCTTCAGTTTACGGACCCAGTCCGCATAACTGCTACTATCAACTTTCAACTAAATTTTCTCTAGGAACATATCTAAAACAGTTGTACTAAAGCGTAAGCTACGACATAATTTGCAAAGTCCTTTTGACTATGTTCATGATAATTAAGTTCATCTGATTATTTAATGAACTCCCACTCAGATAGACATCCCTCTAGTCATCTAAGTGATACATGATCCGAGTCAACTAGGCCGTGTTAATCACGTGAGACGGACTAGTCATCATCGGTGAACATCTTCATGATGATCGTATCTTCTATACGACTCATGTTCGGCCTTTCGGTCTTCCGTGTTCCGAGGCCATGTCTGTACATGCTAGGCTCGTCAAGTCAACCTAAGTGTATTGCGTGTGTAAATCTGGCTTACACCCGTTGTATTCGAATGTTAGAATCTATCACACCCGATCATCACGTGGTTCTTCGAAACAACGAACCTTCGCAATGGTGCATAGTTAGGGGGAACACTTTTCTTGAAATTATTGCGAGGGATCATCTTATTTAAGCTACCATCGTTCTAAGCAAATAAGATGTAAAACATGATAAACATCACATGCAATCAAATAGTGACATGATATGGCCAATATCATTTTGCTCCTCTTGATCTCCATCTTCGGGGCGCCATGGTCATCATCGTCACTGGCATGAAACCATGATCTCCATCATCATGTCTTCATGAAGTTGTCTCGTCATCTATTACTTCTACTACTATGGCTAACGGTTTAGCAATAAAGTAAAGTAATTACATGACGTTTAATTTGACACGCAGGTCATAAATAAATTAAGACAACTCCTATGGCTCCTGCCGATTGTCATACTCATCGACATGCAAGTCGTGATTCCTATTACAAGAACATGATCAATCTCATACATCACATATATCATTCATCACATCCTTTTGGCCATATCACATCACACGGCATATGCTGTAAAAACAAGTTAGACGTCCTCTAATTGTTGTTGCAAATTTTTACGTGGTTGTTATAGGTTTCTTAGCAAGAACGTTTCTTACCTATACCAAAACCATAACGTGATATGCCAATTTCTATTTACCCTTCGTAAGGACCCTTTTCATCGAATCCGACCCGACTAAAGTGGGAGAGATAGACACCCGCTAGCCACCATATGCAACTAGTGCATGTCAGTCGGTGGAACCTGTCTCACGTAAGTGTACGTGTAAGGTCGGTCCGGGCCGCTTCATCCCAGGATGCCGCCGAATCAAGATAAGACTAGTAACGGCAAGTAAATTGAAAAAATCGATGCCCACAACTACTTTGTGTTCTACTCGTGCATAGAAACTACGCATAGACCTGGCTCATGATGCCACTGTTGGGGAACGTAGAAGAATTTTAAAATTTTCTACGCATCACCAAGATCAATCTATGGAGTAATCTAGCAACGAGGGAAGGAGAGTGCATCTACATACCCTTGTAGATCGCTAAGCGGAAGCGTTCAAGTGAACGGGGTTGATGGAGTCGTACTCATCGTGATCCAAATCACCGACGATCCTAGCGCCGAACGGACGGCACCTCCACGTTCAACACACATACGGTTGGGAGAGACGTCTCCTACTTCTTGATCCAGAAAGGGGGGAGGAGAGGTTGATGGAGATCCAGCAGCACGACGGTGTGGTGGTGGAAGCAGCGGGGATCTCGGCAGGGCTTCACCAAGCTCAGCGAGAGGGAGAGGTGTTACGAGGGGAGAGGGAGGTGCCAGGGGCTAGGGTGCGGCTCCCATGTGCCTCCCCACTATATATAGGGGTGGAGGGGCTGGTTTCTTGCCCTCCCAGTCCATTGGGGCGTTGGCAAAGGTGGGGGAAAGAAATCTCATAATTTCCCTTCCCCACCGATTGTATTCTCCCTTTTTTAGGGATCTTGATCTTATCCCTTTGGGATATGATCTTATTCCTTCTAAGGGGGGATCTTGGTGCACCTTGACCAGGGGTGTGGGGCCTTGCCCCCACTACCCACGCTCATGTGGGTCCCCACATGCAGGTGGGCCCCACTTCGGAACCTTCTAGAACCTTCCCGGTACAATACCGAAAAATCCCGAACATTTTTCGGTGGCCAAAATAGGACTTCCCATATATAAATCTTTACCTCCGGACCATTCCAGTACTCCTCATGACGTCCTGGATCTCATCCAGGACTCTGAACAAATTTCGGGTTACAGCATACTAATATCTCTACAACCCTAGCGTCACCGAACCTTAAGTGTGTAGACCCTACGGGTTCGGGAGACACGCAGACATGACCGAGATGACTCTCCGGTCAATAACCTACAGCGGGATCTGGATATCCATTTTGGCTCCCACATGTTCCACGATGATCTCATCGGATGAGCCATGATGTCGAGGATTCAATCAATCCCGTATTCAATTCCCTTTGTCTAGCAGTATTGTACTTGCCCGAGATTCGATCGTCGGTACCCCGATACCTTGTTCAATCTCGTTACCGGCAAGTCTCTTTACTCGTTCCGTAACACATCATCTCGTGATCAACTCCTTGATCACATTGTGCACATTATGATGATGTCCTACCGAGTGGGCCCAGAGATACCTCTCCGTCACACGGAGTGACAAATCCCAGTCTCGATTCGTGCCAACCCAACAGACACTTTCGGAGATACCCGTAGTGCACCTTTATAGCCACCCAGTTACGTTGTGACGTTTGGCACACCCAAAGCATTCCTACGGTATCCGGGAGTTGCACAATCTCATGATCTAAGGAAATGATACTTGACATTAGAAAAACTTTAGCAAACGAACTACATGATCTTGTGCTAGGCTTAGGATTGGGTCTTGTCCATCACATCATTCTCCTAATGATGTGATCCCGTTATCAACGACATCCAATGTCCATGGTCAGGAAACCGTAACCATCTATTGATCAACGAGCTAGTCAACTAGAGGCTTACTAGGGACATGGTGTTGTCTATGTATCTACACATGTATCTGAGTTTTCTATCAATACAATTCTAGCATGGATAATAAATGATTATCATGAACAAGGAAATATGATAATAACTAATTTATTATTGCCTCTAGGGCATATTTCCAACAAGGCAGCCCGCTGTGGCCATCGGCGCCCTTGGCTGGTGCTGGACTTGCTCTTGCAGGTCACCATGCGCCGCCGCTGGGAGCAGCGCGGGGTCTTGTCGCGGAGGCACTGGGACGCGATCTTGGCGCGCTGGCGCTGGGAGCGCACGAGCACCTCCTCGGGGGCGTGGGATCTCTTGGCAGCTCCTTTCTTGCTGCGCAGGCGCTGGACATGGAGTGTCTTGTCCTGGGGCTGCACGCCTTGCAGCCAAGGCGCCTTCTTGGGAGGAAGTGGTGGAGGCACCTCCTGTTCATCGCCTCCTGCGTAGAACAGAGGGCGAGGCAGCAAGGGGGACTGCGAGGGGGAGCCCCCTGCAGCGCTGACGAGCTCGGTGATGCGGGCGAGCCAGTCCTCGTAGAGGTTGTCGACGGGGCGGTAATGAAGAAGCTCTTTTGCCAGGAGCAGCAAGGCGCGCGCATCCATGGGGGCGCGACGGGCGTGGGACGACGAGCCAGCTGGGGTTAGCGACGGGGTGGCACTGCGGCCATCCCGCCGCACCGAAGGATGCTGGGACGAGGCCTGCTGCTCGTTCCCCGCCAGGCTGGTTGCGGCGTTGGCGGCGGGCGACGGGGAACGACGAGAGGGACCGCCGACGGGCGCCGTATGGGTGACGCGGGTGGCGAGAGCGGCCCGGCGCTCGGCGCGAGCCCGACGAGCATCAGCCATGGACATGACGGAAGATCACACGCGAACAGCGGAAGAAAGATTCCGGCGCACCCCTACCTGGCACGCCAAATGTCGGATTTCGGGTTCCGGCAGACCCTTGAGGTTCGAACACTGGGGTGCGCACGGAGATCTCTCCCCTACCGATCTACTCCGATCCTCTCGTGCGAACTAAGATTAAAACGATGAACAACACAGAGGACACGAGGTTTATACTAGTTCGGGCCACCGTCGTGGTGTAATACCCTACTCCAGTGTGTGGTGTGGTGGATTGCCTCTGGGGCTGATGATGAGCAGTACAGAGGAAGAACAGCCTCACGAGGGGTGTTCTTGAGCTGAGACTATGTGTTCTACTTGGTCTCTCTATCTGATTCCTTGCCTGTGACCAGATGCCTCTCACTGGATTCCTCTACCCTGCGGTGGCTAGCTCTATTTATAGAGGCCCTGAGCTTCTCCCCAAATAATTGAGCGTGAAGGGCGCCAACAATTGGCCATTTTGAAGGGGAACATCTAGTACAAGTTATCCTGACCAAAGGTGGTCTTCGGCTGCCAAAAGCACTAGTGATGACACCGTCTTGGGCTACATGGTGACCTCCGTCCGGCCGCCCGGCTAGTCATGGTCTCGTTGCACCGGAATGGTAACCTTTACCTGATGCCTCGGCCTGTGCTTGCCCCCTTTGCACCAAAGGGGAAACAAGGACTCTGCGCAGGCTGGCGCCCGCCTGGCCTTGATTGTCATGGCTTGCGTCACGGGATCCTCGCGAGGTACCCTTGCATTGATCTCTCCTCCTCCTCGCGAGCTTGCCCGAGGAGTCCGCTCCTGAGGAAGCTTCCTGTCGTTCGCCCCGCGAGGCTTGGCCCCTCGCGAGGGTCTTGAGCTGATGAAGATGGGCCCCGCTGGGCCCCCACTTGAGCCACGCCGCAGGCTGTAGGCAGGCAAGTCTGGGGACCCCCGTTCCTAGAACGCCGACAACGGTCATCACCGGGAGTGGTCTCGATTACTGTCACTTCAGGGTTGCCGGATCATAACACATAGTAGGTGACTATAGACTTGCAAGATAGGATCAAGAACTCACATATATTCATGAAAAAATAATAGGTTCAAATCTGAAATCATGGCACTCGGGCCCTAGTGACAAGGATTAAGCATAGCAAAGTCATAGCAACATCAATCTCAGAACATAGTGGATACTAGGGATCAAACCCTAACAAAACTAACTCGATTACATGATAAATCGCATCCAACCCATCACTATCCAGCAAACCTACTATGGAATTACTGACACACGGCGGTGAGCATCATGAAATTGGTGATGGAGGATGGTTGATGATGACGATGGCGATGGATTCCCCTCTCCGGAGCCCCGAACGGACTCCAGATCAGCCCTCCCGAGAGGTTTTAGGGCTTGGCGGCGGCTCTGTATTGTAAAACGCGATGAATCCTTCTCCTCTATTTTTTTCTCCCCGAAAGCAAATAAATAGAGTTGGAGTTGAGGTTGGAGGAGCTCCAGGGGGCCCACGAGGTAGGGGGCGCGCCCAGGGGGGCAGGCGCGCCCCCACCCTCGTGGCTAGGGTGTGGGCCCCTGGCCTTGATCTTTTGCCAGTATTTTTTATTATTTCCGAAAATACGCTCCGTGGAGTTTCAGGTCATTCAAGAACTTTTGTTTCTGCACATAAATAACACCATGGCAATTCTGCTGAAAACAGCGTCGGTCCGGGTTAGTTCCATTCAAATCATGCAAGTTAGAGTCCAAAACAAGGGCAAAAGTGTTTGGAAAAGTAGATACGACGGAGACGTATCACACCTCATCCTGCCTAACATATTCCTGGAAAGGCTCTTCAAGCCATCCGTGGTGTGGCAGGGGAGAGCAGCAACACCAGTCCGGATCTGATTATACCCCCAGATTCCGAACGCAATACCGATATTATCGGAGGCTCAGCCACCGAAATAACACCATCGACCCATCTTATAATGGCAGTATTTGCCCCATGGACCGAACCCTTCTTGGCCTACCTTAATAGGCGAGAGCTCGCTGAGGATCAGAATGAGGCTCGCTGCATTTTCCGGCGTTCGAAATCCTACAAGGTCGATGACGGAGAGCTCTACAAGAAAAGCGCTACCGGAATACTTCAA
Source organism: Triticum dicoccoides (assembly GCF_002162155.2). Classification (NCBI taxonomy): domain Eukaryota; kingdom Viridiplantae; phylum Streptophyta; class Magnoliopsida; order Poales; family Poaceae; genus Triticum; species Triticum dicoccoides. The sequence goes on from NC_041390.1 coordinate 455,236,138, forward strand.
ATATGTATCTCCGAAGAAGAGGGACGGTAGCGCTTGGCTGAAATCCATGCTGGTCTCGGTAGTCACTAGGCCGCGGCTCGGGCCCTTGTAAGTAAGGCCTTCTGTACAGGTTTCTTTTAGCCGACGGCCCAAGCAGATGCACAGGACCTTGTCCAACGTTGTGTCTAATGCCGGCTTTTCGCCAATCAAAACCATATGCCGCCCACCGCTCTACAAACAATCCCCATTACTTGGCATTTTGCGGTCTGGGGGCTTGATATGGTCGGACCCATTAAAGGAGGAAGCCATAAGAAAAAATATCTGCTGGTCATGGTAGATAAATTCACCAAGTGGATAGAGGCCAAACCAGTTAAAACGGCCGAAGCTGGACCAGTGATAGACTTCATATCTGGTGTCGTGCACCGTTATGGCATCCCAGACAGCATCATCACCGATAACGGCTCCAATTTTACGGCCATGAGGTGAAGACCTGGTGTGCTAACCTGGGCATTAAGCGCGATTACGCCTCCGTCTATCACCCACAAACAAACGGTCAAGTCGAATAAGCTAATGGTCTTATTATGAGCGGCATTAAGCCTAGACTGTACGGTCTTTGAAAGAATCAGAAAAGCACTGGGTTGAGGAGCTCGACTCCGTATTCTGGGGGCTGCAGACCACACCCAATCGCACTACCGGATACATGATACGTCTCCAACGTATCTATAATTTTTGATTTCTCCATGCTATATTATCTACTGTTTTGGACTATATTGGGCTTTATTTTACACTTTTATATTATTTTTGGGACTAACCTATTAACCGGAGGCCCAGCCCAGAATTGTTGTTTTTTTTGCCTATTTCAGAGTTTCGGAGAAACATAATATCAAATGGAGTCCAAACGGAATGAAACCTTCGAGAACGTGATTTTTCATCAGATAAGACCCAGGAGACTTGGAACCTCCGTCAAGAAAGCCGTGAGGCGGTCACGAGGGTGGGGGCGCGCCCACCCCCATAGGGTATGCCCCCTGCCTCGTGGGCCCCTCGGAGCTCCACCGACGTACTTCTTCCTCCTATATATACCTACATACCCCCAAACGATCAGATACGGAGCCAAAAACCTAATTCCACCGCCGCAACCTTCTGTACCCACGAGATCCCATCATGGGGCCTGTTCTGGAGCTCCGCCGGAGAGGGCCATCATCATGGAGGGCTTCTACATCATCCTAGCCCCTCCGATGAAGTGTGAGTAGTTCACCTCAGACCTACGGGTCCATAGTTATTAGCTAGATGGCTTCTTCTCTCTTTTTGGATCTGAGTAAAATGTTTTCCCCCTCTCTCGTGGAGATCTATTTGATGTAATCTTCTTTTTGCGGTGTGTTTGTTGAGACCGATGAATTCTGGGTTTATGATCAAGTCTATCTATGAATAATATTTGAATCTTCTCTAAATTCTTTTATGTATGATTGGTTATCTTTGCAAGTCTCTTCGAATTATCAGTTTGGTTTGGCCTACTAGATTGGTTTTTCTTGCCATGGGAGAAGTGCTTAGCTTTGGGCTCGATCTTGCGGTGTCCTTTCCCAGTGACAGAAGGGGCAGCAAGGCACGTATTGTATTGTTGCCATCGAGGATAACAATATGGGGTTTTTATCATATTGCATGAAACTGTCCCTCTACATCATGTCATCTTGCTTAAGGAGTTACTCTGTTTTTAACTTAATACTCTAGATGCATGCTGGATAGCGGTCGATGAGTGGAGTAGTAGTAGTAGATGCAGGCAGGAGTCGGTCTACTTGTCTCGGACGTGATGCCTATATACATGATCATACCTAGATATTCTCATAACTATGCTCAATTCTGTCAATTGCTCAACAGTAATTTGTTCACCCACTATAGAATACTTATGCTCTTGAGAGAAGCCATTAGTAAAACCTATGGCCCCCGGGTCTATTCTCATCATATCAATCTCCATCACTTTAATCTTGCTTGCCTTTTACTTTGCTTTTTTACTTTCCACTTTGCATCTCTATACCAAAAATACCAAAAATATTATCTCTATCAGATCTCACTCCCATAAGTGACCGTGAAGGGATTGACAACCCCGAATCGCGTTGGTTGCGTTGAGCTATTGTTTTGTGCAGGTACGAGGGACTTGAGCGTAGCCTCCTACTGGATTTATACCTTGGTTCTCAAAAACTGAGGGAAATACTTACGCTACTTTGCTGCATGATCCTCTCCTCTTCGGGGAAATCCAACGCAGTGCTCAAGAGGTAGCAAGAAGAATTTATGGTGCTGTTGCCGGGGAGTCTGCGCAAAAGTCAACATACCAAGTACCCATCACAATCCCTATCTCCCGCATTACATTAGTTGCCATTTTCCTCTCATTTTCCTCTCCCCACTTCACCCTTGCCGTTTTATTCGCCCTCTCTTTTCCGTTTGCCTTTTTCTTGCTTGCCTTTTGTTTGCTCATGTGTTGGATTACTTGTTTGTCGCGATGGCTCAAGATACTACCAAATTGTGTGACTTCACCAATACCAACAATAATGATTTCCTTAGCACTCCGATTGCTCCTCTTGCCAATACTGAATCTTGTGAAATCAATACTGCTTCGTTGAATCTTGTTATGAAAGATCAATTCACAGGCCTTCCTAGTGAAGATGCTGCTACTCATCTGAATAGCTTCGTTGATTTATGTGATATGCAAAAGAAGAAAGATGTCGATAATGATATTGTTAAATTGAAGCTATTTCCTTTTTCGCTTAGAGATTGTGCTAAAGCTTGGTTTTCATCTTTGCCTAAAAATAGTATTGATTCTTGGAACAAGTGCAAAGATGCTTTTATCTCTAAGTATTTTCCTCCCACTAAGATCATCTCTCTTAGAAATGATATTATGAATTTTAAGCAACTTGATCATGAACATGTTGCACAAGCTTGGGACAGAATGAAATTAATGATACGTAATTGTTCTACTCATGGTTTAAACTTGTGGATGATTATACAAAATTTTATGCCGGATTGAATTTTGTTTCTAGAAATATTTTAGATTCGGCCGCAGGAGGCACTTTTATGGAAATCACTTTAGGAGATGCTACTAAACTCCTAGATAATATTATGGTTAATTTTTCTCAATGGCACTGTCGGTGTCAAAACCGGCGGATCTCGGGTAGGGGGTCCCGAACTATGCGTCTAGGCGGATGGTAACAGGAGACAAGGGACACGACGTTTTTGCCCAGGTTCGGGCCCTCTCGATGGAGGTAAAACCCTACTCCTGCTTGATTAATATTGATGATATGGGTAGTACAAGAGTAGATCTACCATGAGATCAGAGAGGCTAAACCCTAGAAGCTAGCATATGGTATGATTGTTGTTCTATCCTACGGACTAAACCCTCCGGTTTATATAGACACCGGAGGGGGCTAGGGTTACACAGAGTCGGTTACAATGGGAGGAGATCTAAATATCCGTATTGCCAAACTTGCCTTCCACGCCAAGGAAAGTCCCATCTGGATACGGGACGGAGTCTTCAATCTTGTATCTTCATAGTCCAACAGTCCGGCCAAAGGTTAGAGTCCGGCTCTCCGGACACCCCCTAATCCAGGACTCCCTCACTAGCCCCTGAACCAGGCTTAAATGGCGACGAGTCCGGCACGCAGATTGTCTTCGGCATTGCAAGGTGGGTTCCTCCTCCGAATACTTCATAGAAGATTTTGAACACAAGGATCGTGTCCGGCTCTGCAAAACAAGTTCCACATACCACCGTAGAGAGAGAACAACATTTTCACAAATCTAATCTGCTGACGTATTCTGTAGCGTGACATCACACCGCAGCCAAGCTTTCATTCGAATCGTTTTTTATTGTCCCACCTCAGCGCGTTTTGCGAGGCGGTTTCCTTGGCACGTCTTGTCGAAGCAGAGATCGTGTCCCCTTATCACGGGATTCTCGTCAATACGGTTGTGGGTAACCCAACCTGCCATTGATTACGGCGCTTGGGGGATAAGCGAGTTTTACCAGGCTGGTGGGGACGCATAGTTTTGTCCGTCCATATAAAGGGATAAGGATTCACCTTTTCATCCACGCCTTCTTCCTCCTTTGCTCATCCATTTTCGCACACTCGAGCTCCAGCGCCCAAGTCCGCATTTCCCACCTCAACCTTCTCCAACCATGTCCGGAGCGGGAGGCAGGTGGATGGCCTCCTCTGTCACGGAGGGACACATCAAAAAGCTAAGGAGAGCTGGATACATGGCCGACGACATCGCGCACCGGCTCCCAGATGAGGGACAGCTCATCCCCACCCCCAGGCCCCATGAGAGGGTGGCGTTCCTCACTCATTTCCTCCGTGGACTGGGCTTCCCTCTCCACCCATTCATCCGGGGGCTCATGTTCTACTACGGCCTGGACTTCCACGATCTGGCCCCGAACTTCATCCTCAACATCTCGGTGTTTATCGTCGTGTGCGAGGCCTTCCTCCGCATCAAGCCCCACTTCAGCTTATGGCTGAAGACCTTCAATGTCAAGCCGAAAGTAGTGAGCGGCCGTCAGGAGGAGTGCGGAGGCGCCATGGTGGGCAAGATGCCCAACGTCACATGGCTCGAGGGCTCCTTCGTAGAGACCATAAAGGGGTGTCAATCGGGGTGTTTCTACATCACCAAGCCGCGTGACCCTAAATGGGCGGCGGCCCCCGAGTTCTGATCTGGCATCCCCACGCGCCTCACCTCCTGGCAAGAGAAGGGCCTGTCATGGGGTCATTCGGGAGAGCTGACCGGACTCCAAACATGTATCCAAAATCTGGTGAACAAGAAGCTCAAACTTGTCAACATAGTCCAGGTCATGCTCATCCGCCGGATCCTCCCGTGTCAACAACGGGCTTTCAACATGTGGGATTTCGACCTGGCCCAACACCAAACTCTGAACAGGCTCTTCGACACAACACACGAGGATGCCTGGAAGGTGCTGTTCAAGGGCGCCAAAGTTCCCCCTCCCACTACCGAGGATCGCGGATTCTGCGTGAAGCGCCAAGCCAGCGTGGTAAGCTTTTTTACCTTTTACAGGATACTCGTTTTTCATAGTTTGACTCTATGCAGGATCTAAGCTCCCATACCTTTGACAGGACTGGCAGGAGACGGCCGAACAGATTGACTGTCCGGCTCCTTTGCCCGAAGGCCCAGCAGACGCCCGCTTGGCGAAGCTGCTGGTTCCGGCACCTTACGTGGTGCCGGAGAAGAAGGCCAAGAAGAAGGCCACGGGAACCCGAAATAGTTCCCGGCGCCCGGTGGTGTCAGACTCATCGTCCGATGACTCCGAGGCGCACTCCTCCCACGAAGACGAGGAGGAGGAAAGAGAGGCTTCTTCCCCTCCAGCAGGGGGAGAGAAGAAAAGGAAGGCCGCCCCAACTGGGGAGGCCGGAGGGTCCAAGAAGGGAAGGACCCTTCCTCCGGACTACTCTACCAACGTCGCCGACAGCGAAGAGGAGTGGCTGCCCAGGGCCAAGCCCCTGGCGAAGTCGTAAGTATTCGGACACCAGAGTGACTCGTAGCGTTCCTTTATTACACGGCTTCTACTAATGTCGAATATAATCATGCAGTCCGCCCCGAGCCCAGCTCGATGTGTCGTCGAGCGGCTCCTTGGGTTCGTCAGATGTGAATAGCCTTTCACTTCTGGCCGCCTCCTCCCCTCGCCCTACGGACAATGCCGAGGTATTGTCCCAAGGGGTTCCAAACCGAGGGGAGGTAGTCCTGGGGGCGCCTCAAGGCGACATCCCGGACTCCAGGCGCAAGGGGGGCAAGACTCCCAAGGGCTCCAAGTCCGGCCCTGGGCCGAACACCGCACCGGAACCTTCAACGGTTCCAGAGTCCGGTAGTCGGCCCCCCACTAAGAAGGGCAAGCCTACCGCGCCGGTGAACGCCGTCCAACCGGAGGCACCGAATAACTTGTTGGAGGTGCTTAACGGCGCCTCCATTGACGAGGAGCACCGCACTATTACGAGTGCGGTGATCCAGAAAGTTCAGTCCGCCAAAAGCGGGCTGACTGAAGCTTGTGCCAGCCTTCTAACGGGCTTTGAGGTATGTAAAAAATATGTGAAAATATTACCGCATAGACAGTAGCCCCTGATGCTCTGTTCGATGTTCACAAAGAAAAGCCGGATAGAGGATCTAATAATATTCGCATGAGTCTAACATAATTATGTCGATATGCGTGTGCAGGCTTCGTTGCTAACCTCTGCCGCACTGATTGTGGAGGTTGATGCACTGAAGCAGAACCTCGAGCGGTCCGAGAAAGAGCTCGGCCTTGCCAAGAAGCAGCTCGAGGAGAACCAAGGTACGTAATGCCTTGTCTGTGTGTGTATATAAAAAAGATGCAGTTGCAAAAAATGATAGGATCGTTATTGATGTGCTAGGGGCCACGACCGAGGTGGCGACCCTGAAGCAAGCACTATCCGAGGCCGAAGATAAAGCGGCCACAGAGTGCAGCGAGCGGTGGAGGCAAGAGGCGCAGGTTGCCGAGGTGCAGCAAGAGCTGCAGGCTCTCGTGAAAAAGCATGAGAGTTTGGAGCTTGAGTCGAAGACTCGCGAGTCCGAGCTTGTTGTGGCCCTCAAGAGCGCCAAGTCTGCCAAGGCCGAAGCCCAAAAAGCCCTCCAGGAAATTGAGGCGATAAAGAAGATAGCGGCGGGTAAGGCCTTCAATATGCAAAGCAAGCATGTGAAAGTGAATTACTTGTTACTTACCCGAGTCCGGAGCTCTCCAGGAGCATTCGTAGATTTGCCTCGCAGCGTGTCCGATGCCGCCACCTACTATCGGGCCGAGTAAGTGAGCTCGAGGGAGAAGGTGTTCTGGTCTCAGTATGCTGAGACCGGACACCCGGTGCCCTTGAGCGACCAGATGAAGCAACTGGTCGAGCTCCATAAGGTGTCCGAACAGGCCATGAAGGGTCTCATAGTCCGGCTGTGGCCTGGAGAGGCCATGCCTGGGAGCTACTTTAGGCTGGTGAGGCGGCTGGCTGATGCCTGTCCGTGGCTTGAAATTATCAAGTGCTCCGTCTGCATCAAGGGCGCCCGTAGGGCCCTTGCCCGTGTGAAAGTACACTGGGGAAAATGGACGCGGAGCGGCTGGTGAAGGATGGGCCACCACAGGGCAAGGAGCATCACCACCCAGAGATGTACTATGAGGGCGTCCTGAAGGGTGCCCGCCTTGTGGCCGATGAATGTTCCAAAGATGTAATATTTGAGTAAACTCGCTTGTGTGATCCTGTACGCCGAAAACTTGTTCATATGCGCTATGCAACGCTTGTTTTAATTTAAAATATTACCTTCTATGCGGCCGTTTATTAAACTGAGAGATGGCGAGTCGTCGGCTTCTGCCCCCATGCCACGAGTGCTGGGGTGTTCGGGATTAAACCTGAGCACTCTTTTTCCCATTCTTGGGTCCTTCGAGGGAGGTGCTCAGCACAACGAACAAGGCAATCGAACTATAATGTGTTATCACTCTCACTTAGCCAGAGAATTCTATCATTTTAAATTTCGGTGAAGCCCCTAGTGTTCAGAAGACCGAGTTCGGGGCGCTATACACGCCTAGGCCAGACGAAGCCGACTCCTCGCTCTAAGCGGCATAAGTCTTTAGGGACTCGAAACCTCTCGAACAGCGACCAGCTCTCGCCCTATCATGACAGTCAGTTTTAGCTTTCTCTACTGAGGTGCTTAGCCCAGCTGAACCGGGGCACAATCGCAGTAGTTCTCCCAGTGCTACCTTAGCTGATATAGCGGAACGTAAGGTACCAAAACATGGGAGCTGGGCAAACCCAACTATTGACCAAAGACATGATTCGGAGCTGATGCATATAATGCTATAAGTTCGGAGTGCCGCACTTTGTGAAAGTGTTCGGACTTCTCACGCCGTATTATGGGGTGCTTGAGCCCCTGGCGTATTAGCCGTACCAAAGTGTACGGGTGTTGAATGTCATGAATGAACATATATACATAAAAAAGGAATGAATAGAGAATGCAATAATAGACTGAAGCTAAGCATTGTTTATTCGAGAAAGGTGCATTAAAAGCAGAACGATACAAATAGTGCGATAAGCAGGAGATGGGACTATTTGACATGTCCCCTCCAGGGGCGAGCTGCGGAATGGTATGTAAAACAGGTATTTTGCATGTTATAGAGACCACCTGGGAGTGCCATAGTGCGACGTAGCTTTCTGCCTCCCTGGTTGTTGTATCGTGTGTTCGGCAATTGTACTGCCGAGCAGGTCTTCCGGAGAGTAAAGTCCTGGAAGTGAGGAACAATGATAAAATTGAAAGCCCCTGGTGCGGTTGAGCCGCGTTTTGGGGGTGCCGTGGTCGTGCTCCTCCCCCTATGCCCATGGTATTTTCAGAGTGTAATTATGTACGCGTAGCACGGATTTCGCCGTTTTGCTAGGGCTGGGGTTGGGGCCGCATTGCTATGCTTGCTCTAAATGTGCCAGGCGGTCTTGTTGTAGGTTACTCCGGGCGCGCTTGATGGTGTACGGACATTTTATTGCCGGACTGGAGAATTGCCTTGAGAGGCTGCTTTGTACTTCCCCTGCGAGGGCCGCCGTGTGATCCTCCGTTCGGAGAGAGCGTTCGGTGTTTCCATTGACCGTAATGACTCCCCGAGGTCCTGGCATCTTGATCTTGAGGTATGCATAGTGCGGCACCGCATTGAACTTTGCAAATGCAGTTCGCCCGAGCAGTGCGTGATAGCCACTGCGGAACGGGACTATATTGAAGATTTACTCCTCGCTTCGGAAATTATCAGGGGATCAAAAGACCACTTCTAGTGTTACTGAGCCTGTGCAATGGGCCTCTACACCTGGTATGACACCCTTAAAGGTCATTTTTGTGGGTTTAATCCTTGAGGGATCTATGCCCATTTTGCGCACGGTGTCCTGATAAAGCAGGTTCAGGCTGCTGCCGCTGTCCATGAGGACTCGAGTGAGGTGAAATCCATCGATGATTGGGTCTAGAACCAATGCGGCAAATCCGCCGTGGCGGATACTAGTGGGGTGGTCCCTGTGATTGAAAGTGATCGGGCAGGAGGACCATGGGTTGAACTTTGGGGCAACTGGCTCCAACGAGTATACGTCCCTTAACGCACGCTTCCGCTCCCTCTTGGGGATGTGGGTTGCGTATATCATGTTCACCGTCCGCACTTGTGGGGGGAAACCCTTCTGTCCTCTGTTGTTCGGCGGTCGGGGCTCCTCTTCATCGTCGCTATGTAGCCCCTTGTCCTTGTTCTTGGCATTTAACTTGCCGGCCTGCTTGAACACCCAACAATCCCTGTTGGTGTGGTTGACTGGCTTTTTGGGGGTGCCATGTATCTGACACGAGCGATCGAGTATACGGTCCAAACTGGACGGGCCCGGAGTGCTTCTTTTGAATGGCTTTTTCCGCTGACCAGGCTTAGAGCCTCTGAATCCGACGTTAACTGCCGTATCCTCAGTATTGTCGCTGTTAATGCGGCGCTTGTGCTTGTTGCGACGTGACCTACCACTGTTGTCCTTGGTATCCGAATTACCAGGGCTCTTTGACATGTTATTGCTGCGAGCCAGCCAGCTGTCTTCTCCCGCGCAAAAGCGGGTCATGAGTGTCGTGAGGGCTGCCATGGATTTCGGCTTTTCCTGTCCAAGGTGCCGGGCAAGCCACTCGTCGCGGATGTTATGCTTGAAAGCCGCTAGGGCCTCTGCGTCCGGACAGTCGACGATTTGATTCTTCTTGGTTAGGAACCGTGTCCAGAATTGTCTGGCCGATTCCTCTGGCTGCCGAATTATGTGGCTCAGGTAATCGGCGTCTGGTGGTCGCACATAGGTGCCCTGGAAGTTGTCGAGGAATGCGGCTTCCAGGTCTTCCCAACACCCAATGGACTCTGCTGGCAGGCTGTTGAGCCAATGCCGAGCTGGTCCTTTAAGCTTGAGTGGGAGGTATTTGATGGCGTGTAGATCGTTGTCGCGGGCCATGTGGATATGAAGGAGATAGTCCTCGATCCATACCGCAGGATCTGTCGTACCATCGTATGATTCAATATTCACGGGTCTGAAACCCTCTGGGATTTGATGATCCATTACTTCATCTGTGAAGCATAGCGGGTGTGCGGCGCCTCTGTACTGGGCTATATCACGAGGCAGCTCGAATGAGTTTTGTCTATTGTATTCGGCCCGGCCGGATTTACTTTTATTGTATCCAGCATGACGATTATCGTCTCGTGTCGTGGGGCGCCCACGCGATCCGTAGATCGATCTTGTTTGTCTTGCTTTGTCCTCCAACATATCTCGCAGGTCTAGCTCATTTACCCGTGCCTTGGTATTTTTTGAGTGACGCGGGGTGCGGCTTGAGTTGTGGGCCGTGAGGCCTCTCTGTCGCGGCCGTGAGGTGGCCGGTCAGCCGCTGGAGATGTGGGTTTAGATGCTTCCTCCTCTAATCGGGGTAGCAACCTGCACTTTGGGTAGCTCTTGGAGGGGCGTTCGAGTTCGTATTCCTCGGCCGCAAGGACTTCAGTCCATCTGTCAGCTAGCAAGTCCTGATCAGCTCTAAGCTGCTGCTGCTGCTGCTGCTTTTTCTTAAGGCTACTCGTCGTGGCCATAAGCCTGCGCTTGAAGCGCTCTTGCTCGACGGGATCCTCAGGCACGACAAATTCGTCGCCTTCGAGGCTTGCCTCGTCTTCGGAGGGAGGCATGTAATTGTCATCCTCCTCCTCTCTGTCCGCCGCTCTCTCATGAGGGCTAGCTTCTCCATCCTCCTGCATTGAATCTTGCTAGAGGGGGTTGTCTTTGGCACTGTCCGGAGTGTTATTATCTCCTGTGCCGGAATCACCGTTTTTGCTCTGGCGGGACTTAGAGCGGCGCCGCTGACGTCGGCGCTTGGGTTGCTTCTTGGAGGGGTTATCCTCCGCTGTTCCGTCGCCATTGCCTTCTTTGGGTGTATCCACCATATATATGTCATACGATGAGGTGGCTTTCCAGTGCCCTATAGGCGCTGGTTCCTGTTCGTCTCCTGCATCGTCGTCCATACTGACGATGTCTTCGGAGTCGAAGTCGAGCATGTCGATTAAATTATCGACAGTGGCTATGAAGTGGGTGGTGGGTGGGCGTCGAATTTCTTCGTCGTCCGCATCCCAATCCCGCCGGTCATAATCCGGACAGGACTCTCCTGACAAGGAGAGAGACCTTAGTGAATTCAGTATGTCACCAAAGGGCGAGTGCTGAAAAATATCCGCGGCGGTTAACTCCATGATCGGCGCCTAGTTAGATTCGATTGGCAGGGGCGCGGTGGGTTGAGTCCGGAGAAGAGTCCGGCAATGTGGAGTCACGGGCCTCGCAAAGGATAAGGTTGGTGTTTGGCTCGATCGCCGTTGAAGCTGCAGCCTCCACGGCGGGGTCTAGCCACCCGCCCTCGGTCGGCGCAGTTGGCTCTAAATTAAAGGTCAGAGCGGATGCGGGTGCAGCCTCCAGGACACTGTTTGGTGGCAGAGCTAAATCGTGCCCATCGTGACAGTGCGACGCACTCGGCAGGGGCTCAAATCCGTCGAAGATCGAGTCTCCGCGAATATCGGCCATGTAGTTTAAGCTTCCAAACCTGGCCTGATGGCCGGGGGCGTAGCTTTCAATCTGCTCCAGATGGCCAAGCGAATTTGCCCGCAGTGCAAAGCTGCTGAATACAAAGATCTGTCTGGGGAGAAAAGTCTCACCCTGGACTGCGTCGCTAACGATGATCGAAGGAGCCATCAAGCCTGATGACGACGACACAGAGGAACTCTCAATGAAAGCACCAATGTCGGTGTCAAAACCGGCGGATCTCGGGTAGGGGGTCCCGAACTGTGCGTCTAGGCGGATGGTAACAGGAGACAAGGGACACGATGTTTTTACCCAGGTTCGGGCCCTCTCGATGGAGGTAAAACCCTACTCCTGCTTGATTAATATTGATGATATGGGTAGTACAAGAGTAGATCTACCACGAGATCAAAGAGGCTAAACCCTAGAAGCTAGCCTATGGTATGATTATTGTTCTGTCCTACGGACTAAACCCTCCGGTTTATATAGACACCGGAGGGGGCTAGGGTTACACAGAGTCGGTTACAATGGGAGGAGATCTAAATATCCGTATTGCCAAGCTTGCCTTCCACGCCAAGGAAAGTCCCATCCGGATACGGGACGAAGTCTTCAATCTTGTATCTTCATAGTACAACAGTCTGGCCAAAGGTTAGAGTCCGACTTTCCGGACACCCCCTAATCCAGGACTCCCTCAGGCACACTGAAAGATCCACTAATAAAAAAGTGCATGCTATAGAAGAAATCAATGTTTTGAGTGGAAAGATGGATGAACTCATGAAATTATTTGCTACTAAGAGTGTTTCTTCTGATCCTAATGATATGCCTTTGTCTACTTTGATTGAAAATAATAATGAATCTATGGATGTGAATTTTGTTGGTAGGAATAATTTGGGTAACAACGCGTATAGAGGGAATTTTAATCCTAGGCCTTATCCTAGTAATCCTTCTAATAATTATGGAAATTCCTACAAAAACTCTTATGGAAATTTTAATAAGATGCCCTCTGAATTTGAGAATAGTGTTAAAGAGTTTATGAATTCACAAAAGAAATTTAATGCTTTGCTTGAAGAGAAATTGCTTAAAGTTGATGATTTGGCTAGGAACGTTGATAGAATTTCTCTTGAGATTGATTCTTTAAAGCTTAGATCTATTCCTCCTAAGCATGATATCAATGAGTCTCTCAAAGCCATGAGAATTTCCATTGATGAGTGCAAGGAAAGAACCGCTAGGATGCGTGCTACGAAAGATGCCTTTATTAAAGCGTGTTCTTCCAATTCCTATGAAAATCAAGATGAAGATCTAAAAGTTATTGATGTGTCCCCTATTAAATATTTGTTTTGCAATATGAATCTTGATGAAACTGAATATGATCTTCCTTTACCTAGAAGGCGTTCTAAAAATTCGGAGTATTTAGATCTTGATGAAGAAATTGATAAACGTGGGACTGAAAGAAATAAAAATCTAGATGTTGCTAAACCCACTATATTGGATTTCAAGGAATTTAATTATGAAAGTTGCTCTTTAATTGATTGTATTTCCTTGTTGCAATCCGTGCTAAATTCTCCTCATGCTTATAGTCAAAATAAAGCCTTCACCGAACATATCGTTGATGCCTTGATGCAATCTTATGAAGAAAAAACTTGAGTTGAAAGTTTCTATCCCTAGAAAACTCTATGATGAGTGGGAACCTACTATTAAAATTAAAATTAAAGATTATGAGTTTTATGCTTTGTGTGATTTGGGTGCTAGTGTCTCCACTATTCCCAAAACTTTGTGTGATTTGCTAGATTTCCGTGATTTTGATGATTGCTCTCTAAACTTGCATCTTGCGCATTCCACTATTAAGAAACCTATGGGAAGAATTAATGATGTTCATATTGTTGCAAATAGGAATTATGTGCCCGTAGATTTTATTGTTCTTCATATAGATTGCAATCCTTCTTGCCCTGTTATTCTTGGTAGACCCTTCCTTAGAATGATTGGTGCAATTATTTATATGAAGGAAGGGAATATTAGATTTAAATTTCCATTAAAGAAGGGAATGGAACACTTCCCTATAAAGAAAATAAAATTACCATATGAATCTATCATGAGAGCCACTTATGGATTGCCTACCAAAGATGGTAATACCTATATCTATTCTCGCTTTTATGCCTAGCTAGGGGCGTTAAACAATAACGCTTGTTGGGAGGCAACCCAATTTTATTTTAGTGTTTTTGTTTTGTTTTTGCTTCTGTTTAGGAATAAATAATCCATCTACCTTCTGTTTAGATGTGGTTTTGTGTTTTAATTAGTGTTTGTGCCAAGTTAGACCTATAGAATCTTCTTGGATGATAGTTATTTGATCTTGCTGTAATTTCCAGAATCTTTCTGTTCACGAAAACAATTGTTAAAAATCACCAGAACGTGATAAAATACTGATTCCAATAGCTTCTGATCAATAATCAAATTGTCTAGGTCGTCCTATTTTAGTAGATTTTTTGGAGTTTTGGAAGTTTGCGTTAGTTACAGATTACTACAGACTGTTCTGTTTTTGGCAGATTCTGTTTTTCGTGTGTTGTTTGCTTATTTTGATGAATCTATGGCTAGTAAAATAGTTTATAATCCATAGATAAGTTGGAATACAGTAGGTTTAACACCAATATAAATAAAGAATGAGTTCATTACAGTACCTTGAAGTGGTCTTTTGTTTTCTTTCGCTAACGGAGCTCACGAGATTTCTGTTGAGTTTTGTGTGGTGAAGTTTTCAAGTTTGGGTAAATTCTTTTGATGGATTATGGAACAAGGAGTGGAAAGAGCCTAAGCTTGGGGATTCCCATGGAACCCCCAAGATAACCCAAGTACACCAAAAAGTCAAATCTTGGGGATGCCCCGGAAGGCATCCCCTCTTTTGTCTACTTCCATCGGTAAGTTTACTTGGAGCTATATTTTTATTCACCACATGATATGTGTTTTGCTTGGAGCGTATTGTATTATTTGTGTCTTTGTTTGTTAGTGTGCCACAATCATCCTTGCTGTACACACCTTTTTAGAGAGCCATATATGAATTGAAATTTGATATAATACTCTTTGTGCTTCACTTATATCTTTTGAGCTTTATAGTTTTGCTCTAGTGCCTCACTTAGATCTTTTAGAGCACGGTGGTGGATTTGTTTTAAAGAAACTATTGATCTCTCATGCTTCACTTAGTTTATTTTGAGAGTCCTAATTAGCATGGTAATTTGCTTAATAATAATAATAAACTTGGTATTCAAGATTTGTAAAACTTTCTTTTGAGTGTGTTGAATACTAAGAAAAGTTGGATGCTTGATAATTGTTTTGAGATATGGAGGTGATAATATCAAAGTCATGCTAGTAGAGTAATTGTGAATTTGATAAGTGTTTGAGTTGAAGTTTGCAAGTCCCGTAGCATGCACGTACGGTAAACATTATGTAACAAATTTGAAACATGAGGTGTTATTTGATTGTCCTCCTTATGAGTGGCGGTCGGGGACGAGCGATGGTCTTTTCCTACCAATCTATCCCTCTAGGAGCATGCACGTAATGCTTTGGTTTTTTATGGCTTGTAGATTTTTGCAATAAGTATATGAGTTCTTTATGACTAATGTTGAGTCCATGGATTATACGCACTCTCACCCTTCCATCATTGCTAGCCTCTTCGGTACCGTGCATTGCCCTTTCTCACATTGAGAGTTGGTGCAAACTTCGCCAGTGCATCCAAACCCCGTGATATGATACGCTCTTTCACACATAAACCTCCCTATATCTTCCTCAAAACAGCCACCATACCTTCCTATTATGGCATTTCCATAGTCATTCCGAGATATATTGCCATGCAACTTTCCACCATTCCATTCTTCATGACACATCTATCATTGTCATATTGCTTAGCATGATCATGTAGTTGACATAGTATTTGTGGCAAATCCACCATTCATAATTCTTTCATACTTGTCACTCTTGAATCATTGCATATCCCGGTATACCACCGGAAGCATTCATATAGAGTCATACTTTGTTCTAGTGTCGAGTTGTAATCATTGAGTTGTAAATATATAGAAGTGTGATGATCATCATTTAATAGAGTATTGTCCCAAATAAAAAAATAGAGAAAGGCCAAAGAAAAAAAAGAAGGCCCAAAAAAATAAAAAATAAAAAGGGCAATACTACTATCCTTTTTTCCACGCTTGTGCTTCAAAGTAGTGGGAATTTTGTCTCTTGTTTTGTCACTTTCATATACTAGTGGGAATTTTTCATTATAGAACTTGGCTTGTATATTCCAATGATGGGCCTCCTCAAGTGCCCTAGGTCTTCGTGAGCAAGCAAGTTGGATGCACACCCACTTAGTTTCTTTTGTTGAGCTTTCATACATTTATAGCTCTAGTGTATCCGTTGCATAGCAATCCCTACTCCTTGCATTAACATCAGTTGATGGGCCTCTCCATAGCCCATTGATTATCCTCGTTGATATGAGACTTTCTCCTTTTTTGTCTTCTCCACATAACCCCCATCATTATATTCTATTCCACCCATAGTGCTATATCCATGGCTCGCGCTCATGTATTGCGTGAAGGTTTATGAATTTGAGATTATTAAAGTATGAAACAATTGCTTGGCTTGTCATCGGGGTTGTGCATGATGAGAGCATTCTTGTGTGACGAAAATGGAGCATGACTAAACTATATGATTTTGTACGGATGAACTTTCTTTGGCCATGTCACTTTGAGAAGACATAACTGCTTTGTTAGTTTGCTTGAAGTATTATTATTTTTTATGTCAATATGAACTTTTGTCTTGAATCTTTCGGATATGAATATTCATACCACAATTAAGAAGATTTGCATTGAAATTATGCCAAGTAGCACTCCGCATCAAAAATTCTCTTTTTATCATTTACCTACTCGAGGACGAGCAGGAATTAAGCTTGGGGATGCGTGATACGTCTCCAACGTATCTATAATTTTTGCTTGCTCCATGCTATATTATCTACTGTTTTGGACTATATTGGGCTTTATTTTACACTTTTATATTATTTTTGGGACTAACCTATTAATCGGAGGCCCAGCCCATAATTGCTGTTTTTGCCTATTTCAGAGTTTCGGAGAAACAGAATATCAAACGGAGTCCAAACGGAATGAAACCTTCAGGAACGTGATTTTCTCATCAGATAAGACCCAGGAGACTTGGACCCTCCGTCAAGAAAGCCGCGAGGCGGTCACGAGGGTGGGGGCGCGCCCACCCCCCTAGGGTGTGCCCCCCCCTGCGTCGTGGGCCCCTCGGAGCTCCACTGACGTACTTCTTCCTCCTATATATACCTACGTACCCCTAGACGATCAGATACGGAGCCAAAAACCTAATTCCACCGCCGCAACCTTCTGTACCCACGAGATCCCATCTTGGGGCCTGTTCCGGAGCTCCGCCGGAGAGGGCCATCATCACGGAGGGCTTCTACATCATCCTAGCCCCTCCGATGAAGTGTGAGTAGTTCACCTCAGACCTACGGGTCCATAGTTATTAGCTAGATGGCTTCTTCTCTCTTTTTGGATCTCAATACAATGTTCTCCCCCTCTCTCGTGGAGATCTATTTGATGTAATCTTCTTTTTGCGGTGTGTTTGTTGAGACTGATGAATTCTGGGTTTATGATCAAGTCTATCTATGAATAATATTTGAATCTTCTCTAAATTCTTTTATGTATGATTGGTTATCTTTGCAAGTCTCTTCGAATTATCAGTTTGGTTTGGCCTACTAGATTGGTTTTTCTTGCCATGGGAGAAGTGCTTAGCTTTGGGCTCGATCTTGCGGTGTCCTTTCCCAGTGACAGAAGGGGCAGCAAGGCACGTATTGTATTGTTGCCATCGAGGATAACAATATGGGGTTTTTATCATATTGCATGAAACTGTCCCTCTACATCATGTCATCTTGCTTAAGGAGTTACTCTGTTTTTAACTTAATACTCTAGATGCATGCTGGATAGCGGTCGATGAGTGGAGTAGTAGTAGTAGATGCAGGCAGGAGTCGGTCTACTTGTCTCGGACGTGATGCCTATATACATGATCATACCTAGATATTCTCATAACTATGCTCAATTCTGTCAATTGCTCAACAGTAATTTGTTTGCCCACTGTAGAATACTTATGCTCTTGAGAGAAGCCACTAGTAAAACCTATGGCCCCCGGGTCTATTCTCATCATATCAATCTCCATCACTTTAATCTTGCTTGCCTTTTACTTTGCTTTTTTACTTTTCACTTTGCATCTCTATACCAAAAATACCAAAAATATTATCTCTATCAGATCTCACTCCCGTAAGTGATCGTGAAGGGATTGACAACCCCTAATCGCGTTGGTTGCGTTGAGCTATTGTTCTGTGCAGGTACGAGGGACTTGAGCGTAGCCTCCTACTGGATTGATACCTTGGTTCTCAAAAACTGAGGGAAATACTTATGCTACTTTGCTGCATCATCCTCTCCTCTTCGGGGAAATCCAACGCAGTGCTCAAGAGGTAGCAATACACACCTTTCTTCATGGTGTACGACACAGAGGCCGTGTTGCCTTGCGACATAATTCATGACTCACCTCGAGTGCGCATGTATGAAGAGAGAGAGGCCGAGCTTGATTGGCGGGACAACTTGGATGCCCTAGAGGAGGAACGCGATCTCGCAAAAGCCCATTCTGCATTTTATCAACAACAGGCTCGCAGATATCAAAGCAGAGAAGTGCGGGCCAAGACTTATAATGTTGGTGAACTTGTTCTACGCTTGCCGGAGAAGAAAAAGGAAAAACTCAAGCCCAAGTGGGAGGGTCCCTTCATCATAGATGAAGTTCTCACTGGAGGAGCGTACCGCCTGCGTGATGCATCGGACAATCGCTTAGAGCCAAACCCGTGGAATGCCGCCAGACTCCGAAGATTCTACGCCTAGAGCCGGACTCTTTGTTCATCTTCTTATCCCTTTGTTTCCATTATTTTTTCCTCTCTTTAACTTTTTTTGTCTAGCTTTAAGATCTTGTGCGGCTAAACCGCGCACCTATGACATACACATCCTTAAATATGTACACCCATAATACCTGGGGGTTTCTTGTACAGAAGCTTATTATTATTTGCCGAGCATCAAGCTCACCACATATGTGTCCTTTCCTCATATGTACCTTTTCTTCGCCATTATATGCATCATTATGACTTAAGTTTTGGCCAAGGTGGGTTGCCTGGCTCCTGTGCTTATGCCCTACGTTCCCGTTTATTCGGCTAGGGCATAAAGGGAGCACCTCTACGATTGTTATAGCTGGGTCATCCGGACGTGTACCTCAGATTGGGTGAAGCCGGAAGCTAGCGTTCTTAAGGGAATATTCAGTTAGCGGACTAAAGACGTTTTACACTCATTACACTATGAACCCCCAGATGTTACGTATACTGCGATTTTTTCAATCACAGTTCAGGCATGCACACTAACGCATGTTCACCCAGGGAAAGGAACCCTTAATGGAACTATTCTCCCTGGAAGATGTTTCTTACACTCCACAATGTAATATAACATAACTAGCCGGACACAACTTGTCTGTTCAAGCAACTATGACCCTTCGCCTAGTTTCCACGCATACCCCGGTCTATATTGCCGCTCTGGTATTCGGAAACACTCCGCACCTTCGGGTCCATAGGTCAAAGCGAAAAGGTCTGCCATGACAATCGTTTTACAATCTGGCTAGGGACAAAAATGTCAATGGAAGTACATAGTCACTTGGACTCAAAAACTTCTTCCTCTATGCTGTCTAACATGCTGTCTAGCTTACAATCCTGTTGGGAATATTTGGCGGCTATCGTTACTTGGTCATATACCAAACTAACTGGAATTTCTTTTCCATCTGACCCTCGAGGTCCGACCTGGGCCATATGATTCGGATCAAGCTTGGTATAGCATGTTTTCACCATGGCCCAGGCCTCTTGCGAACCTTCTCGGCAAGCCGATATCTTCCATAATCGAAAGCGTTGTCGTGCTCCTTTGAATAGCTTCACGAACTCCTCCATGCTTTCGGGACGGGAGGCGGATGGCCATAAAGCCTTGGCAACACTTCGCATTGCTTGCCGCGCTCGCTCGTGTATTTGGGATAGCTCTTATAGCAGGTCGCCTTGAGATCCGGACATTTCCTATTCGGGACGGCCAGTCAGCATACCTGCAGACATAAATTTGTCAGTTCCTTTCCTCGCCTAATTACACGGAGGCAAGTTCGAAAGCATATTGAATATGCCGCCTCGTAGCCTCTTATTTTCCTTCACGGAGTCAGCCAGCTGGGCTCGCACATCTTTTAGTTCTTCGCCCAGCAGGGTGTTGGAATCCTGCAGCTTGTTTTTATCATCCCTAACCCATGTTAGCACATGTTCGCCCGCGGCCAGTTGCCTTTTGGCTTCCTGTTCACCCGCTTGCGCGACTTCCAGTGCCTCCTTTAGTTGATCCAACGACCCTGCCATGGGAACAACAATAGTTCTAATATTGTTGGTATATGATTATATTTTTCTCAATCGAGGGGAACATTACCAAGCGGTGCCTCCTTGGATTTCTCCAGTTCGGCAGTAGCAGCAGCTAGCTGGGTCCGACACTGTTCCATCTCTTGAGACAGCAGGTTGTTCTTCTTCGTAAGCGCCTCGTTATACAATGATCCTTAAATTAGTTGTACCAACTGCTTCAAGTCTCGAGGCTACTGGTATATGATTATCAGATCTGTACAATGCGTACTTACCCGCATATCTTCCAAATGCTGGTCTGTGGCTCTGGCAAGCCCATCCCGAGCAGCTCGGATGTATGCATCAGCCGAGCTGAAGTCATTAAAAACCTCTTTTGCAAAGCCAGGGTCACGAAGAGCGGCCCTCCGACACCAATGATTCATGGAGCTCTCCAATTCCGAGTTCGTGATGGATACATCATCTGAATCCTCTATAGGAGGACAGTCCGGCGTCACTCCTGTATCGGCCCCCGTCCGTAAGGCGGGATCCGGAACCAGACTAGTGGAGGCACGACCGGCAAGAACCCTAGACACAGTCCGGTGAACGCTCTTCTTGACAAGACACAACGGATAATGTCACAGTTCAACGTGACTGCCAAGGGGCGTATTTAAAAAGCCATACCTATTTGATGAAGGCTCGACTGTGTTTTCATTTAAAAAGCCATACCTAGTGATGGGACTAACTCACCCAACTAGGAGGATTGCACATGGAAAATCCCTCTCGGCGCTTAAGCCAAGAGAACTCCTCTTTCTCCCCTTTATACAGATCGGCCAGTATTGCGGCCAAGGCAGTGAGGGAGTCCGGACCCTTTCATCTGCAGCGTGAGGCGTCATCTTCCCCATTATACTGCCACATAGGGAGCCCCCTAAATTGAAGCGGCTGAACCCCTCGCGCTCTGGAAGTGGCCATTACCTCGACTATTGTTAGTCCGGACTGGGCGAGTGTCCTTATCTTGCCCATTAGTTGCCGGACTTCCGCACTATCCTCCTCCTCGAGGCTCCGAGGGCGCCAGCTGTGGCATTTCTTCAATGGAGCACTGGAAAATTCGGGAAGACCCATGTGGATTGGGTCGGGGAGAGCGACGTCCTCGATATAGAACCACTCGGAGGGCCACTCTTCGGATGCCTTCTTCGGTGTGCCGGATAGGTATCTGGTCCCGGCTATGCGCCATACCTCAGCGGTGCCCACGTCGAATACCGATCCCTCTTGGGTGCGAGGGACGTGGCGGAATAGCTTTCTCCATAAATCAAAATGGGTCTCACAGCCCAGGAATAGCTCGCAAAGAGCAACAAAACCCGCAATGTGTAGGATTGAGGCCGGCATGAGGTTGTACAGTTGGAGGCCATAATACTCCAGGAGTCCTCGGAGGAAAGGGTGGATCGGAAATCTGACACCTCTCAACAAGTAGGAAACGAAGCACACCCATTCCCCCTGGTTGGATCGGGGAAATTTACCACCAGGGCTTCCCCAGAGAAGGAGGTCAATCCTGCCCGAACAGGGACTAGATCCGCGGGGGGAAGAAATCCCTGCGTTTGAAGCTTAGCCAGCTGATCGTGGGATACGGAGAAACTCTCCCAGTCGCCTTTTTTGGAGCCATGCGGACGGGAGGAAGAACTGGGAACACTAGCCATGTTGGAATGGCTTCTCCTGACAGGCTATAAGGATTTTCCGCTTGATGGGGAATGGGATCTGAGATCCAATCTCTATTATAGATGCATTTCTTACAAGGCCGGGGTGTTATATGCAGAAATACCATGACTTCTCGTATTCGCTCGACACGTGGAGGCAGAAGCAATGTAGGCATAGAAGTCGAGGGGCACGACATTAAACCGCAAGCCGAATATAGTTCTCTATGTTAGGTGCTCCGAAGTAATCGGAGGAGGAACCCGCCTTGCAATGTCGAAGACAATCTGCGCGCCGGATACATCGTCATTGAAGCCTGATTTGGGGGCTACCATGGGAGTCCTGGATTAAGGGGTCCTTGGGCGTCCAACCTATATGACATGGGCCGGACTGATGGGCTATGAAGATACAAGACAGAAGACTTCTTCCCGTGTCCGGATGGGGCTCTCCTTTGCGTGGATGGAAAGCTTGGCGTTCGGATATGTAGATTGCTTTCTCTGTAACTGACTTTGTACAACCCTGGTCTATATAAACCGGAGGGTTTAGTCTGTAGAAAAAATCATAATCATACAGGCTAGATTTCTAGGGTTTAGCTATTACGATCTCGTGGTAGATCAACTCTTGTAATCCTCATATTCATCAAGATCAATCAAGTAGGAAGTAGGGTATTACCTCCATCGAGAGGGCCCGAACCTAGGTAAACATCGTGTCCCCTATCTCCTGTTACCATTGACCTTAGACGCATAGTTTGGGACCCCCTACCCGAGATCCGCCGGTTTTGACACCGACAACAGGTCGGATAGCCAAATGGGCTATTGAGCTTGGACCTCATGGTCCAAAGTATGTGCCTCGTACAACCATCAAGTCTCAAGCACTTGTGGATTTTATAAATGATTAGACAGAATTACAGATGCCTCAAACTGCAATTGGAAGGCTCGGGGGCTGGAGTTGTCTTGACTTCCCCACGAGGTGATAAATTCTCTTGTGTTCTCCGGTTGATGTTCCCTTGTATTAACAATACAGCTGAGTATGAGGCCTTGCTCCATGGTCTTCGGATGGCTAAGGAGATGAACTTAAGCCGGGTGAGGTGTTTTGGCGACTCAGATTTAGTGGCTCAACAAGTTTCTGGGACTTGCGATTCTATGGATCCACTCATGGCGGCTTATTGTTGAGAGGTTGATGTTATTGCAGGTCACTTCAAGGGTTATCAAGTTGAACATATTGACCGCAGGAAAAACGAGGCGGCTGATGCTTTAAGTCGTTTAGGGTCTCAGCATAAGCCGGTGTCACCTAAAACCTTCCTGGATATTCTACATAACCCTTTTGTCAAATTGCCTACAGAGGAGGATCTTGCTGATCCTAACCCGTAAGCGCAACTGGTGGCGGCTCTTCATGCTATTCTTGATTGGAAAGTTCCATATTTGGCTTATATGACCCGGGGCGAGTTACCTGAGGATGAAACTTTGGCCAGGCAGATAACGCGGCGGTCTAAGTCAATGACTATTGTCAATGGAGAGTTGCATCATCGTAGTGTCACAGGGGCGTTTCAACGTTGTGTTTCTCCTGAAGAAGGTCGTGATATTCTACGAGAGATTCATGAAGGAGATTGTTGTCATCATGCCGGCTCTAAATCTCTTGTAGTCAAGGCTTTTCATCATGGATTTTATTGACTGACGGCTCATGCTGATGCTGAGGATCTAGTCAGTAAATGTGATGGTTGTCAAAAGTTTTCATGACGAGCTCCTGTGTCGATGATTCCAATTACTTGGCTATTTGTAGTCTGGGGGCTTGATATGATTGGGCCTTTCAAAAGGTCCAAAGATAAAAAGACACAACTCCTGGTGGCGGTTGACAAATTTACAAAGTGGGTTGAAGCAGAGCCGGTCAGTAAGTGTGACGAGGTGACGGCGGTTCAATTCATCAAAAAAGGTGATTTTTCGTTTTGGCTTTCCCCATAGCATTATCACTGATAATGGCACTAATCTGTCCAAGGGTGCTATGAATGAATTTTGTCAACGTGAGCATATTCGGCTTGATGTATCATCAATGGCTCACCCCCTCTAATGGTCAAGCTGAGAGAGCCAATCAAGAGATCCTGAGAGGCATCAAGCCCCGGCTTATGGTTCATTTGCAGAGGACGCCGGTTTGTTGGGTGGAGGAGTTACCCTCAGTATTATGGAGTATCAATACTACCCCCAACAGATCTACAGGTTACACACCTTTCTTCATGGTTTAAGGAGCAGAGGCAGTTCTCCCTAGCGACATCCGTCACGACTCCCCCCGTTTGGCGGCTTATGTTGAAGCTGACTATGAAAAAGCACATCAAGATGCACTTGACCTGTCAGATGAGGAGCGTGACCTTGCGGTGGCTCGATCAGCGATTTATCAGCAAGATCTGCGTTGTTATCACAGCCGCCGGGTTTAGACCAGAACCTTTCAAGAAGGTGACTTGGTGCTCCGGCTTATCCAAGATCAGACTGATATGCACAAGCAATCCCCACCTTGGGAAGGGCCTTTCGTGGTCAGCAAAAATCTGAACAACGGGTCATACTATCTTATCGATGTTCGAGACCACAAGGACTCACGCACGTCGGAGAAGGAGACCTGCCGGCCGTGGAATATTGCTCACCCTTGGCCTTATTACACCTGAGCTACTGGCTCTTGAGATGTACATATTTATATCGGTGTATATACTATGAGGAATATAATAAAATCAGCACCTCTGATAATTCAGGGCCTCTGTTGTTTCAAATCTCAGCATCTGAGTTTTTATTGTCACATCATATGATTACTTCCGTGGCTCGACACCTAGTTTACTGGGACCAAAGAGAGTTTTGTTGCACAAGCACATCTCAAACATAGGTACCCGGCGAGCATAGCTCACACATAAGTCACTTGGGGCCTTCCTGTTCAAACATAGGTGTATCCACCAAAGAGAACATAGCATTACTACCCTCTTGACGGGGTTATCTTGTTCAAACATAGGTGTATTCACCAAAGAGGACGTAACCCTTTCGGGTCATCCTGCCTATAGGTCAGCTGCTTCTCCATCAGGTGATCCTGATTGACCCATCGAACTCTTAACAGTCAATCTTTTAAACAAGAGCCCGAACTTGTTAAGGTTAAAATGTTGGATTGTCATGTGAGGGCACAACTTACAGATAGCGGGGATGAACCCAGGCTATTAAGCCGCCTTCATTGAAACTTGGTTAAACCTGCCTGTTTGCTTGATGCTACTCCGACCTCGTGTACTCTCGATAAGCCAAATCTGAACTTATCCAGGTTAAAAATCGATTGGGTCATGTGAGAGCCAACTTACAGAAAGCAAGGATACTCCAGGGGCTATCATGCTAGTTTCAATGAAGTTTTATGTTTAAAGGTTTGGTTTTGGCAATTTATGACAACCTCATTTTTATGGGGTTTATCTTGGATTTATATTACTCCTTTTTTCTCGCCATATGGTTTTCACAAATCGGACTGAACAAGCCTGTCTGTCTCATATTTGAGCATCTTTGGGTTTCTTATAAACCGCCATGATGGCCGAACTATAAGTCGTCGGTGTATGATACACCTAAAGTTTTGGGATATTACTCCTTGTTGTATAAGGTGTTGTAAGCCGGGAGTATAATCGAATATCACAGGTATGATATTTTTTTTATTAATGGTTATGGTTAAGCCAGCCCTGGTAATGAACTATT
Source organism: Triticum dicoccoides (assembly GCF_002162155.2). Lineage (NCBI taxonomy): Eukaryota > Viridiplantae > Streptophyta > Magnoliopsida > Poales > Poaceae > Triticum > Triticum dicoccoides. The sequence goes on from NC_041390.1 coordinate 455,261,490, forward strand.
TTAGTCACCAATGGTTTATATAGGTATTATGACCCGCCCCATGGTAAACCGCCGGGGCACTTGTGATCTGTTTGTGTGCAGGGTATTGACAAATCTGATCTACAAAAATCGATGCTATCATAAACATAAATTCGTAGTTTTTCAACTGGCGGATGAGCAGTTTGCGCAAAACAAAACATGCACGATGGCACGCCAGATCAAGGTTTCACTAGCCTATTACACGACTCAGTGAGCCAAAAGATCAAGTGTTTTCAAAGGATCAAATATATGAACCGCCTAGCGGATCAATCTTCTTGGCCTTGACGTCTTGAAGCTTTTGGATCATCCTTCTCCGGTTCTTCGTCCTCCTCCGCAGTCAGGAAGTTCGGTGATGACCAATTGATGCCACACAAGGCTTGGAATTCAGCTTCATCATCTATAAGTTTGGACCGATCAACTTCAGGGGCGAAATTAGGCTTATGAATTGGGGGGATCAGATCCATCACTTTATTAGCCGGAGTGGGCATCTTCTAATTATCCATATCATAAGCCGGTTGATATCTTGAAAGATCCATTTCATTAGCAATCAGACTGGCCAGGAGACATATCTCCTTCATGCAGGCAGCAAAGTCTTTCTTACCAAAGGGAGTGTCATCTTCCTTTAAACTTGGATACCCAGTAGCTAGCTCGGCCGGGCCTACCTCTGCCTGCCATGCCTTGGCCCGGCTTAAGGCCGTAACGGCACCGACTCTTGCAGAGGACCGCTTCATTTCGTCAATCCTAGTAGGCAGAACAGAAAGTTTTTTAAATACATCACTCAAAAGAGTTGGTGCTTGGTTAGTTGGAGAAAGTGTGGCCAACGCGCACTGAGTTCTAGTATATAGCTGTTCAACAAGTGTATACACAGCCTTGAGCTTCACAAGCATATCTTGGCTAAGATTGCTGCTCCTGGGACCTGAGTAATAATTATGGGTTGGTTAGAGGCGGTTTGTACCATTAAAGAAGATATTCAATTTTGATGTTGGCAAGGCTACTCACATAAGATAGCAGAAACCATCTGGGATACACGGTGCTTTAAATTGGTAAGCTCAGTAGTCACCTCTTGAAGACTAGCTTCTGCTTTTTCAGCCCGCTGCGTCAGAGCAGTTTTCTCTTCAGCCCAGGCGGTTCTTTCAGCATAAAAACTGGTCTTCAGTTTTTCTATCTCCTCCAGACTGAATTTGAATTTTGAGTCGGCTTTCCGGGTCTCAGATTCTTGATGCTCCAGCCGGGTTTTCACATAAGCTAATTCTGATTGAAGTCGAGCAGCGGCGTCCTGTACAAGCACAGATTTGGAACCACATTCATATCCGGGTTATAGGAATATAAGTCCCAAGCTTTTTGCAAGCAGCAATGCTTGGCACTTGGGGGCTAATGCGTACGGAAAAATTCTTCGTACAATGGCAAAAAATGAATAAGTCCCAAGCACTTTGCAAGCAAGATCACTTGGCACCTGGGGGCTAATGCATATTACTCACGTTTCATTACTACTTTATGATGACCCGGTTGTGCTGCAAACAACCACAACCGGCTCATGGGGGCTACACAAGTAAGCTTTCATTTATAAGCAATGGTGAACAGTACCAGTTCATTCATGCTGATTAAACCTGTCCTTGGGGACTACGGATGCAATGTTAATTGTTAGACCCGGTTTAGTTCTGAAAGTGAAAGCCGACCTTTGAAGGATTATATCCAACATGCTTCTTATACTCATGGTTATTCTAAGTCTACCGCATCTTCAATCCTATCATACATAGTAGACTTGGGGGCTGGCAGGATATACATAACCTATTAAAGAGAGGAATTCATACCTCATATTTTTGATGCATCTACTTCACCATATCAATTTCAAGGTCGTAGCCGGTGTGCACTTGGTTGAGGTAGCCAGAAAGTACTACTTCACTAGTACTCAATTGAGAATAATTGGCGATATCAAATCTCACTTTCAGCTTTTCAATGAATTCCTGTTCGGCGGAGTGCTTGGCCAAGACAGTAGGATTTCCCGGTTCTTTAAAGCCGGTGCCAGTGATCACAACATCGTCGGCATGGGTTCTCTACGGTTTAATTGGGCTTGTTGATTCAGTGTTCACAGGATCGAGGTCACTAGGGAGGTCAGGAACTTCTGGTGGAACATCATGGACATGCTCGTTAGGTTGTAGCACAGAGGTGTCAGATACTGGAATTTGTTATTCCGGCTCATGGACTTTAGGATCTTCAGCTGGCTTGACCACCTTTGACTTCTTGCTGGGCTTTGCTTTTCCACTGCATGAGTCATGAGAGGTCAGTACAAGTATAAGAGCATAAGGATATAGAGAGTAATAAGTAATTGTTGTTACCCAGGGGCAGTTTTGAAAGCCGGTAGGTGGGTCTGTGATGGGTCGCCAGAAGAAGAGCGAGAAACCTCCTGATAGTTTGAATCGGAAGAATTAAGTGGCTGGCGAATGAGACCCGCCAGTGGATAAAAAGAGTTTAAATTTGGAAGGACCTCGTTTCGATGTTTCCGCGGAGCCGGTGTATTCGGTAAGCTGGAGGATAATTCTTCACCTCTGCTGGTCCGAGTTTGTCGCTGGTTCTCGTGCTGCTATTGCTTCAAAAGAAAGTGAGGATCCAAACGAGCTAAGGGGTGTGAAAAGCTTACTTTCTTGATTACCCGTCGAATTTTCTGTCTTGGCAAAGGCGCTGAGTCAAAGGAAATAATAGTTATCTCTTCTTCGACCGCTTGTCTGGCCCCCGTGTCATCCTGATAATAATCATTGTCAATAAGATGGTTGAAAAAGTAGCCAAGGGAGTCAAGTGCTACCTCCGACTCGGAACTGTCATCCAGCTCAAACATTTCAGAAGCGCTCAATTTCTTCTTATTCTTCTTGGCGACTTTCATTTTGGCCCTTGCTTTCTTGGTAGCCTCATGGTCATATTCCTTCTTCCAAAAATCGGATTTAGCCTGTAAAAGTCATCAAAGTTGAGTTAAAGGAACATGCGAATGATAAGGGAAAGTAAGTGATTTAGAGACTCACATCTGGTGGCGGGTTAATTTCACAGAAAGGGTTCAGTCCCACTTTGCTGCAGCTTTACTGGCTCTCGTTCAGAAGGGTCTTTGTCATTTCATTGGCTGCATCCTTAGTTAAGCACATGGAGCTGTGGTGCAATGGATCTTTCTCACCACCAATGTAAGTACACATTAAGACGGACCGGCGGCTCAAGGGCATCATTCGCCAAGAAACCCAACACCGAACCAAGTCAACACTGGTTAACCCATTTCCTAGGAGGGCCTTGACCTTTGCAATGGTGGGGGCAAGCTTTGCACGTTCAGAAGTGGTCAACTTTTCAGGAAGATGATGCTTTGGGTTGAGCCGGACGCGATAACCCGGAAGTGGATTTTCGTCAGCTGGAGAAGTGTCTTTGCAATAGAACCATGTTTGGATCCAATCTTTAGGGTGACTCGGCAGGCGAGCGTAGGGGAAGATAACATCCCTTCTCCGTTGAATTGAGACCCCGCCAAGTTCTAAGCTGGGTCCATTGGTAAACTCATTTTGCCGGTTTAGATAAAAATATTCTCTGAAGAGTTCAACACTGGGTTCCTCTTGAAGGTATACTTCATAGAAGACTTGAAAATTACATATGTTTGACACAGAGTTGGGTCCGATGTCTTGAGGATGCAATTGAAAGAAGTGCATAATGTCTCGGAAAAATTTAGATCCAGGTGGTGAGAAGCCCCGGTTCATATGATTAGTAAGAACAATGATCTCACCATCCCGTGACTGAGATTTTTCTCATTTTGCTTGGGAGTGTGCCAATGCAGAATGTCTTTTGCTGGTAAGAAGCCGATTTTAACAAAGTCCTTGAGTGTGTTTTCGGTGATGATAGAAGGAACCCAATTGCATGAAGTGATTGTCTTCGGCATTGTGAAGGAGGAAGCCTAAAAGAAAGAAAATTTGCCGGTTTAAGTTGTTTCATTAAGCCGGAAATAAACGTTGCAGTATATACTTAGATTGGCGGCTTAAATGGGGCCTAATGACATATGACTAAATTATGACTGGTGATGTAAGACGCCATGACAACAATGGTATTCAAGGTCTATCAAGAGCGAATTCTACTAAGTGTTGAAGCAAACATGTTTCACAGATTGATGCTAGGATTTCAGATCTGCGACACTTCGGATAATGGAAAATATTTTTGACCTAAATTACAGTGCTCGAGCAGTTCATATGTTCAGATTGGTTTTTGGCTTACACGAAGGAGATGGTCTAATAACAAAGACAAGTATCACGACTACCGCCGTGCAGGAGGAGTGCTAAGTTTGAATCAAAGTTACAAGCTACAGCGAAGAACAAGATGAACTCCAATGAACTTGCAGGAAACCCTAATGAGATCTAAAGGAAAGAGAAGGAGAAGAACTTACATGAGTTGTTAAGCAGCAGAGGCGCGGGACCAAGCTCTGGACAGATCAGGTTGATGCAGCGGCCGTTTTCGATGTAGTAGCAGAGGTCGAGGACGGCGGCGGAGCTCGGGCGCTAGAGTGATGCGAGGAAGAAGAAAGAGATGAAGAGGCAAGGGGGAGAAAAGAAAGGGACCCCTGACCCTGTTTATAAGGATGGAAGGATAAGTGACATGCGTGGGCATCGAGGAGACCAAAAATTGGATATATATGACAATGGAAACGCCTCGATTTTTGGGATGGCTATTAAAGATAAGGATTTGTTAAAGATATGCTGGGTATTGTGCAAAATTAATGACAGATGATCTCATGGCGGGTTTCCGTAATTCCAGGAGATGACCTCATGGAGGGTTACAATATCTCGTAAGAACAAACAAAGAAGGATTTTTCTAAGTGTTGAAGATTGACATGAACAAGTTCAAATCAACTTGGGGCCTAATGTTGGGGATATGACTATTGGGTGTGACCCGCCCAGGAGGGGCCGAGTTATCCCAATGATGGTTCGTCAAGACGAAACCCATGAAGATGTTGAAGATGGTGGTTCATAAAGCAGACTTGTTAAAGGGCCCAAAGCCCAAAGGCGGCTTAAAGCCCATAAGTGTAAACTGCCATATATGTATGACTTGTATTATAAGGCAAGTATAATTAGTCACCAGGCCGGACACGTTCTTTATGAGCCGGCCGGGACTCGATAAGCTGCTGGCCGTCAATCTGTGTATATAAAGGGATGACCCAGCGGCGTCTTAGTGCAAGAGACAAGAGATCGAAAGCTAGGTCAAGCATATTCGCTCCCTGGTAATCGAAACACAAGCAATACCACCTCAAGATGGATTAGGCCTTTACCTTCACCGCAAGGGGCCGAACTAGTATAAACTCCCTATGTCCTTTATCCCATTTAACCCCTTTAAGCTAACCTCGACGTGATGGCTCCACGACTAAGACCTCACACTAGGACATCTGCTGTGACAAAACCATGACACTAGGTGAATTTGGTAATTAATGTCAACATATCTCTTGTTGGACTAATACTTCTATCAAGTATATTTCTGATGAGTTCAACAATGGAGTGGCGTGGACAAGAGGATGTGGAACCTCTGCAAGATGCTAAGGACAGAAGATTGGCAAAAGCTCAAAATCTCAACTCTACATTTTCACTTTAGTGATCCAAGATCACATTGAGTCCATAGGAAAGCCAATACTATTAAAAGGGGATGAGGTGTTGCTTAATAGCTTTCTTGCTCAAAGTGCTTAGTGATATGCTCCAAAGTCCTCAACCACTTTCTCATATCCACATATGTCCTAAACCTAAAGTCAATTCGGCCCCACCGATTTGATCTATCTGGCGCCACCGAGTTCACTTGACATAGCCACTGCCAGAAACCCTAATCAGTTCGGTATCACCGATGGGATCTCAGTGACACCGAGATTGGTTAGGTGTCACTTGGGAGCCTCCGACAAGATTGTGGAATTGAACCAAGGAGTTTGTACGGGAAAGGAGATCACCTACTTTGTGAATATCTACCCTAGTGAGGCAAGTCCTTCGTGGGCAATGACTATGGTGGGATAGACAAGGTTGCTTCTTCATGGACCTTTCATGGGTGGAGCCCTCCGTGGACTCACGCAACCATGACCCTTCGTGGGTTGAAGTCTCCATCAATGTGGATGTACGATAGCACCACCTATCGGGACCACGCCAAAAATCTATGTGTCTCCAATTGTGTTTGCATACTCCAATCCCATCCCTTTACATTCCTGCAACTTGCATGCTTTACTTTCTGCTGCTCATATACTCTTGCCATGCTTGCTTGAAATGTATTGTGAATGTTTAAACTTGTGCTAAAACTCCACCTTAACTTGAAGAAACTAGAAACTGCTACTTTTCTTGGTTGAAAGTCTATTCACCCCCCTCTAGACACCTCTTCTCGATCCTTTCAGAGACCCTTTGACGAAACTTTGTGCGATGCAATAATCACAAACTATGGTGTAAAAAACCGTCAAAAAGGCGCAAAACGTTTGTGATGACGAGTGCATCAAACACGGTTTGGATTTTAGTTGCATGTGCGATGTAGGGCATACGGTCCAGTTCAATTAATTGTTTGCGATAAGAAGGAACAAAAGAAATGGGCAAGCAAATGAAGGTGTGTGTGATATACAACATACGGTTCACTCGGATGAACTATTTGTGATTAGGCAACACAAAATAAACGGTCAGCCAGATCAAGGTGTGTGCGATATACGGCATGCGGTTCTCTCGACCTTGTCGTTAATGTGTGACCTCTGTGGCAACCGTTCACTCCCCACTAGCCTCTTCTTGTACCGTGGCAAACGTCCACCGCCTCTTCGCCTTTCCCTCATGATTTGGAACTTCTATCGCACGCTCTTCCTCCCTCCATTTTCCTTCACCCTTCCTTATGCCATTGTTCGATCGTCTTCTCCATGGAGGGAACAGGGCGGAAATGACCCCGTTATTCTTTCCCCGATCTGAAAGATGACGTGGTGGAGGAACTCATTGATCGGTGCGATGTCATCACCTCGGCTAGCATGGCAGGTTCGTTCAAGTCCATCTTGACTCAACAAATAACATCATTGTAAAGAACCCAAGGGTTCAGGAGCGGTTTGATCTCCCCTATCTTCTTCGCCATGACGCTGGTCGCTGGCGTGGGGATGACGGAAGCGTCGCCTTGTGCAAGTTGATGCCGCTTGATAATGATATGTGTGATGTTAAGATGCCATCGCTTGAGGGTAAGGCTTGGGTTGGTGCAAATGGAGATTGGGTTGTTTATATTGGGTATAACTGCGAGTGGGAACTTTTGAATGTGTACACTCCTCACCGGGTTCCACTTCCAAAAATCACAGACTGCCCTGAGGTTGAGCACACAGATGATCTATGTACGTTCAAATACGATCATGGTGACTGTCGTCTACGAATGGTAGCAATTTGTTGAGTTCCCAACCGCTCTTCAGATTACAAGAACTATGAAGTTGTTGCTATCTTCGACAAGCTTGTTGTTGTCCTTACTTCCATGCCTCGATGGATATTGCCCAAAAAACAATTTTTGTACACAGATGAGTACTCTGATGCAATTCAATACACGGGTCTTGTGTTTGCTGCCACCACTCGTGGCACTGTTTTTTGCATGGGATCCTTATGGTTTCGGTACGTTTGTCTTCCACCGTAATTATAATTGTTTCATCCACATGCATGCAGGTTAGCTAGTTTCCCTTTACTAATTAACCTTCTTGTGTTTCCAAGATCCTATGAACATTCCACCACCTATACTTGAAATTTTTTATAACCAATGGGGAGATGACGATGGTGATGATCACTAGCATGAGGACGAGCATGACCTATATACTCAGTGGCGCCTGGCAACTTATTTCGATGGATCAACTCTTCTTGTATGTATAGAGGGCACTGCTGATGTTACTAACGAAGCAGGTGTTGTCTCCCATGGCCACACTCTCCGGACCTATTCCAACATCCGCTGCAGGGTATTCGGGATGGATACTTGTGTGCTAGCGCCAACACCTTCCCCCTGGTTAAGTATTGATAGTCTTGGAGAAAGTTCGCTCTTCCTTGGAAAAAACTATTCAATGATGGTGAAAGGCGATCCAGCTGCTGTTGACACAATGTTACTACTATTTATGAGAAGCAACTGTATCTATACCTCGGACATTGCTGTGGTTCCCTATCCTGGCTATCACTATATGCATCCTGATATAGGCCGCTTCAGCCTGGATGATCAGTCTTGCGTTGGTATCGAGATTGACAATAGCTGGCCCTTCCTAGAGAATCAGTATGGTTCAAAGCAAGCGTTTCCAACACCGAGGATTGGTTGAGCTCAAGTTCATTTCATCGCTTTGTTATTTGTTGTGTGAGAAAAACTTTACTTTAGTAGAATGTTTTGTTGGAAATAATCTATAATCCAACATGTATCCTCATTGTCGTTGTGTGTTGATGACTTGTTGTATGTAATGAATGGTACATTTGCATATGCGTCCCATCAAATCACACCTGCTCGCACGACACACGGGTCACGTGGCGGCACGTATATTATTTTTCTATTTGGATGATTAATGCTGCCGCTTTATTGCTTAACCGAAGCATGACACGTATTCATTATTGGTCTAACGCTCACGGTTCGAGTAAATAATCCATTTGGGATATTGGTTCCCAATTATTAATAATCTCCCGTCTGTAATTAGATAAAGATTACATCAAAACTGGTATCAAATTTGACAAAAAAAGTACAATGCCACTTTGTATTGGTGTCCATATGAACACTGCTAGTGATTTTAGTTGCAAAAATTAGATAGTGCTAGTGATTTTTAGCTGCATATTTTCACAAATCGCAGTGTTACAAGGTTGACAAATGGCAATGTTACTAGATAAACAAATGTCAATCTTTCCAATTTGACAAATGGCAACACACCCAATATGACAGATGCAAATCTTACCCAATGCTTTCAACGTGGTTGCACATGGGTCATCCAAAACAACCATTTGAGTTGAAGAGATGCACAAATCCTGCATTGCGAATCTTCCCTTGACTTAAGGGGGAAGACCATAGCTCTCACTTTGCATACGGGTGTTCTATCTAAAACGTTTGCGATCAAGAGCTGCACAAATCCTGCTCGGCACATTTTCCCTCGGCTTCCTCGGGAAGTTGTTGGTTTGCATACGGGTGTTCTAACTAAAATCTTTGCGACAAGTGTTTTATATTTAAAAACCATTAACGTCATTTTCAAAAGAATTTTTTTTGATAGGTATGTACATTAAGAGAGAAAAATGCAAGTTCGTTCAAACCATATCTTTCATTCAGTCCCACTGCGAATTTATATTCATATGATCGAGAATTCGATATACAATATTAAACCCCCAAAAAATTCTATTTCCAGCGGCGGAGGAGGAGGTGGTGTGCTGGGCCGTCATTGTCATCCTCCTGGACGCCATTGTTGAAGTCTTCGAGGCAGCACAAAATGTTCTTCACTTGTAAATCAAACATCATGTCGTCGCGCGATCGACGGGCGGGGCACGGGAGGACGGCAACTGGCGCCGCTGAGTGGTAGCGGTGGATGGCAGCGTCCCATGCCACTGAGTGGAGCGCATGCACGGGGACGGCCACGGGCACGGCGGGTGTAGCCAAACGCACGGGGACCGGCGCCGCGGTGGGTGGAGGGGCACGCACGGGCACAGTCGTGGTGGGTGCAACCAAACGCACGGGGACCGGCTCCACGGTGGGTGGAGGGGCGCGCACGGGCACGGGTGCTGGCGCTGTCATGTACACGAGCTCGCGCGGGTCCGCGGAGACCTTGCTGACGCCCGCGGCTTCCAGCTCTACGATAGTGCTCGGCACCAGCCCGTCAATGCTACGGGGATGGTCACTGGCGCGGGCGCAGGGATGGGAGTTGGGACAGGAGTGGGGCCAGCAACCGCCGCAGCCAGCTCATTCAGGGCTATGTCCATGAGGCGCCATTCCTTCTTATTTTCTATCTCCTCTGGCTCGGAGTCGACTTCACCAAACTTGAAGACTAGTGGTAGATGATCATTCTGCGCCATGGCGTTGGTGGAGGTCTACAAGAGGGAGGGGAATGGCAGGCGAACAGTAAGGCCGCCCATATTAAACAGCGGCTCGGGCGCCATTAACGGAGAGGAAGGTGGGCGGCCATGGAAGTTAAAGGGCTCGCTTCCCAGTGAGCCTGCGCAACATACAACTCGCACGCTACCCAGTGAGCCTGCGCATTGGAGGACAACTTGCATGTCTCTCGGTCAGCTGTGCACCGGACTCCGCTCGCACGCCTCCCGTTTAGTCAAGTAGTTATCCGCACGACACCTCATATAGCCATTAAAACAAATACACATGGCATCACGTGAATGGTTAACAAAATGCACACGATTTGAATTATACAAACATTTGAGATATTAAAATGGCAGCTATTTTTAAAAAATGCCTTTGTTGGCTGTTATTCGAGTGCGCCTTCTCTAAAAATGGACACGAAAAATACCACAACATGTTGGGTGCCATTCCATGATAGCATGCCAAGTTTCATGAATTTCAGACGAGTTTTGGATTTACTAGAATTTAAAAACAAAGTATCTCAATGTTTTGCCGGCAATGAACGGTGCCCTGGTGTTTGAAATTCATTCTCATTTCTTGCATGGGACCTAAGCATGCACCCAAGGAGACATATTTGATTTTTCAACCAATTTATATGCACTTGAGCATGTGCATGTAGTTCAAATTTGAATTATGCACATAAAATGCCTAGAAAACAAGTTAACGTATAAAAATGTCCAAATGAACTCCGAAAAATTCCAAAATTTGACTCAACACTCATGTTGTTCTATGTTGACACTAGAAATTTTTTGAAAGCAATAAGAGGCAGCGGATATCGTTTCGTCCCCAAAGGTGGGACGTTCCCTACCAAAACCATTAGGCTTGTTGTGAGAAGCTCTGATTTGTGAGAAACTTATACCCAAACCTGCCCCAAATGGGACAAAAAATTTACCATGGCATGTTGATGCCGCTCCATGATAGCATACCAAGTTTCATGAATTTCAGACAAGTTTTGGATTTACTAGAATTTAAAAACCAGGTCTCTCAATGTTTGCGGCCGAGTGACGGTGGCAGGATGTTTGACATTCATTCCCATCTCTTGCATGGGACCTAAGCATGCAACCAAGGACACATATTTGAATTTTCAGCCAATTTATATGCATTAGAGCATGTGCATGTAGTTATGTTGCATGCAAGGCAAGCTACAGGTGAGCTTCGAGGCTTGATGTGTTCTTATGATGATAAGATAACCTGATCATGTGGTGGCATGATGGGTTGCAAGCTGGTATTGTTGAAGCATGCCAGTCTTAAGTCAACCGTATAACCTCAGTACTAACATGGATCAAGTCTCGATCCCGTTCCTTTCCCCTTCGTGCTGCCACATGCTTTCTGCAAAGAGTGCGGTTTAGTAAGTTGCAAACCTCTTTCCTTGTACACACCAATCAGAGGGACCGCAGTGAGGGTTCCATGGCCCTGGATTAAAGCCCGTCACCCGGTCAGGGGGCATGGGTGTTTCCAGTTGGGACCGAGAGGGGGGCACCCCTTAGAGCGTGCGATATAAATTCGATCCCATGCCATTCGAGGTTGTGACCTCCCCGTCTTAAAGTTTTTCTTGAACGTTGCCGAGGGTGATTCCTGGCAGCGGAATGTGGAATGGGTGTGTACTGGTTAGACGTGTTTCTTCTAAAACACCATAAACAGAACTAGTCCTCGTGACTACTGAAATCCGTTGGCTGCGGTTAAAGAGTACAAACTCTGCAGAGTCAAGACCATTCAAGTATCCATGTCCATGATCAAAGACTTGGACATCATCTCAGTGTTAGTGTCAGTCTCAGTATCGATCTCGGTATCAACACCAGTGTCAGTCTCCGGAGGTATAAGCAGGACAACCGAGAATGGTAAACCCGGTTGAACGTTATTCCTATGAATGGACTAACCAATTGATTATTATGTGCCGAGTATTTCCTTGAGATGATTTAAATTTATGAACTATTTGAATATGAATGATGAAATATAAGCCCTTTATGTGATGTCGCTCAGACGTCCGACTGTGGCACTCTTGTCATTTACTTTCAATATAAGCCCTTTATGTGATGTCGCTCAGACGTCCCACTGTGGCATTATTGTTATTTACTTTTGATATAAGCCCTTTATGTGATGTCTCTCAGACGTTCGATTGTGGCACTCTCGTTATTTACTTTCGATATAAGCCCTTTATGTGATGTCGCCCAGACATCCGACTGTGGCATTCTTGTTATTTACTTTCATTATAAGCCCTTTTCAAGATGTCGCTTAGACGTCCGACTGTGGCACGTTCTGTGATTTACTTTTCAATATAAGCCCTTTATGTGGTGTCGCCCCGACGCCCGACTGTGGCATGTTAATTTATTTTTACCTTTCGAGGCGTCGCTTTAGACACCCGATCGGTCTTTTGTTATTTTTTTGGGATTTCGGGAGGACTACCGCCTGACTTCCTTTTAATTATTATGCAGTGCAAATTCATTATCGGAATGTGCATTACTAATCTGCTCAAGTGCATCATGTTTACATTTGTTATATCTTATGTCCAAACTGTCTTGCGAGTACATTCAAAGTACTCACCTGGCTTGTTGATTTGGCCAGATGTTGATGAAGGCGATCTTATGGATGAAGAGTTCGATAGCGAGTCCGACGCCTAGAGGAGTCCCAGTTAGTATTGTGCGATCCTGGAGTTGATCACTTGTATTATATACTCTTCCGCTACCCAAATAAAATCATCGAGCCTCACTCTGACGCTTGATGAGCTGTAAGATATAGGAGTCAAGTCATCCACTTCACTGTGACATATCCACCACCACTTTTATTACGAGTCAGTAGTTATGCCACCATACCCTTGTATCATATCCACCTTTATGTATAATATCGGCGTGCTTGTAATAAATAGTTGAGCAGCCTCAGCTCAACCTCGCATAATATTTAGTACCGCTGGACTTCTGTATCAAGGTTTTGTCTGCCAGTAAGAAGAATTCTTTTGCACTGGTCAATACAAGGGTCGGCTTTTCAATAAATGTTTTATTGGAAAACCGGTCCTGACAAACTTGGTATCAGAGCCAGGCTGACTGTAGGAAGCCACTAGGTGCGATCTCTAATCGGTTATTAGCATAATAAGTGCTTTTTAGCATTTTGGCAAACGTAGCAATTTTCTGTTAGTCATCATAAATTTATGACTTGACTATTCGAAATTTTTGTCTACTTTTGTAGATGGCTGGCAACGACTGTGAGTCATAGGTGTTCGCCAATGTTCCTGAGGGGTTTATCAAGCTCCTCATCTCCATCGTCAAGATCGCGATTGGGCCATCAGTTCGTCCGGAGTTCACACTCTACCAGCACAAGCTCAGCGACAGTTTGTCTATGTACCAGGCCACGGTTCAGTTCAAGGGAGGACACTCCAAGTTCCGCCGCTTCTGATTTGTTGGGAGGGCCATGCCTACGGAGAGGCATGCCATGCAGATGGCTGCCCGTGAGGCAATAGCCCGCCTCCGGGATGTTCTTCCTTCAATGAAGACTCGTCGCTACCGCTACCTCCCATGCCACGTGCCATACACTTTCCACTATGCATTCGCTTGCGCTAGGGGAGAAAGAGATGAGGCTATTGAAATGCTTGTTGAGTACCTCAAGGCGCTTGAGGTAGCTTTTGACAACCTCGTGGACGACTTTGTAGCTGCTCGTATGGATTCTATCCATGGCTGCTCCGCCAACAGGAGGGAGCTCCTCCATATGGCACCACCACTGACATTCGTCTCGTCCTCAGCATCCTATACTCCTGCCATCTTAGCCACCGCTCGCCATCTAACTACCACTGAGGAGTTTGACCAGGTCATTGCTCCTACTCCCGTTAGAGCTGCACCACCTGCCACACCCGCGCCAGCTCCACAACCCAGTACTTCGCGCCTGGAGCCTATTAGTGAGGAGGAGGTTGAGTCTCCAGCACCACTGGGTCTTACCCTCGGCAGGCCAAAGGAAGTTTTCACCATCTCCGACTGAGTACGCCTAGCAGCCTTGTAATGTACCAGCTTGTATGATATGTTTATATGTACATAGGTTTGGTGAGAAGTAGTTTGTGTGCGCATCATGTAGGATCTCGGAGAAGTGCACTAGCCTAAATAACATGTCAGGAATGTGTACGCACATCCTGAGTGATGTATTGTATAATTACGACTTCCGTGTAAGATATGTACTGAGCAGTCCTTCTCCATGCGCAATCAAGTATTTTCTTGAAAAATGTTGGAGTTCTTAAAATTTCTGCCTTTTCAAAATTATTTATTTTTGCCACTCAGTTTTTCTCATGAGTTTTTGCAAAAATACCCCAGAGTGGAATATGCCTCGTCCCTGGACTCGTTCTATGCCAAATCCGGAAGAAAATTATGGTACCCAGACAAGTAACAATTTCACACAGGGGCAGTCAAGTTAGCAAGGCAGTGAAACAACATTTTCTCAAGTATGCCGCCTTTATGAGCAAAGCCAGCAGCAGCATCAAGAAATGATGAACCATGTCATCAATATGGGAAACCACTGTGAAACATATCAGCAGCACTCCAAATTGTCTGAACTACAGAAGACGCGTCCCCCAACATTCTCTCACACTGATAGACCTCTTGAGGCCGATGACTGGCTTCGAGACATTGAAAGGAAGTTAATTATTGCACAGTGTTCGGACCGTGAGAAGGTACTTTATGCACCTCACTAACTCACGGGAGCAGCCGCATCATGGTGGGAGAATTTCCTACACATGCACCCCAATGAAAACAATATCACCTGGGAAGATTTTAAAGAAGGATTTCGTGGGGCGCACATTCCCAAAAGCATTATCAAGATCAAGAAAAGGGAATTTGATGACCTCAAGCAGAGAAGCATGACAGTGACTGAGTACAATGGTCAGTTTACTCTATTATCTCGTTATGCCAACGAAGAGCACATGACGGAAAACAAAAAGATGGAGAAATTTCTGGACGGTCTGGCACTAGCACTTAAATGCCAGCTGGTCGTACACACCTTTCCGGATTTCAAAACACTTGTAGACAAGGCCATTACATTGGAAAATGAGCGCCACAGCTTGGAGGAATTTCGCAAACGGAAAAGGGACAAGACTACTCATGCTCGCAACAACCGGAACAAGACTGACCCTCCGAAGATTAGAGCGAACAGACCCACAACCAATGTTCCACGCCCAAACAAAAAAATTCACGCAAGGGACAAGGATTTTACATATCGCCCAGGTGTTACTTGCTACGCTTGTGGAGAGGAAGGACACTATGCTAAACAGTGCCCAAAGCCAAGAAACTCGGCCCCAAAGCCGAACAACAATGGAAAGAATTCAGTACCCAAGCGTAACAACTTCAACCCCAATAACAATCACAAGAAGTGTGACTTGAACCATGTGACCAAGGAGGAAACACAGAATGCCCCGGATATCGTACTCGGTATGTTCCCTGTCAACACAATACCTGCCACGGTTTTGTTTGATTCTGGAGCTTCTCACTCGTTCATTTCAAAGAGTTTGTTTTTGCAACATGATTTTTTGATGCTTCCTTTGGAAAAATCCATGATCATCAAATCCCCCGGGAATAAGCAAATCACTCAGAGTTACTGCCAAGGTGTGGTTATTGAGTTTGAAGGACTAAAATTTCAAGCAAACCTCATTGTATTTGAAAATAAAGGACTGGATGTTATCCTAGGAATGGATTGGTTAACCACCAACAAAGGATTTATCGATTGCTTCAATTGGATTGTAATCCTCACTCATCATCACGGGAAGACAATAAAAGTCACAGCTCAAGAGAGACCAAGATCACGACAACCAAAGTTGAACAAAGTGGACATTTCAGAGCTAAGGAAAGTTCCAGTAGTATGTGAATTCCCTGACGTATTTCCTGAAGAACTACCAGGCATGCCGCCAGACCGGGAAATAGAGTTTAGCATTGAACTAGCACCTGGAACCACCCCCATTTACAAGAAACCCTATAGGATGGCACCCTCCGAGTTGGTAGAATTAAAGAAGCAAATAAAAGAATTACTGGGCAAAGGATTTATACGAGCCAGCTCCTCACCTTGGGGTTCACCAGTATTATTTGCCAAGAAAAAGGATGGGACACTGAGATTATGCATTGACTATCGAGCACTCAACATGGTCACCATCAAAAATAAATATCCGATGCCACGGATAAATGATTTATTTGACCAGCTCGCACAAGCCAAAGTTTTCTCAAAAATTGATTGAAGGTCAGGATATCATCAATTAAAAGTACGGACAGAAGATATCCCTAAGACAGCATTCACCTCCAGATACGGACTATATGAGTTTACAGTAATGCCGCTTGGACTAACAAACGCCCCCGCATATTTTGTCCACCTCATGAACAAGGTGTTTATGAAATTGATGGACAAATTTGTTGTGGTGTTCATTGATGATATTCTGGTATACTCCAAGACACCAGAAGAGCATGCAGAACATCTCAGGATTGTACTGGTAGAATTAAGGAAACACCAATTATACGCCAAATTCAGCAAATGTGAATTTTGGTTAAGACAGGTTGGTTTTCTAGGCCACGTATTGACCCAAGAAGGTTTTGCCATGGACCCAAAAAAAGTCAAGGCCGTACTTGGCTGGAAGCCACCAGCCAACGTAACAGATGTCTGAAGTTTTCTGGGAATGGCTGGATACTACCAAGGTTTATTGAGGGTTCTCCACCATAGCAAAACCAATGACACAGTTACTCAAGAAGGATAAGAAATTTGTGTGGACTGAAGCTTGCGAGAAAAGTTTCCAGGAACTCAAGAAGAAATTAACAACAGCACCAGTACTGGTCATACCAGACATACACAAAAGTTTTGAAGTGTATTGTGACGCATCCCGGAAAGGCCTCGGATGCGTGCTAATGCAAGAAGGCAAAGTAGTCGCATATGCTTCCAGACAACTTCAAAAGCATGAATAAAATTATCCCACTCATGACTTAGAATTGGCAGCAGTCATTCATGCACTCAAAGAGTGGAGAGACTTTTTGCTTGGAAATTGTTGTGAAATATATACGGACCACAAAAGTCTCAAATATATTTTCACACAGCCAGAGCTCAATTTATGGCAACAGCGCTGGTTGGAATTAGTGAAAGATTATGATGTTGGCATCCACTATCATCCTGGAAAAGCAAATGTAGTGGCAGATGCTCTTAGTCGGAACCCCAGCTCAGACAACGACAGTCTACAAAGCTTGAGACCTGAATTTCAATAGGAGTTCGCCAAACTCAACTTGGTGATGGTCACGGAAGGCATTGTGTCAAATTTGGAAATACAACCCACCCTTGTGGAGCAGATTAAGAAAACTCAGCATGGACACCCCAGCATCGAAGGCATAAAAAGAAAAGTGAGAATGGGCAAGGCCTCGGAATTCGTCGTAGACGATGAGGGAATATTATGGTACGGAGACAGACTTTGCGTGCCAAATATAGAGGACCTCAAACAGCAAATTCTAGCTGAAGGCCACACCGCTCCATATTCAATCCACCCTGGAGGAACCAAAATGCATAAGGACATTCAGGAAAGATTTTGGTGGCACGGTATGAAGAGGGATATAGCCACCTTCATTGCATGTTGAGATTCTTGTCAGCGCATTAAAGCCGAGCACCAAAAACCAGCAGGACTATTACAGCCAAATAGCATACCTGAGTGGAAATGGGACGAAATTGGGATGGATTTTATTGTTGGACTACCTCGGTCACAACACGGAAATGACGCCATATGGGTCATCACGAATAGACTAACCAAGGTGGCACATTTCATCCCAGTAAAAACAACCCACACCACTCAGAAGCTTGCCAAGCTTTATCTCTCCCGTATAGTTTGTCTGCATGGAGTTCCAAAGACTATAATATCCGACAGAGGCACCTAGGTGGTCTCAAAATTCTGGGATCATTTACAACAGGCTCTGGGAACTCAACTAGCATTCAGTACAGCATACCACCCCCAGATTGATGGACAAATTGAACGCGTGAACCAAATTCTAGAGGACATGCTGAGAGCATGTGTCCTCACCTATGGAACTAGTTGCGAAGAAAGCTTGCCATATGCCGAGTTTGCATACAACAACAGTTACCAATCTAGTCTACAAATGGCACCTTTTGAAGCCTTGTACGGGCGAAGATGTCGTACCCCATTAAATTGGTCAGAAACAGGAGACAATCGTATCTTCGGCCCAGACATGCTCAAGGAGGCTGAAGAGAAAGTTAGACAAATCAGGGACCGGCTCAAGACAGCTCAAAGCCGACAAAAGAGTTATTACGATCGGAAACATCGTGAAGTCAGCTTTGAACCCGGTGATTATGTGTATTTACGAGTATCTCCTGTGAGGGGCCTGCTACGGTTCAAAGTTAAAGGAAAGCTAGCACCAAGATTTATTGGACCCTTCTGTGTGGTTGCACAGAGAGGCACAGTAGCCTACCAGCTAGACCTACCCAAAGAGCTGTCAGACGTCCACGACGTGTTCCATGTCTCACAGTTAAGGAAATGCGTAAGAAACCCAAAGAAGCAAGTTTCACATGAGAGCATTGACGTGCAACCAGAACTCGCCTACAGGGAGCGCCCAATAAAAATATTAGAAGAGTCTGAAAGGAGGACCCGTCAGAAAACAATTAAGTTTTTTCAAGGTTCAGTGGAGCAATCACACCGAGGATGAAGCAACATGGGAAAGAGAGGACTCTCTCCGGGCAGAGTACCCACACCTATTTGAGGATCAGCTGAAATCTCGGGGACGAGATTTTTCCTAAGGGGGTAGGTGTTGTGACACTCCAAAAAATTTGGGTTGGTTTTTATCAATTTTTTTATTTGATTTGAAGGAGGCTATTTAAATTTTTTCTTAAAACCTCTCCTTCTCAAAACTTTTATGACCAATATTTTTGGTGCTCTTCTCAACCTTGATGTTTGGTCTTGAGAGCTTTTCATTTTGTCTTGACTCAACACAAATTTATTTTTGAAAGTTCTTGAAATTCCTTCTATTAAAAAAACCCTAGGGATTATGAGTTTATTCTTTTCCCATTCAAAAATTTCTCTTTTGCCATGTCACATGTTGATATCTTCTTCCAAATCCACCTCCCTACTTTGGTTCAAGTCAATTATCCAACTCCATCAAGTTCCAACTCATTTTTGATTTTTATTCTATTTATTTTATCCTCAAAACAATTTCTGTCATTTATTTTGGGCCTAGGTGACTTACAAAGGAACTCCAAGTTTCCTTTTGAGTTTTGTTCCCAAACAAACTCCTCTGACTAGTCCTTAGTACCCCCAACCAAGATCCATCAAGATCCACTGGTCCACAGTCCAAAATTTGCAAAATATGTTTGCTGCAAGTTTGGACCTGATTTGCAAATTTTGATGAAATTCATTGTTTTTCTTCTCCAAAAATTCTGAGATAATTCATGCAGCTTCCAGATGCATCAAGAGGCCACCTCTCCAAAGATCAGCTCAAGAAAAAATTTCCATGTGCCTAAATCATTTCATCGAACACCTAGCGTACACTGCTTCTGGCAAAATTCAGAAATTTCAGAGTTTCAGTGATGCAGTTCTGTCGTCAGAGTCGTTTCTTCAGAACCACAGCATCAATCTCACCAGTGAACCCGTTGGCGCCTTGCTCCCTGCTCCTTCTTCTTATGCAGTGCGCCGCACGATCGTTTGGACGGGCGCAAGTGTCGGTGGCGACGTGGCACCTCATGGCCGGAGTCTTCTGCGGTGGCAGAACCGCCTGTGGCGGTCGACAGGGGGGCGGCCCTGCCTTTCGGCACCGACCAGCACCGCCCAAGCCACCCGGAGCCTTCGCGTGTCCACCCCCTCCCCTGTGCACGCTGCAGCACAGTCACCGCAGCCAGAGAGGCGCAGAGCGCGCTCTCTGCCGCTGACGAGCCCCGTGAAGCCGTTCCGTCGGGGACTTGGAGTACCACCCAAGGCAGGCCAAGTTTAACCCTTGAACAGAACCAGTAGACCATCATGATGATGCCTAACCCCCCTAATCCACCTGACCGACCACTGCCTCGCCGTAATCATCGCCAGAGTTATCCCGTTCTCGGGCACCGCCTCGGACCGGCTATAAAAGGAGCCCTCGAGCTCGTTCTTGACTCAGCATCACTCCTCCACCTCACCAGAGCCACGCCCAGCCACTAGGAGGACCTCGAGGAGGTCTTCTTCTCCGTCTCCGGCTGCCCCGATCCGCTTCGGGCTCCGGCACGATTCGCTCCGGTGAGGGCACCCCCGCCTCCCAATCCTTGCCAGTAGCATCCTAATGCACCCACTCCACTAACCCATGCCCCAATTTGAAGCTTGCAGCTCCGTTCGGAGAGAACCAACCTCGCCCGAAGCGCCGTCCGCCGGAGCTAAGGCCGCCATCGACGTGGTGCTCGCCGACGCAAAACTCCACCACGCACAGACGCGAAAGAGCTCCGTGAACACGTAGGTACCCTCCGACCCCCCTGCCACTCCGTGGACCAACGCCGGCGACCACCGTGAGCTTCGGTCGCCGGTGTACTCTGTTTTCTTTTCAAATATTTCAACCTGACAGGTGGGACCCCCACGTCAGCCTCTATTCTGTTTATTCGAACCCTTTTCTGAGAACGCCTTCAGGCAAAATATGTTTCCCCTCTGGACTGGCGTATTTATAACTGAAACATTTTCTGGTTTTATAATCTAGCCCCTGGAAACTTTCTGTTTAATTACAGAAAAGTCCCTGGACTAAAACCATTATAACTTTTTAACAGAAGATGATTTTGACTTGATTCTTTTTCTGTCATCTTTATTTTTCTGTCTAGTTTTTTGTCATATTTATTTGAAAAATATTTGGGATACTTTTTGTACACGCGCGGTATTTATGTAGTATCTGATTTTCTTTTAATACGTAGATACTGAAGGAGGTGAAGGGGACGCAAACCTCGCCGAGCTAGACTCTGACTACTCCGAACCAAGCAAGCATGTTTGAACCTTTGATCTAATGAGTGTTTTGCATGTTTGCTCGAGTAGCTTTTTCTCATGGCATGTTTATATAAGCATTAGTGAATGTTATGTTGCATGCAAGGCAAGCTACAGGTGAGCTTCGAGGCTTGATGTGTTCTTATGATGATAAGATAACCTGATCATGTGGTGGCATGATGGGTTGCAAGCTGGTATTGTTGAAGCATGCCAGTCTTAAGTCAACCGTATAACCTCAGTACTAACGTGGATCAAGTCTCGATCCCGTTCCTTTCCCCTTCGTTCTGCCACATGCTTTCTGCAAAGAGTGCGGTTTAGTAAGTTGCAAACCTCTTTCCTTGTACACACCAAGCAGAGGGACCGCGGTGAGGGTTCCATGGCCCTGTATTAAATCCCGTCACCCAGTCAGGGGGCATGGGTGTTTCCGGTTGGGACCGAGAGGGGGCACCCCTTAGAGCGCGCGATATAAATTCGATCCCATGCTATTCGAGGTTGTGACCTCCTTGTCTTAAACTTTTTCTTGAACGTTGCCGAGGGTGATTCCTGGCAGTGGAATGTGGAATGGGTGTGTACTGGTTAGACGTGTTTCTTCTAAAAGACCGTAAACGGAACTAGTCCTCGTGACTACTGAAATCCGTTGGCTGTGGTTAAAGAGTACAAACTCTGCAGAGTCAAAACCATTCAAGTATCCATGTTCACGATCAAAGACTTGGACATCATCTCAGTGTCAGTGTCAGTCTCAGTATCGATCTCAGTATCAACACCAGTGTCAGTCTCCGAAGGTATAAGCAGGACAACCGAGAATGGTAAACCCGGTTGAACGTTATTCCTGTGAATGGACTAACCAATTGATTATTATGTGCTGAGTATTTCCTTGAGATGATTTAAATTTATGAACTATTTGAATATGAATGATGAAATATAAGCCCTTTATGTGATGTCGCTCAGACGTCCGACTGTGGCACTCTTGTCATTTACTTTCAATATAAGTCCTTTATGTGATGTCGCTCAGACATCCGACTATGGCATTATTGTTATTTACTTTTGATATAAGCCCTTTATGTGATGTCGCTCAGACATCTGACTATGGCACTCTCGTTATTTACTTTCGATATTAGCCCTTTATGTGATGTCTCCCAGACATCCGACTGTGGCATTCTTGTTATTTACTTTCACTATAAGCCCTTTTCGAGATGTCGCTTAGACGTCCGACTGTGGCATGTTCTGTCATTTACTTTTCAATATAAGCCCTTTATGTGGTGTCGCCCCGATGCCCGACTGTGGCATGTTAATTTATTTTTACCTTTTGAGGCGTCGCTTTAGACACTCGATCGGTCTTTTGTTATTTTTTGGGATTTCGGGAGGACTACCGCCTGACTTCCTTTTAATTATTGTGCAGTGCAAATTTATTATCGGAATGTGCATTACTAATCTGCTCATGTGCATCATGTTTACGTTTGTGATATCTTATGTCCAAATTGTCTTGCGAGTACATTCAAAGTACTCACCTGGCTTGTTGATTTCGCCAAATATTGATGAAGGCGACCTTATGGATGAAGAGTTTGATAGCGAGTCCGACGCCTAGTGGAGTCCCAGTCAGTCTCGTGCAATCCTGGAGTTGATCACTTGTATTATATACTCTTCCGTTACCCAAATAAAATCATCGAGCCTCACTCCGACGCTTGATGAGCTGTAAGATATAGGAGTGAAGTCACCCACTTCAGTGTGACATATCCACCACCACTTTTATTACGAGTCAGTAGTTATGCCACCATACCCTTGTATTATATCCGCCTTTATGTATAATATCGGCGTGCTTGTAATAAATAGTTGAGCAGCCTCAGCTCAACCTTGTATAATATTTAGTACTGCTGGACTTCTGTATCAAGGTTTTGTCTGCCAGTAAGAAGAATTCTTCTGCATTGGTCAATACAAGGGTCGGCTTTTCAATAAATGTTTTATTGGAAAACCGGTCCTGACAACTTGCACGCCCGAATGATGTGAATAATAATAATAGTGCACGTGCATTGAACTAAGCTGGAATCTGCAAGCATTCAATAAACAGAGAAGCCAAGGCAATATGGGCTCTTTTGTCAGATCAACAATAATGCATATAAGAGCCACTTCAACAATTTAATTATGGTCTTCTCCTATCGACCACCAAAGAAAAGAAAAGAAATAAAACTATTTACACGGGCAAGCTCCCAACAAGCAAAAGAAGAACATGAAATCTTTTTTGGATTTTCTTTTTAATTACTACTACAAGCATGGAAAGTGAACTAATTAAAAGTTACAACTATTTTTTTTGTTTTTCTTAAGGTTTATTAAACACACAAGAAGAAAGCATAAAAAGGAAAATAAACTAGCATGGATGATACAATGAAAAAGTATGAGCACCGACATCTAGCAGTGAGTGTGTGAACATGAATGTAATGTAGGTGGGAAATACGTACTCCTCCAAGCTTAGGCTTTTGGCCTAAGTTGGTCTATGGCCACGGCTGGCCTGGCGGATATCCATAATAATAGTTGGGGTCGTACTGCGAAGAAGAAGAAAACTCCGATTGCCACTGGTTGGCAATCATCTCCGGATTCCACTGGTAATTAGACTGTCGTGAAGGATCAACTTGTGGTTCTTTCTCTGGCTCCATGGCTGGTGCAGGGTTCCGGTAGGCGTGAATAGCCTCTAACGGAACAAGGTACTGGCCTGCAGATAAATCAAACAAAGAAGGAGCAGACAGGGTAATAGTCTCAGGATGATGTTTATCAAAGAACAATTTGTATTTAAGCTCTCCTTCCCTATTCTTAACAATAAAATCATGTGGCACCATACTTTTATAGTCTAAATAAATACGAGGCAGTACTTTTTCTTCCTTCTCATAATGCCTAATAGGTATGTTAAAATGTGCAGCTAGGTGTGAAGCATAGATGCCTCCAAAGATGGGCCCCTTTGTACGGTTCAGACTTAACCGTTTAGCAATAATGCCGCCCATACTAACAGAGTTATCACCGTACAAACTATGGAGCAAAATAATAATATCAGGGACACTAAGGTTTCCACAGTTCCCGCGACCAATTAAACAACGACTAGCAAATAATGCAAAATAGCGTAAAACAAGAAAATGTATGCTAGTGATTCGTGCATCGGAAACCTTCCTTGTTTCCCCTACAGTGATAGTATCAATAAACCCATCCACATCCTCGCGATGTGGTTCCTCTGTCTTGCCCTCGAAAGGGACTAAACAAACCCGACAAAAATCATAAAGTGACATCTCCTTATGCTCATCATATAAATGAAACTCCACCGTAGGTGGTGAGTTCCTAGAATGGAAATGAAAGTTTTGCACAAAGATATTTGTGAGTAAGAGATACTAATCGCGTTGTTCGCGGAGGAAAGCGGTGAGGCCTGCATTTTTAGCCATTTCATAAAAATCTTCATAAATCCCGGCTGCTCTCAAGAAATCATCGGAAGGCCATTCACACGACCGAACCTCCATGGTGCGAGGCAGGTTATACTTAGGCTTCGGTGCCTTTTCCTTCGAGCTTTGGCTCGATGATTCCCTCAAAAGTCTCTTCATCATTTTCTGAAAAATTCTGAAATTTTTAGTAACTTGAAAATAAAAGTAAACCAAACTCAATAATATTGATAGCAACTACTCCTACAAGTGCCTAGAGCCTATATCATGCATCAAAACTACTTTTGACCATATAAATTTGACATGCAAGCTCAAGAACAGGGTCACCTAAGCAGCAAAAATTTGCAATGAATAAAGCAATAGAACAAAAACTAATTGGACCAATGGAGGAGTCACATACCAATGAACAATCTCCCCAAGCAGTTTTGTGAGAGGTGCTTTGAGCAAGGAGATCGAAAATGGCAGCAAAACAAGCTTGGACTCGGGTTGGAGCTGGTTATTCGTGTTTGGGGGGAGGAAGAAGAAGTGTATGGGTTCAGGAATATGTGGAGGAGGGCCAACATGGGCCCACAAGGCAGGGGGCGCGCCCAGGTGGGTAGGGCGCACCCTCCGGCCTCATGGGCAGGTGGTTGACCTCCCTGCTGTGTTCTTAGTGCCAAATATTCTCAAATATTCTGGAAAAAAATCAGATTTAAATTTCAGGGCATTTGAAGAACTTTTATTTTCGGGGCATTTTTATATTGCACGGATAATCAGATAACAGACGGAAAAAATATTATTTTTATTTTATTTAATATAAATGACAGAAAGTAAAGGTGGGGTACAGAAGGTTGTGCCTTCTAGTTTCATCCATCTCATGATCATCAAAAGGAATCCACTAACAAGGTTGATCAAGTCTTGTTAACGAACTCATTCCGAATAACATGGAACCAGAGAAATTTCGAATAACACTATGTTAACTCAACGGGGATATGCACATCCCCAATAATAAGAATATCATATTTCTTCTTGACGGTAGGAAGAGGAAATTCAAAACCTTCAAATATAATCGATGGAATTTTTCCAATAGAGTCAATACTATGAACTTGAGGTTGTTTCCTCAGAAAGTGTACCGTATGCTCATTATCATTAACATGAAAAGTGAAATTGCCTTTAGTGCAATCAATAACAGCCCCTGTAGTGTTCAAAAAGGTCTTCCAAGAATAATAGACATACTATCATCCTCGGGAATATCAAGAATAAAAAGTCTGTTAAAATAGTAACATTTGCAACTACAATAGGCACATCCTCACAAATACCGACAGGTATGACAGTTGATTTATCAGCCATTTGCAAAGATATTTCAGTAGGTGTCAACTTATTCAAATCAAGTCTACGATATGAAGAAAGAGTCATAACACAAACACTGGCTCCAAGATCACATAAAGCAGTTTTAAATAGTTTCTTTTAATGGAGCATGGTATAGTAGGTACTCCTGGATCTCCAAGTTTCTTTGGTATTCCACCCTTAAAAGTATAATTAGCAAGCATGGTGGAAATTTCAGCTTCCGGTATCTTTCTTTTATTTGTAACAATTTCTTTCATGTACTTAGCATAAGGATTCATTTTGAGCATATCAGTTAATCGCATACGCAAAAAGATATCAAAATCCTCATCATCCTTTTTCTTGGATGGTTTGGGAGGAAAAGGCATGGGTTTCTGAACCCAAGGCTCTCTTTCTTTACCATGTTTCCTAGCAACAAAGTCTTTCTTATCATAACGTTGATTATTTGATTGTGGGTTATCAAGATCAACAACAGGTTCGATTTCTATATCATTATCATTACTAGGTTGAGCATCATCATGAACATTATTATTAGCATTATCATTAGTTTCGGGTTCATTACCAGATTGTGTTTCAGCATCAGAGATAGAAATATCATTTGGATTCTCAGGTGTTTCAACAATAGGATCACTAGAAGCATGCAAATTCCTATCATTTTTCTTTTTCTTCTTTTTAGAAGGACTAGGTGCATCTATATTATTTCTCTGAGAATCTTGCTCAATTCTCTTAGGGTGGCCTTCAGGATACAAAGGTTCCTGAGTCATTCTACCACCTCTAGTCATAACTCTAACAACATTATCATTATCCTTACTATTCAATTCATTGTGCAAATCATTTTGAGCCTTAAGTACTTGTTCTACTTGAGTGGTAACCATAGAATCATGTTTACTAATAAGTTTAAGTTCACCTTTAACATTAGCCATATAATCACCCAAGTGTTGAAGCATATTTGAATTGTATTTCAATTGTCTACCAAAATAAGCATTAAAATCTTCTTGCTTAGCCATAAATTTGTCAAACTCATCTGAGCATGGGCTGGCAAATTTAGTAAATGGGATTTCAGCTTTATCATGTCTATAGAGAGAATTTACCTTTATTACCTGTGTCGGGTTATCAAGACCATGAGTTTCTTCAATAGGTAAAGGATTAAGATCATATGTTTCTTCAACATGCGGTAAATTAAGACCATGTATTTCTTCAATAGGAGGTATATTCTTAACATCTTCAGCTTTAATACCTTTTTCTTTCATAGATTTCTTTACCTCTTGCATATCTTCAGGACTGAGAAATAGAATACCCCTCTTCTTCGGAGTTGGTTTAGGAATAGGCTCAGGAACTGGCTCCAGACGTGTCCAATTATTTTCATTTGTCCTCATATTATTCAATAGAATTTCAGCTTCATCCGATGTTCTTTCCCTGAAAATAGAAGCATCACAACTATCCAGGTAATCTCTGGAGGCATCGGTTAGTCCATTATAAAAGATATCAAGTATTTCATTTTTCTTAAGAGGATGATCAGGCAAAGCATTAAGTGATTCGAGAAGCCTTCCCCAAGCTTGTGGGAGACTCTCTTCTTCAATTTGCACAAAATTATATATATCCCTTAAAGTAGCTTGTTTCTTATGAGCAGGGAAATATTTAGCAGAGATGTAATAAATCATATCCTGGGGACTACGCACACAACTAGGATCAAGAGATTTAAACCATATATTAGCATCACCCTTTAATGAGAACGGAAATATTTTAAGGATATAAAAGTAACGAGTTCTCTCATCGTTAGTGAACAGGGTGGCTATATCATTCAGTTTAGTAAGATGTGCCACAACAGTTTTAGATTCATAACCATGAAAAGGATCAGATTCAACCAAAGTAATTATATCAGGATCAACAGAGAATTCATAATCCTTATCAGTAACACAGATAGGTGAAGTAGAAAAAGCAGGGTCAGGTTTCATTCTAGCATTTAGAGATGGCTTATTCCATTTAGCTAATAACCTTTTGAGTTCATATCTATCTTTGAAAGCTAAAATAGCTAAAGAAGTTCTTGATCAAAAACATAACCCTTAGGAATAACAAGTGATTCATCATCATCACTTTCATCAGTATTATCAGATTCAATATTTTCAATCTCTCTGGCCCTAGCAAGTTGTTCATCAAGAAATTCACCAAGTGGCATAGTAGTATCAAGCATAGAAGTAGTTTCATCATAAGTATCATGCATAGAAGAAGTGGCATCATCAATAACATGCGACATATCAGAAAGAATAGCAGAAGCAGGTTTAGGTGTCGCAAGCTTACTCAAAACAGAAGGTGAATCAAGTGTAGAGCTAGATGGCAGTTCCTTACCTCCCCTCGTAGTTGAGGGATAGATCTTGGTTTTTGGATCTCTCAAGTTCTTCATAATGATAAACAGATATATATCCCAAGTGACTCAAAGGATAGAGCTATGCTCCCCGGCAACGGCGCCAGAAAATAGTCTTGATAACCCACAAGTATAGGGGATCGCAACAGTTTTCGAGGGTAGAGTATTCAACCCAAATTTACTGATTTGACACAAGGGGAGCCAAAGAATATTCTCAAGTATTAGCAGCTGAGTTGTCAATTCAACCACACCTGGAAACTTAATATCTACAGCAAAGTATTTAGTAGCAAAGTAATATGATAGTAGTGGTAACGGTAGCAAAAGGTAACAGTAGTAAAAGTAATGTTTTTGGTATTTTTGTAGTGATGATAGCAATAGCAACGGAAAAGTAAATAAGCGAAGAACAATATATGGAAAGCTTGTAGGCAATGGATTGGTGATGGAGAATTATGCCGGATGCGGTTCATCATGTAAAAGTCATAACCTAGGGTGACACAGAACTAGCTCCAGTTCATCAATGTAATGTAGGCATGTATTCCGAATATAGTCATACGTGCTTATGGAAAAGAACTTGCATGACATCTTTTGTCCTTTTAATAGAGTACCGGAACAAAACATTAACACATAGTGAATACATGAACTCCTCAAACTACGGTCATCACCGGTAAGTATCCCGATTATTGTCACTTCAGGGTTAACGGATCATAACACATAATAGGTGACTATAGACTTGCAAGATAGGATCAAGAACTCTCATATATTGATGAAAACATAATAGCTTCAGATCTGAAATCATGGCACTCGGGCCCTAGTGACAAGCATTAAGCATAGCAAAGTCATAGCAACATCAATCTCAGAACATAGTGGATACTAGGGATCAAACCCTAACAAAACTAACTCGATTACAGGATAGATCCCACCCAACCCATCACCGTCCAGCAATCCTACGATGGAATTACTCACACACGGCAGTGGGCATCATGAAATTGGTGATGGAGGATAGTAGATGATGACGATGGCGACGGATTCCCCTCTTCGGAGCCCCGAACGGACTCCAGATCAGCCCTCCCGAGAGGTTTTAGGGCTTGGCGGCGGCTCCTTATCGTAAAACGCGATGAATTCTTCTCTCTGGTGTTTTTCTCCCCGAAACACAATATATAGACTTGGAGTTGGAGTCGGAGGAGCTCTAGGGGGCCCACGAGGTAGGGGGCGCACCCTGGGGGGCAGGCGCACCCCCACCCTCGTGGACAGGTGGTAGGCCCCTGGCCTTCATCTTTTGTAGGTATTTTTTATATTTTCCAAAAAGTTGCTAAGAGAAGTTTGTTTCTGCACATAAATAACACCATGGTAATTCTACTAAAAACAGCGTCAGTCCGGGTTAGTTCCATTCAAATCATGCAAGTTAGAGTCCAAAACATGGGCAAAAGTGTTTGGAAAAGTAGATACGACGGAGACGTATCAACCGGCCACCGTCGTGCCGTCTCCGGACCCCGACGCCGACCCGGCCCCTCCTCCAAGCCACGCCTCCCCCTCTCTTCTATAAAGCCGCACCCCCCGGCCCCTCTCTCCCAACCCAGCCCCTCGCAGCAACCGCACGAAATCGCCGGAGTTCCCAACTCCGACGAGATCCGCCGCACCGCCCCGCGCTCCACCGCCGCCCTCGCCCGACGCCGCCACCTGAAGGAAATATGCCCTAGAGGTAATAATAAAGTTATTATTTATTTCCTTATAATCATGATAAATGTTTATTATTCATGCTAGAATTGTATTAACCGGAAACATAATACATGTGTGAATACAAAGACAAACAAAGTGTCACTAGTATGCCTCTACTTGACTAGCTCGTTAATCAAAGATGGTTATGTTTCCTAACCATGAACAATGAGTTGTTATTTGATTAACAAGGTCACATCATTAGTTGAATGATCTGATTGACATGACCCATTCCATTAGCTTAGCACCCGATCGTTTAGTATGTTGCTATTGCTTTCTTCATGACTTATACATGTTCCTATAACTATGAGATTATGCAACTCCCGTTTACCGGAGGAACACTTTGGGTACTACCAAACGTCACAACGTAACTGGGTGATTATAAAGGAGTACTACAGGTGTCTCCAATGGTACATGTTGAGTTGGCGTATTTCGAGATTAGGTTTTGTCACTCCGATTGTCGGAGAGGTATCTCTGGGCCCTCTCGGTAATGCACATCACATAAGCCTTGCAAGCATTACAACTAATATGGTAGTTGTGAGATGATTTATTACGGAACGAGTAAAGAGACTTGCCGGTAACGAGATTGAACTAGGTATTGGATACCGACGATCGAATCTTGGGCAAGTAACATACCGATGACAAAGGGAACAACGTATGTTGTTATGCGGTCTGACCGATAAAGATCTTCGTAGAATATGTAGGAGCCAGGCATCCAGGTCCCGCTATTGGTTATTGACCGGAGACGTGTCTCGGTCATGTCTACATTGTTCTCGAACCGTAGGGTCCGCACGCTTAACGTTACGATGACAGTTATTATGAGTTTATGCATTTTTGATGTACCGAAGGTTTTTCGGAGTCCCGGATGTGATCACGGACATGACGAGGAGTCTCGAAATGGTCGAGACATAAAGATTGATATATTGGAAGCCTATATTTGGACATTGGAAGTGTTTCGGGTGAAATCAGGATTTTACCGGATTACCGGGAGGTTACCGGAACCCCCCGGGAGTCATATGGGCCTTATTGGGCTTTAGTGGAAAGGTGAAAGGGGCTGCCTATAGTGGGCTGTGCGCCTCCCCCCTCCCCTAGTCCTATTAGGACTAGGAGAGGTGGCCGGCCACCTCTCTCTCTCCTTCCCCCTTGGGAGTCCTATTTGGAATAGGATTGGGGGGGGGAGTCCTACTCCCGGCAGGAGTAGGACTCCTCCTGCGCCTCCATAGGGCTGGCCGCACCCCTCCCCC
The DNA here is from genome assembly GCF_002162155.2 of Triticum dicoccoides. Taxonomy (NCBI): domain Eukaryota; kingdom Viridiplantae; phylum Streptophyta; class Magnoliopsida; order Poales; family Poaceae; genus Triticum; species Triticum dicoccoides. The sequence continues at coordinate 455,292,537 of NC_041390.1, forward strand.
TTGGCTCCTTTATATACGGAGGCAGGGGGCACCTCTAGACACACAAGTTGATCATTGAGATCGTTCCTCAGCCGTGTGCGGTGCCCCCTGCCACCATATTCCACCTCGATCATATTGTTGTAGTGCTTAGGCGAAGCCCTGCGTCGGTAGAACATCAAGATCGTCACCACGCCGTCGTGCTGACGGAACTCTTCCCCGACGCTTTGCTGGATCGGAGCCCGGGGATCGTCATCGAGCTGTACGTGTGCTAAGAACTCGGAGGTGCCGGAGTAACGGTGCTTGGATCGGTCGGATCGGGAAGAATACGTACGACTACTTCCTCTATGTTGTGTCAACGCTTCCGTTGCGATCTACAAGGGTACGTAGATCATACTCTCCCCTCATTGCTATGCATCACCATGATCTTGCGTGTGGGTAGGAAAATTTTGAAATTACTACGTTCCCCAACACCACCACCTTTAGATCCACCTCCCCGAGCCGCACCTCCCCGACTACTCAGCCGCCGTCGCTGACCCCGGATTCGCCTCACCGCTCACAGCCGCCACCGCCGTTTCCCTCATCACCGGCGACTTCCACCGCCACGGTACGCCCCGGAGCACCCCGACCGTCCGATCTTGATCCTACGGTTACGATTAGATCGTGTTTCATTTTTTAAACGATATTAGTTAAATAGTGAACATTCATCGGTTTAGCTCTGTAATGAACGAGTTCGTTTGTTAGCGTTCGGTAGTGAACGTTCGTTATTTAGTTTTTTTCTTTTTCTGTTTTAGTTTTCTGTCAGGGACCTATCCGTAGTTTTACTTTTATAGTTTAGCCCCTGATCTTCAAAACCTCGCAACTTTCTACTTGTTTATCCAAATCCAACGAAACCAACGCCCACTTCTTCGTTATGATCCCCTCTTTCCAGTAAAACAACTTAAACATATTTTTGGAAGTTTAAAATTTGATTTCAAATAGATTTGAATTCAAACTTGTTTTGTTCATAACTTGAGTTTTATAACTCCGTTTGAGTTGATTCTTTTTGCTAATTGAAGCTCCTGACCTAAACTTTCTGATAAGGCCAAATTCACCCAATTTTGGTACTATTAGATTTTTTTCTGTTGTAAGAGTTATTTGATTGTTTTCGAAGTTTTTTGAGATCTTTTCTTCGATTCTTTTGCATGATTGCTTATGTGTGGTTACTATTGCTTGCTTACGGTAGATTGACCGGAATGTGACGAGTAGAACTATCAGGAGTTATGAGTGCGAATCATCTTTATCATCAGTACAAGGCAAGTAACACATTGATCATACTCTTTTCATACCCAGTTTTTATGCATTAGTTACAACCCTCAAACATTGCATGAGTAGGATCTTTTAACATGTGGGTATTGGGAAGTAGTTGATGAGGTAGAACCTATTGCCCTTTTTATTATCAAACCCTTCGGTGTTACTTCTACGTTATGCTTATATTGCCATGCTATGCTCATAGGCGTAGATTGGGTTTGAGTGTATCCATGACAGATGTGAGATTGTTAATTTATGGTTAACTTAAGGTGGCTACTTAAATACACATCTGGGTGGATTGGTTGCGGGCACCTAGTGTAACATCCCAAAATTCTAAATTCTGGAATGTTATAAACACATAGATAGATCGATTGATTGTTTGATTGATTGTGTGAATTGAGTGAAATTCGAATTCTTTTTGAAAGTTAAATGAGAGGGAATAAAAGGACTTTCCCAAACTTTCATATTGGTTTTCTGATCTTCGTGAATTCAAATTCTTTTGAACACAAAACCCCGGAGAGAAGATGACATGACTTCTTCCATTTGTTTAAATGACAAGGGGTGTTGAAAATATTTGAATTTCATTTGAAAATATTTCCAATTCAGAAACTTTAAGCAACTCAATGATTTTCACGAGAGAAGATAAAATGACTTCTTCAAATTCTGAAATATGAGTTGGGAGTTTCAAAGAATTAAATTCAAAGTTCTTTTGAATTTATTTTTCAAATTGGAATACATTAGATCATCATGCATATTCTATTTTCTTGCATTTTGGTCGATCCTAGAAATTTCACGCAACTCAAGGACCTTCGGAGAGAGTTGGAGATTTCGTCATTTTCATATTTGAGAGTTTTCTCGAATTTGAAAAGAGGATCATTTGATTTATTTATTTCCTCTTCAATAATTTTTCCGTTATTAAAAAAATATAAGAGAGGGAATAATATCACTTTCCCAAAATATAGGAAAAATGAAGATTTAATAAATAGATCAAATTTCGTTTTCCGGTGTTTGTTTGTTTTTCTTTGGATAGGGAAAAATGCGCGTTTTTGAAAATTTTATTTTAGGCCCGAAGAAAAGTTCATCTTGTTCGGCTCATTTTTAGGAGTCGGGGAAAATTTACTTTATTAGTTTTGGAGTTTGGTAGATTTTGTTTTTCTGTGTTTTTCCGAGCGCGGAACCGTTTAAAAAAAAAGAAAAAAAACTCAGCGCCTTGGGCCAAAGGCCCAAGCCGCCGGCCAGCCAGCCAAGGCCAAGGCCATCGCCGCACCGCGCGCGTGCCCAGGCTCCAGGAGCCGCCGCCGTTGTCTTTTGGAAGTCCTAGTAGGACTTTTGTCCTTATTCCGTTTCTTTTTCTAGATCTTTCCTATTCCTAGTCTATTTCTTGTCCCCTGCCCCAAGTCTCCTCACCCTCCCCAATATAAATACTCCCACACCCCCCTCTAAATCATCAAACCCAAAAGCCCCAAGCCTCCGCCGCCCTGCGTCACCGCCGCCACCACACCTTGCCGCGCCGCCGCCGCCCTGCGTCACCGCCGCCGCCGCACCTTGCCGTGCCGCCGCC